>NC_136500.1:23086350-23318850 GCF_053919585.1 Euprymna scolopes
AAAGAGAAAATACTGAAATGTGAATATGTTTTTGTAATAATCCAGCAAATCCATGTGGACTGAAGCCGTGCAAAAACGGTGCGAAGTGCATCAACCATGGAAAGGAATTCCAATGTATTTGTAAAGATGACTTTATGGGACCAACCTGTGTGGAACGTAAGTATCACTATTTAGATATTAATTTTTGAAACTAAAATTTGATGAACCTCACAAAATTGATTCCTTTCTTTTAAACACTGTCTCTTGATTTGTATATCTGTCCCCATCTCCGTCTTTCTCTCTCTTTCTCTATCTTTCCTCTCTATATATGTCTGTTTCTTCCTCTTGGTAAGTCTATTTCTCTTTTCCATTATTTCCCCACATTTTAAAACTAAGTTCAATCTTCTTATTCAATACTTATTCATTATTTCTAACTCCCCACTCTTTAATAATTTTGAATCTGTTCTTAGCATCCGTTTACCTATGGAGACAATAAAGATCTGCGCCTCAGATTAGGCCGTTAGCATCTGCTGCGATTGTGCAAGCATATCCTGTATCAACAGGCTCTGTAGCAGATGGCAGAGATATAGGTGGTGTCTCGTTGCGAAAGCTCTGTTGCAGACTCGGTTCTATCCTTTCTTGGAGCATGCCTTTACAGTTTTTTTTCTGTCAAACGTTACAAAATGGATTCCTTTCTTTCTAACTCTGTCTCTTGATTTGTATAGTTGCACCCCCTCCACACATTCTCTTTCTAGGTATTCATGTCTTTACTTTCTCTTTTCGTATATCTCTTTCTTTTTTTCGTTGTTCATTAACTTTTTTCAAAACTAAGTTCGATATTGTTATTCAATTCTTGTTCATTATTTCTAACTCCCCACACTAATAATTAACAATCTGCTGTTATCATCCGTCAGCCTACGGAGACGACCGAGTTGTGCACCTCAGATTACTCCGGAATTGCATTCTCTTTTGTGATAGTGCAAGCCCATCCTGAATCGATAGGCTCTGTTGCTGATGCCGCGTGTGATGTCTGGTTGCACAAGGTCTGTTGTGACTCTCAGTTGCCTGTGCTCTTCCCGCACCCTCAATTGCTCGTCTATTGTCTCCTTACTCCTTTTAGAGCATGCCTTTAAAGCTCTTAAGCAGTAGTGGGCTTCAGTTGAATCGATGCCATCTGCTCTCAAATCTCGTTTGCAGAATTCTCTTAATGTAGAACTGATCTTTATATATATATATATATATATATATATATATATATATATATATATATATATATATATATAGTGGCGCCCAAAAGAAAGTCTACACTTGTCATTTTTTTTCAAAAACTGCAAATTTAAGTTAAACTGAATGTAACTGCTTAAACAAACTAAACCTCATGTGATTCATCTTTTATTCCTCTATGATTTTACCTGTTCATATTTGACTTTTAATTGAAGTATTCTAGAGTTCCCGTCAATTTAAAAATTAACTTCGAATCGAGTAGGTAAAAAGAAACTCCGCACAATGGAACATTGTTATTTAAATGTAATTTAGAACATTAATGCAACACAAATACAACAGGAACACAATGAACGAGTTAATATTTACTAGCATAGCCCTTCTGCAATTTGATAGCTTGCAATCTTTTGGACATTCTTTGAATTAGTCTGTAGCAATACTCCAGGGAAAGGGTACCCCACTTCTCTTTAATTTTTGTCCAAAGTTCTTCCAAATTTGGAATTTTATCATTACGTAGATGTTGCATAATGTAATGCCATACGTTTTCGATAGGATTAAGCTCAGGAGATTGTGCAAACCAAACAGAATATCATGCTCTTCAAAGAACCTCTTGACATTGCCAACTTTGTGAATGGGGGCATTATCTTGCATGAAGATGTGATTATCAGCCAAAGTCCATTCAAAGCAGGGTAGAAAATGCTCAGTCAACATATTAATGTATTTAGTCGAATTAATTCAACCTTGCAAGCAAACTATAGGCCATGGACCATTGGCACTAATAATGCCCCGCACCAAAACTGAACCTCCACTACCTTGCAGTGTTGAAACTATGCACCTAGGATTAAATTCTTCGTCCTTCCTTCAATGGACATACTGCCTAGCTTATTAAACTTGTTTTTGTCACTAAAAATTACTTTCGACGAACATGAAGAGTCAAGATCTTCATTGCCTCTGATGAAGTTCAGACAACCCTTTCTGTTCTTTACAGAAATCATTGGCTTGCATCTTGCAACACAGCCTCAAAAATTAAATTCCTTCAATCTGTTCTTAACTCTAGAAAGAGAGCACTTTTTTAACAAGATTACAATGTTGCTGGGTTTGTGGTGACGTTTCAAATCTGTTTCTGAGGCTGTGGATCATGACAGCATTGTCTTCCCAGTAAAAAGTAAATCTAAGACGACTAGATTTAGGGGCATCACGAACACTGTCGGTATTTTGGTGCTTTTGCACAGTCATTCATATTGTTTTCTCATCACATTTACATCTGTGGCAGATTTCTTGATTGGATAAACTGGAAGGTAGAGATTAATGAGCTCCTGAGGATCACTAAGAGAAAGTCGAGGCATATGGACAAAATGTTACGTTTTATAACCTGGAAAACAACAATTACAGTTAGAGATGCTTTGTTGCCTAAATAATAGATATTTTAAGCTGGTTTTAATTTTATCTGTTGCTGCGAAGTTTTTTTTGCCTTCTTGAAGTTATTTTTTTTTAATTAACGCGAACAGTAGGATGCTTCAGTTAAAAGTCAGATGTGAGCAAGTAATATTATTGAGGAATAAAAGGCGAATCAAATACAGTACAAGTTGTTTAAACAGTTACATTAGATTTCGCTTAAATTTGCAGTTTTAAAAAAAATGATTCATGCGAACTTTCTTTTTGGCTTCACTGCACATATAATATGTATAATATATAATATACATGATGTATGTATTATATCTTCATATATATGATATAGTATATGTAATATATATCTATATAATATATTTATACATGTAATCTCTATAATCTATATGACATAGTATATATATTGTAATATCTATCTATATATCTATAAATATGAGAATGTGTTTGTCTGTGCGGACACTTCCTAATCTAGATGTTATATTAATTTTTGATCTACAGACTTGAAATTTAGTATATAGGGCATTCAGATAAGTGGAAACCGTTTTAATCGGTTTTGATCCTAAGGAGTCAAAATTGAAAAATTGATACTTGTGGTTCGTGCAATTTTATCCGTTTGTCCACTGTTTATTGAGGTGTGAAAAGACATTTGTAAAGATCATGGCAAGCTGGTGTAATGGTTCCGATTTCGATCTTAGCTCGAGTATTTTTTTTTTACTTACAAGAAGTGAACTCTGTAGAAAAACTTAATACTCGCATGCACATGACCCAGTTTCCGTTGTTTTTTATACATCATTTTTATAGGATTTAACGTTACGATTAATACCGGCTACATCTTCTAGTACATTATATATATTTTATATATAATATATACCAGAAGGCCGCCTAGCGTTGCCCGGTCGTAAGATACACTTTAATATGATATTTTAATTCATGCAGGTTACGTATTTATTATCATACAAATAATTATTGATTGAAAACTAATATTTAGAAGTGATATACAAATTTAAAAAAATGCATGTTGGGTGACATCAGCGAAAATCGAAACTAATCCTCATTCCTTAGCCTCTGAGCCACGCCCCTACGTATATATATATATATATATATATATATATATATATATATATATATATATATATATTTATATATATATATAAAACCGTATGTATATGCATATATGTATGCATACGCATATGTATATATATATAAAACTGTATGTATATGCATATATGTATGCATATGCATATGTATGTATATATATATATGCATATATATATATATATATATATATATATATATATATATATATATATATATATATATATATATATGCATGTCTCCAAACTTGAACATCTTTGGGGTATCCTTAAGCAGAAGGTGGAGGTACGCAAAATCTCAAATATCCGCCAGCTCCACGACGTCGTAATTGAAGAGTGGAACAGTATTCCAATGGTTTCATGTGAATCTCTGGTAAACTCTATGCCCAGGAGAGTAAAGACAGTTTTGGATAATGATGGTGGCCACACAAAATATTGAGGATTGACATGTTATATTTTCATATGGACAACTTTTCTTAAGGGGTGTACTCACTTTTGTTGCGAGGGATTTAGCTTTTAATGGCTATATTTGGAGTTATTTTGAGGGAAAATAAATTAACTCTGTTATATATGCTGCAGACAGACTACTTTTCATTGGGTCAAGCAATCATTTTTTCAGTGTTATCCCGTGAAGAGATATACTTAAATATTTGAAGAAATCTGAGGGTTTGTACTCCCTTTTGTGATACACTGTATATCTTATATATATATATATATATATATATATATATATATATATATATATATATATATATATATATATATATATATATATATGCGGAATGACAATCTGAGCAGTTTGGTTTCTTTCTTATTTTTTGGAATATCTATATTCGATGTTCTTTGATATTTTATTCGTGTAGACATATACAAATCATATTTTTCCACACTTTTGGTGGCGATGATACACGGGTTTAGTCACAAAATGTCCACAAAAACAAACATGACTTGAAAATTGCCATTAGTCAGAATGACATTTTTCTCATTGGATAAAGTCTATATCAATGAAATCTAGAATGTTAATATTTGTATGTTTGTTGCATCGTTTTGTATGAGATTTTTATTTTAATGCAACAATACATCAAATAAAATTATTTTTATTTCAAATCTAGCCAACCCATGTGGGCTTAAACCTTGCAAGAATGGAGCGAAATGCTTTAATGATGGACACAAATTCAGATGCGAATGCACAGCTGGTTTCATGGGGAAAACTTGTGTTACACGTGAGTAAATAAATCTTTAATAGCTTTCTTATTAATTGAATAAAAAGATGCAACCAAGAAAACTTGAACCGAAAAATTGTACATTCTCCTCCTCTCCCACATAAAAAAAATGTAAAGTTAACACAACTGCCACCACACCAAATAGTCGACGAACCCAAGAAGATGGAAAGACTGAAGAGTGAAAGCACTAACCAGACCTCCGCTGAATAAGTGCGAAGAGAACTGGTACCCTGGGGAAGCTTACTGCCACCCAAATTCCAGTGAAGACCGATGGTCGCTGTCTGCGAGAAATCAATAGTAAGGGGCCGTTGCGATAATGCAAATTAATTTACAAAGGTTACTAAAAGAGATGGAGTGCACTGAAAATCTGTGGAAACTTTCCACTCTATATTAAAATTCCAAAATGACGTAACTAAAAGCAAACACAACTAGAACTTCTCTTTCGATTTTCGGATTTTATAATCATGCCAATATTTTTTTCTTTTAATATGGATGAGTTCCTTTTCGTCTGATGAGTTAAAGGCAGAATAAATTTTAAAAGATGACATAATAATTACATGAGTCATTCGGCACTACGAAACAGGTGCTGTCAAAAATTGAACATTTCAACATATTTAAAGAAATAAATGGTAAGATGGTCAACATCTTGAAATTTGGAATACAGGCATTTATCATTTATATATAAATATACAAAATATGTTATTGCGGGAGTTGGCTGTGAATAATCCCTTTTTTATATTTAAGCAGCTGCTACGTAAAAGACTAGTATTCCGTTTCAACAGGATAATGAAAATTATGGAAATAATATTCCGAGGAGATGGAGAGATGAAAAAGGCACAAACCTAAATTATATGTTCATCAATGTTTCGTCTTTATTTTAAGACTTTCTCGGGATGAGTGAATTGTAAAAAATACAATAACAGTACAATACTTGAAAATATATTTGTTGTGTTTCTAGTGCTAAAAGGTGTCTATGTTCTATTTCAGAACGTAAAAAGCCATTAGCATTCAAAAAAAAAAAATATATATATATATATATATATACATATACATATATATATATACATATATGTAATTATTTCCTGTAATAATTATTAAATACCTACAGACACTTTTGGGAATCATCAGTGCAGGGTGTTGCGATTAACACTGGTCGATAGATTTGAACCCGGCCACAGAAGCCATCTCTGACTCCATTAGCAAGGACCAAACCCATTCGGCCACCGTTAACTGTGAGAAATACTGTTGAAATTTAAACATCTATTTTTAAATGTTATATATATATATTTATATATATAATATTTAAAAATTGTCATTACTTGTAATCTTAATGCTTTAAATTTATTTTATATTTCTAGCTAACCCATGCGGATTGAAACCTTGTAAAAATGGAGCTGAATGCTTTAACAAAGGCACAGAATTCTTCTGCAAATGCAAACCAGGATTTATGGGCAAAACCTGTTCTAAAGGTAAAAGCTCATCATATAATAACTAGCAGCATTCCTCCTCCTTCTGCCGTTGACCGCTAATTATTTTATTACATTTTCACCCCAAACAAGGCAGGTTGCCACTTTGATGTAGGGGGATACTATCAGGGACCTACGTTGAAGGGGTACTATGGAAGGAGATCATCTAGCGTGGTTTCTGTCCGCAGAAGAAAAAGGGAATGGCTTGTTGGGTCCAAGGTAGAGTTTCAGGCAAACTGACGGGCAAGCATGTTAGCTTTCTCAGTTGCTGTGCAAACAATTTCATGATTGTTTGATAGTTGGGGGATTGTCGATTGCTCATTAATTACTACAGTATTGTAGATTTTCCAGAAATCACGAGTTGCTAATTTTTGCACTTCAATACGTTTCCTGATGGTTTCAGTATATTTATTTGTTTTTAATTTTCTAGCAAATACCACTTACGAAATATCTCGACCACCGTATGTGCTCGACACCTAGGGAAATCAAAGTAACTGTGTGAAATCTATTCTTATTGTGGTCAAAATTGAAAAGAAAGCAAAAATTGAATCTTCTATCTTCCTTCAATTCATTCTATCAATTTGTATCTCTCCTTGTAAAATTTGATCATGCAATGATGCACACACAAGACCAATACTTGAGGGAGTTAGGGTTAGGGTTAGGGTTAGAGTTAAAGACCATCAGTTGCTATTTAGAATATCTGTATAAAAATTTGCTTGTCTCCTCTCTTAGTTAGTCCGTAAAAAAATGTTGAATACCATTTTTGAAGACCAAACTCCTTCAAAAAGGCAAAATTCGCGAAATGTAGATTTATAAAGGCCAATATGGCAACTCTAGATAAGAATATGAATGACCTCCCTTTGATGTAGCCTCGTTTTCGAATATCATTATAATAATATATGATCATTGCTGTAATAGTGTGAGAAAGAGACTTGTAGTAATTTCGACATGAAGTAGTTCTTCACTGAAGAAAGAAGTTAGTGAAATATTATGTAAAAATGGAACATTCGAAAGAAACAGAGTAAAAAAGGAACATTTCCTGCCAAGAGATGCTGGACTGAAAGGTCAAATTAAAAATTGTCTTTTAAATGTGATTTTATTATTTGTATTGAACTATGTAGCACAATATTATTTTCTGGGTATTTATTATTACTTATTAATTTATCTAATTTGGGCCAGTTCTATATTGAAAAAAAGATGGACATTATTTTCATAGAAACTTATATTTGCTGCATGCTATTGGTTTTCCTATACAAAAATATTAATTTTTTATGCTATCCAGAAAAATATCAGTTTTATCAAAACATTTTTGTTGATTTAATATATTTCTTATTCCATGGAATTTGCACAGGTCCAGCTAATATTTATTAATTCATATCTTACACTGCCCTGCTAGTTATTATTATTTATCAGTATTTGCTAGATCTTAATATTTTAATTCCGACTCTATTCTGTCGAGTTGCGAACAGATTCATTGAAGTCACCACCAGTAATCGAGAGACGGTTTAAGGCAGAAACAAGTCATTTTTAAAAGGATTTCTACCTTTGGAATGTTGAAGTGAAGGCACCTAACGTTGGAAAAGGAAACCTGATAGTAGGGATTCCTGTTAGGGGTACTGCTGCTGATTTTACACCCCTCTTTTATTAGATTTATTTACCTCCTCTGCAAGAGGCACAGGATGAGGTGAGGTTTTAAAAAGCACAGGGCACTAGGAGATGTGCACTTTGGCCTAAAAGTGTCATTATCTCGGCACAAGCAGTAAGGCCAGGCATATAAAATCAACAGTAGGTTCTTTAATATGACAGGGGAACGAAAGTGAAGGTGGGTGGATTTCCTATGATTGAATAGAATAATACCTGACGGCAACAAAGCCACTTTTGGATTGATTGTCAGTGTCGTATCTTTGACTTATATGGACCTTTGAAACAATCTGTGCAGTTTTTCTGTTGTAATTAGAAATATGTACAAAAAGTTGGTGGGGGAGTTGAAAGCAGAAACAGAGAGGTGGTAAGAGCAAAAGAGAATATCCCTCTGCCTGTTCTACAAGTACTTTAATGGTGAATGCCCTGATGAACTGCAAGCACTTGTCCCCCTTCGACGTAAATACCCCCTACAAACCCAACAAGCAGCTAAATCCCACCCCTTCACGGTAGAGATCCCTAGATGTAAGAGAGCGTTCTACTCCAGTAGTTTCTTCCCCAGAACAGCTAGACTTTGGAATTCCCTTCCGCGTCCCTGCTTTCCCAACTGTACCACCCAACTCCCTTCCACGTCCCTGCTTTCCCAACTGTGCCACCCAACTCCCTACACAGTACCCCTGATGCTTATGTCCCTGATAGTAGCCCCCTACAACAAAGTGGCAATGTGCCTTGTTTGGGGTGAAAATGTAATAAAAAAAATTAAGAAAAGAATAATATATATATATACATACATACATGCATATATATAATTAAATACTATTCTTTTTTTATCTACAAACACCAGTGTATCATGCTTACGCAATCATCAGTGAAGGAGGTAACAATTCCTGCCGGTTGAGAGATTTAAATCCAGTTAAAAGCCACTTTTGACTCCATTTGCTAAGCTGTTACCTCTAGGCCACCAAACAATTGCTATAATAATGAAGGAAGTTAATAATAAACGCACAATTCAGGCACAGATTTTAGACAATCCAGAATGTTCGAACGACGGAAGTTGTGAATGTTGCATAAACGCTAGTTGACTACCTCTTAGTTTATATTTCCCAGACAGCGCCTATCCTTATATATCCTTAAAGAGACTTGATAATTATAATTGAATAATACTAGTGTTCTGCAATCATCAGTGTAGGAGGTTGCAATTTCTTGTCAGGCGCGAGATTCAAACCCAGCTACGAAGCAAGATGTCGGTTCACATTACACTTGAACTTCTGCATGTCAGTACAGTTGGGGAAGCAGGGGCCCGGAAGGGAATTCCAAAGTCTAGTTGTTCCGGGGAAGAAACTGCTGTAGTAGACTCCATCTTCTAGGCCTTTACCTCACGGCCACCAGCAATTGCCACTAGAATGAAGGAAATTAATAATAAACGCACAATTCGGTCACAGATATTAGATATTCCAGAGTGTTCGAACGACGGAAGATGTTGACTGCCTCTTTTTTATATTTCCCAGACAGTTTCCATCCTCAAATATTTTCAAAGTAATTTTTTTATACCTACAGACACCAATATTTCGTGTTTACGCAATCATCAGTGTGGGAGGTGACAATTCTTGTCAGTTGTGAGATTAAAATCCAGCCAGGAAGTCACCTTTGACTCCATTTACTAAGCCTGTACATCTAGGCCACTAAACAACTGGCATAAGAATGAAGTAAATTAATAACTAATGAACGTACAATTCGGGTGCAGATATTAGACAATCCAGACAATCCAATTATGTATATATAATAAATTTAAAGCAAATTGAAAACATCTAGAAATATATGAGTTTATTTGTTAGTTCAGTAAGGAGTAAACATCGAGATAAAGAGGGATAATGGAAGCTATACTATGGCATTTCAGTGTGTAATGCTTCTCATCAGAAGAGGAGAATCTAGCTGCACTATAGATCTAGAGAAATGTGACATCTAGCTTGGGGTATATAAGGATAGAAATAACCTTGCTTCATGCCAGCCATGGCAAAATATATTTTCTCTCCTCTAAAATTGAAAATGGTCTTGTACCTTTTTTAATTTTTTAATTTTCTTGCCTGATGAGATCAATTATGATCGAAACGGTCTGCACAGGAAGCAAGATATGACAGCATTTATGTAAAGAAAAATAAAAAAACTATATATATATATATATATATATATATATATATATATATATATATATATATATATATATATATATATATATTCATTCAAGGTTTTAAATATCCAGAAATAAAAACAATTGAACTTCAAGGACGTTGTTGATAATGCTCAATAAAAAGAGCAGGATATTATTTTATTCAATCAGGTTTTCATTAAAGGTCATGTCTCGACTAAGACCAGCGGCTATTTTTTGTCGTTTAGATTGAAACGGTATATTTAGTATCACGGCTAATGGTAATTGTTTTTGACATAATTTGAATAAAATATTAATCTATATATATATATATATATATATATATAGATATATATATATATATATATATATATATATATATATATATATATATATATATATATATATATATATATATATATATAAACGTGAAAGTGTCTGTGTGTCTGTGTACATTTCCCTACGCAATAACTCTGTCAATTTTAAGTCTAAAGATTCGAAATTTGATATACAGGGTACTGAAATGTGGGAAAATCGATGTGATCGGTTTTTGGCCAGAAGTTTGGCGATTAAGCGGTCAAAGTTCAATGGTTTGGCCTTTGAGAACTCTACCAAACTCCTCCGACAATTTTGGGTCTAAACACTTGAAATTTTAGATATAGGTTCCTTGGACATAGATCTAACTTAATAACTTGATTTGAGCCCAAAACAATAAATGTTAAGGGATCACAATAGCGATCAAATTTTAAAAAAAATTGACAATTGTGGTCTCTACCAAATTACTCAGTCAATTTATGGTCTAAACATTTGAAATTTTACATAAAGGATATTCAGAGATAGGGCAAGCTTTTTCATCGGTTTGGGTCGAAAATTTTTAGTTACCAATATATAAATGTATGTATGTATATATGTATGTTTGCATGTCTGCCTAAAACTTTCGACAGAAGCGACGGATTTTACTAAGATCAGTATCGTTTGAAAGTTCGACCTTTCAGAATCATTAGATGTAAAATGTTTCCCCCGAATAACCCTTCACTTTAAAAACCTTTATATAAAAATATATCTGAAGAGAGCTGTACAAAGCTTGAAACGCGTTATAAAAATATTTTTAAATAAAAAATGATAAAAGTCTGAAAAGCCCAGAATTGTTGATGGCTGCACTCTTTATATATATATATATATATATATATATATATATATATATATATATATAGTAATTTATAAAATATATATGGCGATTAAGCTACACTGAATATTCGGCGTTTCATCCACTCTAGGATTCGTCAGGCTTATGCGCGAATTCTGTGGTTGTTTCTCGTTTTTATATGGTCCTCTTCTGTTGAGGATTATAATTAGCCAATCAGCTTTCTAGTATCCACCGCGCCCCTTCCTATCAGCCAATGGGCATGCATTTTATCGAACAAAGGATCTGTTTTAGAACTAGGTTAGTGGTTTAAGGCAGACCTTTTCCTTTTTTTTATATATATAAATATACATATGTGTACATACACATATGCACATATATATACATATATATATACATACATATATGTGTGATCGTTTTTGTATATTCATGTTTATTTAATTTATTTATTTGTTTATTTTCTATTGTTTTTGTTAGTTTTAAAGCTATTTTGTATCGCAATCCTAGAGTAAGTTTTATTTTGTGAACACAGTTATTTGCTATTTCTCTTCTACAGTTTAATAGATTTTAGGGTTCTTTAAAGTACAGGATAGCAAATTTTTCATGAAGGCATATTTTACATGGGTCGTCTAAATGCCTACACGTGGTAAATTGTCTTATTATTTTCCATTCGACTACCGGCGAATGTCCGCTTTCTTTGAGTCCCAGTATTTATTTGCTAGTGTTGTTTTTATACGGTGTTTTTATTGTTGAATGTACTTTTGTGGTAATAGTATCGGGTTTTGAAATCTAAGGAAGTCATGCCTACGTAATAATCTTGTCATTCGGGTTTTCTTTCGCAAATATTGTTGCCTGATAAACTACGCTTTTTGTTAGACATTTATTTTGAATTGGGCAAAGTGTGCGGTGTCTACAGTTGCATTTATCTTGTTCATTATTAGTATTTTTATGTATAGTATGGTTGTTCTTGTCCGGGGTTGGTTTATTATTATTATTATTATTATTATTATTATTATTATTATTATTATTATTATTATTATTATTATTATTATTATTATTTCTGCTAGTGTTGGTTTTATTTTTGTCATGGTGTCTACTTTTTTATTTTTTATTTCGTTGTTGTTTACATTGTTTTTATTTAGTATTTTGTTATTATGTGCTTTAATTATCATCTCATGTGGATGAAACGCCGAATATTCAGTGTAGCTTAATCGCCATATATATTTTATAATTTACTAACTAGCTCTACCTACGGGTTGAGCACTTTTGAAGTAAATACTTAAAGTTTACGCATAAATCTATACTTTCATATATTAATTTTATGTGAGTAAATGAAATAGTTATATATATATATATATATATATATATATATATATATATATATATATAGTAATTAACCTAATAATAAGACAAACCTATCAGGATAGAAAAAGTTCTATCCAGTTAATAGAAGTCAAATTAAAGAATAAGCTAAAAAAGATTGGGAATAAAGTTCCTATTTACTTTGCCTCTCCACGAGGGCAGAGTTAGACACCAGGATCGTTTTTTAATGTGGAGAAAAGGAACAAAAAAAAGTCTCAGTTGTGAAGATTTCTCCTCCATTAACCGAGAACAAAAAAAAAAAAAAATGAAGTGTAGCATCAGAAAATCAGAACAAATACTACACTTTGAGCTTTGCCCGAAGTAAAGTTAAGTGGAAATTTCATTACATTATCAAGAACGAAAAAGGAAACCTCTTTTGGCCTAAAGAGGTTTTTTCTTTTTTCTTCTTATTGTCACCATTATTGACCCGATAATGTAATAAAGTTCCTATGTAACTTTACTCCCTATCTTTTTAAATTTATCATATATATATATATATATATATATATATATATATATATATATATATATATATGTGTGTGTGTGTGTGTGTGTGTGTGTGTGTGTGTGTGTGTGAGAGAGAGAGAGAGAGAGAGAGAGAGAGAGAGAGAGAGAGAAAGAAATAAAAAGAGGAGATAGCGACTAATCGACTAATTGGAGATTTTGCTTTTTTTATTTTTATGGTTAAATCTATAAATTTTAGAAAATCGAGTAGAGCTGTATATTTAATTTTATTAAATGAAAAAATAATTTAAAAATTTATTTTTTATGAAACATGCGCTGCCATCCGCCCTAATCATAGAACAAAACTTTATAATGCTTTTCTATTTTTTTTGTTTGTTCGTGGCCGAAAGTCTTAGAAAAAAAGAAAAGAAAAAGAGATTTTTAAATGATTTTCGGTTTACTAAAAAATTATACAGCATGATCCGGTTTTCTAAAATGTTCAAATTTAACCATACAAAATAATGCTTTTACAGTATGTCACTAATTTCTGTTATTTGTGTATAGTTAGTCACAAACTTAAAAAGAACTGAATTGATGACCCAACGGTTTTTTTTGTTTTTTTTAAGTCCTTAAAACTTCGGTAAAACACGGTCCCAGGGAATTGTTGGAATTTTCTGAATCATTCTTTAAATTCCATAATCGGTTAAGATTATGGGTTTCTAATTCCTAAATATGGCGCACCGAATACTGTTTTCGTACAAACTTTTACATTTTCCTTTCTAATGTTAACAAATTCAGAGATTCGAGAGGGCAATTTTATTTTTCAAATTATAACATGAATTTGAATATTCCCCAGCGGAAATAGCGGACATTTATCGCTAAAGCATTAAAGACGCTCAGCTAGAAAAAGTGAATTGCAGAAATGGCAAAGATTGCAAAAACGAAAACTTGTAAGTTATGTTGATTTACTAGATACAAAGTGATTAGAGTTAATCTGTGTCGATTATGAAGAATCAATACCGAAAAAAAGATTTAATAGAGAACTTGTATCAATTGGAATTTTGAGTTGGAAATTTATTTAGCAAACTTATGATGAATCGCCTGATTTCATTAGTATAATTCGTCGGTTTAGCGGCGTATGTTGATTGCGTTGGCACCACAGCGGTTTGGTTTGCAGAGATGCTGGATTATCCGATTATTCGATATTTCAACTACGATCGGCTGATCATTAAATCCGATAGAAGCATCTTATGAATAACGTTTTTCCGTTCATTTCTCTTCTCATTTAGAAAAGCCGCTCTTCAATACAAATCTTGATTCGCTTATCGAGATTCCCCATAATTTTGTTCCGGAAGTTTTGCGCTGACCTTTGATAACTTATATTATTCGGATTATTCTTACTTGGGAATCTTTAGTTTGAATGCGGGAACCTGTACGAAATTTAAAACTAGACATAAATAGACTGTTTTTATTCCGTTGGTAGCGGGTAGAATTGTTATTTAAAAAAAAAACTTAATAATTATTGCCTATAGTAAAGATTGAACCTTCCACCTCTCAAAGACTGTTACTTAAAGCAGATTCTAAACCAAGACTATTAATCGCTGCAAGGGTCACTCCAAAAGTAAAATAAAAATGTTGAAGATTACAAAGACAGAAATGGTACCATAAAAACAAGCGACCTTTTGTGTCCCAGAATTTATTTTTTGACATATTAATTACTTTTTTATACACTAGACAATGCTTCAAGTAAGCTACATTAATCTCTTGATAAACATACACACGCACACACACACACACACACTATATATATATATATATATATATATATATATATATATATATAAATTCGGACAACCACATACTTTCACTACCTTCTTGGATTCGTTGGATTTTGGACTCAACAACCATGGGAACACCCTCTCGCGTGAAACCGTTTTTCCTTTTTACCCTACTCCATCTGCTTCATTGCTCTATATTTCATTTTCACGCTAGTGTGATCCTTTACATATTTAGTTTCTTTAAATATTCTACAGGCAAAATTTCTTTATACATTTTGCTAATTGCACCTCTCTGACGAGAAGGAAATATTTGTTCGAAACTCCGTGGATTAAGGATTATTGTGTGTGTGGGGGGGTTGTGTTTATACGAAATGCATAGATATTCTAGTGTTCCGTTAACCCCCACATATTGAATACGTAAAGCAATAAAGAACATTATTTTGATTAATTGTTTCGTAAACTGTGTTATAGTATATTTTCCTTGTTGTCTCTTGAGATTTCATCTAGTCTGGTAGAGTACCCAACTTAGTACTACTACAATAGGTAACACCATTTGAAGGTACACTATTCCTCGTATAAGCCAGTGTGGGATAATCATACTAGGGGGGTTTTATTTGGGCTCTGAATACTATGTTATTTTGAATTTTATTTGGTCAGGGTTTACTTTTACGAGGAATTATACCCATTCCAGGTTGTGCTGAAAAACAGCTGTACAGAGAAACGTTAGACATTTAAGGAATGTTTTTAGTATGTATTCAAGTTTTCTCCATTTCAACAAGTAGGTTTTCAAACAATGACCAGCAAATCTATTTTTTCACTCTCTAACACAGACTGAAGGCTGAGATAATTATTAGTCTATTTGCGAGGTGCTGCCTCCAGGGGATTGATGAACAAAGCTCTTAGCATTCTTGTGTATCATATCTGTATATATCAGTATATATGTTTTTATCGTATGAAATGTGTACTTTCAATCTTCTTTCTTTTTTTTTTAAGTCAATTCAATCATTACCTGAGCTTAATGCGTGGGCAGGTAGTTTATTGTTTAAATAATTGTGAACATTTTTTTTTTAATAAATGTTTTTGAATAATTTTTGTCTTTCTTAAAAGGAAAACTAATCAAAGAACATTTACTTTTATTCTTTGCAGTTAACGCATGTGGACTCAAACCTTGCAAGAACGGAGGCCGATGTTTCAACCATAAAGATACATTCAAATGTAAATGCACTGCCGGCTTCATGGGAAACACTTGTGTTACACGTAAGTACATATAGTCGGTTTTAAAGAGTAATAATAATAAATTAGAAACATTATGAGAGTATTGTTGAGCAAATTAAAGAAAATGAAACAATGGGCTTAATGTACTGCTTTGATGAGTCGCAAGAGAATTTCACCTGAGGTTTGTCCGGTATACGTTTTGGAGTAGGTTCAGTGCCAACTCCTTCATAGAGGGCAAAATTATTAGTCAACGGAGATAAATGTGTAATTATTGGTGTGATTCTGGACAGAAATTTAATGATTTTCATTCGTTGAGGCGAGTGTGTATACTTCTTGCTTAAAAAATATATTATAGGATGCAAATCTGTGCGTTTAGGCTGACGAATGCCTTCGGGAATTAAACATTAATACGCTTTCTCATCATTTCCTTTCACACTTAGATTCACATGCAGGAATTCCCTGATCTCTATCGTTACGATCCCCTTGAAAACTGCCCCTTTATTATCCACTACAGTGTAGGGATAAATAAAGACACACATGATAAGATCAAGGGAATAACCAGTTGTTTCTGTACATCGACATTCTCAGTGGACATGAGGGGCCCGGATTTCCATGAGGCTGTTAGCAGGTTTATTGTCGTGGTGAATAGAAGAGGCGCAACCAAAAGAATTCTGGATACGACGTTTGCATTAAATTAAGAATATTATTATCTACTTCCATTATTGGATCATGTTTAATGCTGAGATAATCCACTTTTCTCCTTAACAATCATATATCGCACAACACACTAAGTCCCGTTACCTTTTTGGGTGATGTTTTGAGTTGGGCTTCTGCAAAGATTGAAAAATATTTCATATTCAGTTCCTGGATTGGGACAAAGATGCAAATTATCTCAGTCTAAATGGATTTCTTCTTAATTGACCGAGTGCAAAAAGCATGTCGTGTATTATCAAAACAGATACTACACGTTGCTCCTAGATATAAGGCGACCAATAATATGTATGAAACTCCTATTTTCATAAAAAAAATTGAATAAATTGACAATGATGGTCTTTTTTCCTATTTCTAGCTAATCCATGTGGACTGAAACCTTGCAAAAATGGCGCCAAGTGTTTAAATAAGGGAGAGCATTTCCGGTGTGTTTGTACAGAAGGATTTATGGGAATCACTTGTGTTGAACGTAAGTAATGGTTTTAATCAGACTCTTATATATATATCATGTGCTGTCCTTCGTGTCCGAAAACCACTTCCTTTGAACAATCATTCTCTACTTGTCACGGTCGCGACTTAGGGTCTGCCAGCGTCCAGTCGGGATCAACCTGTCCATTGGATTTCGTTTGACGGTGTCACAAAACCAGATCTAAGGTCTGCCAATGCCTCGTACTCCAGCCTCCAGTTGTGTTGTATGTAAATACATATATTTATATAAATATATATATATATATATATATATATATATATATATATATATATATATATATATATATATATATTTTTATATATATAGTTATATATATATTTAGATATATATATTTATATAGATATTTATGTATATATTTATATACATTTTTATATATATTTATATACAGTGATGATCATATTTATTGGCACGGTAAAATAAAAGTTAAATTTTGTCTAATAAATTCTAAAAAAGGGATTAAATTAAAGAAAATAACAAAGTATATTATGTATTTTTAACTGGCCTTTCCGATGCAGCAATCGGATTTTAGAAAAAATAAATAACAAAGGAACAACAAACATAATTGCAAAAAACCCTTGTTCAAAATTATTGGCACGATTTATTTAATAATCAATTGTATAGCCTTTGGCCTTGATTACCTTCCTCAGTCGCTTTTCATAGTTTACAACCAAGTTGTTGCACTCTTCAGTAGTAATTTTAGCCCACTCTTCCTGACAATAATCCTCCAATTGAATAAGATTCTTAGGCTTCCTTTGCATTACCCTCAATTTTAATGTTCTCCATAAATTTTCAATTGGATTAAGGTCTGGGCTTTGTGATGGCCACTCCAAAACATTAATATGATTGTCCTCAAGCCATTTCTTAGTCAGTTTAGCCGAATGCTTTGGGTCATTATCTTGCATGAACCACCAACGACGACCAAGTGAGAGCTCTTTAGCAGAGTCTTTCAGGTTTTCATCCAATATTTTAACATAATCTTCCTTTTTTATGCTACCTGTGACCTTAACGAGTCGCCCTGGTCCAGAGGCAGCAAAGGGTCCCCAAAACATCAAACTGCCTCCACCGTGCTTCACTGTGGGTATGGTGTTCTTAGGCAGGAAAGCTTCGCCAGATTTTCTGTAAATATAAGACACTTTATTATGGCCAAATAACTCTATTTTCGTTTCGTCAGTCCATAGAACACGTTTCCAGAATGCAACATCTTTATCAATATGACGTTTTGCAAAGGCTAGCCTTGCTTTCAGGTGCATAGGCTTCAATAAGGGAGTCTTTCTCGGACGACATGCTTTTAAACCAGCTCTCTTCAAAACTCTACCAACTGTATGTCGAGATACATTCACTCCAGAGGTGCTCTGTTCATCAACAATCTCCCCAACAGAGATCCTTGGGTTTTGTTTTACTTGTCGAACAATTTTCCGTTCATCTCTTGGGGAAAGAATCCTTTTTCTCCCTCTACCCTCTAAACTCATAACGTGGCCTTGCGATTTGAACTTGTTTATTATGGCTCTAACAGTGGATTTGGGAAGGTTTAGCTTCTTTGAAATCTTATCATAGCCCTCCCCATTGGTATGGCATGCTACAACAAGCTTCCTGACGTCTTCGCTGTGTTCCTTAGTTTAAACCATGGCGATTGAAAATTATAATTTAGTCACTTATAATAGTTTAAATAAATCGCTATCTAAAAATTATCTGAAAAAAATTATTCACTGAATTAGCGTTAAACAAGCATAATATGGGTATAAAAAAGTTCAGAAAGCACGTAAACCGGAAATTGATTGATATTATACTGATACTAAAAGAAAAACAAAGCCGTGCCAATAATTTTGAACAAGGTTTTTTGCAATTATGTTTGTTGTTCCTTTGTTATTTATTTTTTCTAAAATCCGATTGCTGCATCGGAAAGGCCAGTTAAAAATACATAATATACTTTGTTATTTTCTTTAATTTAATCCCTTTTTTAGAATTTATTAGACAAAATTTAACTTTTATTTTACCGTGCCAATAAATATGATCATCACTGTATATATATTTATATATATATAATTATATATATATATTTATATATATATTCATATATATTTATATATATATTCATATATATATTTATATATAAATATATATATTTGTATATATTTATATATATTTATATATATGTTGATATATATTTATATATATTTATATATATATTTATATATATTTATATACATATTTATGTATATATTTATATGTATATTTATATATATGTATATTTATATACATGTTCAAATATATATTTATATGTATATATTTATCTATATATTTATATATATATATTTATATATATATTTATGTATATTTATATATATTTATATATATATTTATATATATATTTATATATATATATTTATATATATTTATATGTACATATATATATATATCTATATATATGTGTATATATATATTTATATGCACATATATATTTATATATATATATATTTATATATATATTTATATATATATATATATATTTATACATTTATTTATATGCATATATTTATATATATTTTTTATATATTTATACATATATATATTTATGCATATATATTTATATATACATATATATATTCGTACATATATATATTTATATATATATTGATATAGATATTTATATATATATTTATATATATACTTATATATATTTATATTTATGTTTATATATACTTATATTTATATATATGCATATTTATATATATATATATATATTTATATATATGTATTCGTATGTATTTATATATTTATGTATATATATATTTATATATATATATTTATATATATATATTTATATATACATATATTTTTATATATGTATATTTATATATATGCATTGATATATATATATTTGTATATATTTGTATATATATAAATTTATATATACATATATATTTTTATGCATATACATTTATATATATATATATATATTTATAGATATATATTTATATATATATTTATAGATATATATTTATATATATATATTTACATATATATATATTCATATATATATTTATATATATATTTATTTATATATATATTTATATATATATTTATATATGTATATATTTTTTATACCTATTCATATATATATATATTTATATTTATATATATTTATATTAATTTATATATTTATATATATATTTATATATATTTGTATTAATATACATATTTGTATATATTTATATACATTTCTATTTATATATATTTATATTAACATATATGTTTATATAAATATATATATATATATTTATATATATACTTATATATATATATATTTATGTATATATATATTTTATATATTTACATTAATATATATATTTATATATATGTATATATATATTTATATATATATTTATATATATATATTTATATATATATTTATATAGTTATATTTATATATATAATTATATATATATATTTATTTATATATATGTATATATTTTTATATGTATATTTATATATATTTATATATATATATATATTTATTTTATATTTATATATATATATATTTTTGTATACACATGTTCATATATATATATTAATATATATATATGTATATATATTTATATATATATTTATATATATATATTTATATATATATTTAGTCATATTTATATATATATTTATATATATATATATATATTTATATTTATATATATATATTCATACATATATTTATATATATATTTATACATATTTTTTATATATATTGATATATATTTATTTATATATATATTTATATATATATATCAATATATATATATATAAATATATATATAAATAAATATATATCAATATATATATATTGTTTATATGTATACTAATAGATATATATCTTTATATGTATCTTTATGTATATTCATATATATATATTTATATATATATTATATATATATCTATATATATTGGTGTATATTTATATATGTATTTATATATTTATATATATATTTATATATATTTATATATATATATTTATATATATTTATATAAATATATATTTATGTATATATATATTAATATATACACATATTTATATATATTTATATAAGCAAAAGTACCCGTCGTTGACTTGGTTCAACAACAGCCTACGGAAAATCGACTCTGATTTATGAAAGTATAATAGTTTATGAAAAAGAAGGGCTGTAAAAAGATATGATGAAAGTAAAAATAAAATCGATAATTCCCATAAGATACTATACCATACCTGTCCACATTGAAATACTTATCACAATATTCTGTAGTTCTATATTAAAAAACTTGTTAAACTTTGTGACATATTTCCATTCTATGGAGCTCAGGCGTGAACGAACCCCCCATAATTGTATTATACCATGTTTCTTGAAACTGAAACATAATTATCAAAGTATACTTACCCAAATAGATATAAAGTTTGTGCCTATTTCAATTCTATGGGGCCAGGCGCGAACGCAGACCCCATGATTTTATTATACCATCCCAATTTAAGTTAAAACATACTTATCAACGTATTATTATGTACATCTATATCAAAACCCTTGTAAACATTGTTTTTTAATTTTTTTATTTCCATACTTTGTGGACCACAATTTTAATGGGTCTCCATTATGCCAGATCAAACATACCCATTTCTGTTTCTCGATACAGGTTCTATTATTATATCTCATCAGTGTTCTATTATAGTCATACATATAGTAGCCTATTCCTGACCAGACACACAGACAGACGTTCGGCTTTAAATTATAGATATATAAGAAATATATATATATAAGAAATATATATATATATGTATATATATATATATATTTATATATATATATATATTTATATATATATGTATATTTATATATATATATTTATATATATATTTATATATTTATATATATATATTCTTATATATATTATATATTTATATATATATTTATATACATATTTATATATTGATATATATGTGTATATGTTTATATATTTTTTATATATATTTATATATATATATATTTACATATATATTTATATATTTATTGTTATACATATATATGTATATATATATATACATATATATATATATATATATATATATATATATATATATATATATATATATATAATCTTAATTGTTGTAATCCGAATTTTCCTGGGTTTATCTAATTCAGTAATCGTTCATATACCAATAGATTTTAAGGCAAAAAGAGGTGACTTTAACTGTTAGCTACAAAATTATCATATTTCATATTTGGGCTTTCATAAATAGTTTTAACTAAACCCAAGACTTCAAAGAATGGAATGATTATAACAAATAATATATTTCACCGTTAGTTACAATTGTTTCAAGACTATTCTGAAAAATTCAAACATTATGTCGTTTGAACATTTTCACAAGAACACACTTTCTTCAGACTTATTGAATAAAAAACACTTTAACAATAAAACATTATGGAAACAATTTCCCTTATAAGGAAAAGAAAACAAGCGAAACCATTTTACTTTCATCGCATCCTTGCAAAGTATTTTTTAAAGATTTATATATTTACCTATTTTCGTATCTCCACTAAAAAAAAATTGAAACATAATATCATACAGTGTTACCACTAATTACCTATGTCCATTTAATATGTTTTAATAATACTATTCATTGATTTCTTAAATTAAATTTCTTTATTTAATTTAAATTATTTTTCTCATCCGGACTAATCAACTGAGTTATATTGTTGCGATTCTATGTTAGTTTCTTCTCTGGAATTTGTTTTGTTTATTTACAAAAATATCGGCTAACTTATTTATGTGATTTAAGAAAAGATTTTGTTTAAACTTGTTCAATAAGTTTAACATTATTTTATATTTAGTTCATTCTCATTCTTCATTTAAAATTAAGGATCTCAATTTATTTTTTATTCTTTATTTTTTATTTTCTTTTATTCCTTCCTATTAAGATTTATAATTATCGAATATTTTAGATGTAGAACGGGAGGTGACTCTGTACGTTCGAAATTTTAAAGGTTTAATTGAATTATAACTTACCAAAATTCTGATATGTTTCATTAACGATGAAAGGGTAAACTCAAGCCGTTCGATGTTTCTAGGTTTGGTAGATTCCCAAAATGCATTTATGAGTTATTTATTAATTAAACAAATCCAATTAAAACTTAGATAACTTCTTCAAAATATAAGTTTGTAAAGCATATTTTAACCATGATACTGATTTTATTACCAAAGATTTAACCTACGTTTGCCATCCAACTATAATTTTCTGAACAATTCGGGAATAAGGTTTAGATCAGTAAAACTTGAAAAATCCTAGCCGTTTAAATAATACTCTTGTTCTAAACGATTAAATAAAAAAAAACAAACAAGGTGAACCCCCACTTTCATTGGAGTAAAATGTACATGGAGCTAAAGAATGGATTTATTATTAGAATACTTATTAATGGGATATGTATTATTATGTCGTTATTTTTTTAAACAATAATTGCTGTATTCATATAGAAATCCCTGATAGTAATTCACTGTTATTTGCAATATCAAATCGATGTCACATTAAGCGACACTCTTGTATTTGTACAAGTTTCTAGTTGAATTAAAATGTCATTAAAACACTGAAATCATTCGTTAAAAGTTTTGTTCTTTTTAATTTGAAAAGGAAATTGCAATTTGGATCGAAATACTTTATCGATTTTGTCTTCCGAATTGTTTTTCGTTAATTCACGTGTGCTCATATTTTACGAGACTTAATTTAAAATTTCCATTAGTAAAAATTAATTAACTCATTTTTATTGATTTCTAAAAACACAATTTGAGGTTATAAATCAACTCTTCTTTTCTAATGAATATAGAAATGATGAATTAAATGAATAGTGTAAACGACGACTGGAGACTGAAGTGAAAGTAATTTCTTCATGAAGAAAGTAAAAGAAACAGCTATAGCATCTAATATCAAAAGTATTTTAAAAACAAACAGGAGTAACTTCCCCCTTTTTTGAAATTAGACATTTCGGAGCGTCTTTATATTGGCGATCTTTTAAAGCAACGCATTTCAGGTGAAAACATTATAAGGTATTTACGTGTCGTGGCAAATTTATATAAATCCTCCAAATTATGAAAAATGATGCAGTAGAAAATAATTACAAGTAAAAATAGAATTTATCGAATAATCAAGTTTTATTTTATGTTTTAATGTGGAAGCACAATGGGCGATCAATTCAGTATGACAAACTGACTTATCTCCCTTGACTTGACTGGATCACTGAATACTTTTAAATCAATTTATCTAGATGAATAAATAAGAAAAAAAATGTTTTCGGTTTTCAACGAAGTTTTGAATGAAATGTTTATTATTTTAATTAACTTAATGTTTAAAGTATACACACACACACACACACACACACACACACACATACACACACACACACACACACACATATATATATATATATATATATATATATATATATATATATATATATACTGATGCGATGAATTTATGCTCGATGTTGGAAATAGAGGTTCATTATGGTTGAAAAACAGTTAAGACGATCAAAAATATAAAAAATGAATATTTACATGTTTTCATATTTTCATAACATTCAACAAAAAAAGGAGTAGTGAGTCCATATATGTGCTTAAATCCTGGACTTTTCAAAGAAAACATACTTCTCTTCAGAGGGAAATAAGCTTACAACATCGTTTTAAAACTGATAAAAATTAATATTTGATTTTATCGATTCAAGGTATTTATTTCTCTTCCACGGTGAGAAATGTGACACAAGGACTGGAAAGTTGGTAGGAAAAGTTAGCGCTCTCAAGGAGGAACATGCTGGCCCTACAAAAGATGCCTCGGCAGCACGGTCGGCATTTCCCGACAGAGGCGCATCAGACGAATAGCAATAAACTAACACCTTTTTAGAAGAAGGAAGGGTGGAATCGTGGACCTTTTATAACTGCACAAGACCAGCTTGCAATTTAGTTCTCTTCCACTGCAAGAACTGCGACCCCTGGTTCACATAGTGGGGTTGATAAGCTAGCGCCCTGGAGGAGGGGAACTCTGACCCACAGAAAAGTGTCTGAGCAGCTCCGTCGGCATTCTGTGCAAAGTGCACCTCAGGCGATTTACAATAAACTAATCCTTTCTCAAAAATAGAAGGCAAAGCTAGGAGGGGGACCTTCTATAACCGCAGGGCCTGCTTCATACACAATCAACAACGAAAATTAAGAATTGCCTAGACTCTGTTCAGGAGACTGTAAAATCATTTGCGATATTGATAAACATGCATTTCCGTATAATAATTGGAATGAAGAAAAAGAAGATGGATAATATTTTTCCTTTGGCAGTAAACCAAACATCAATTGGTGTAGTTATAAAGAAGCTCTTTAATGCGTGTTTATTGGCGTACGTAGTAATCATGTTTTTATACATACATGCAGTGTTTAGTTTAGCTAGCAAACCAATCAGATTCTATATTATTCACGCTCGTGGTTTAATATTTTCACCGGCCAATAGCCAGGCTTCGCTCAGACAAAAGATTGGCTAACTTATTCTTTTGTTTTGTATTGTAAAGAGTGATGCGCCCATTTTTAAGAATGTGATGAATAGTCGGATTTATCTTAACACGTGCGTGCTTGCAGTGCATTTTCTTATGTATTGTTATCCTAAAGTGAAGTTTTTTTTTTCGTGTATACATTTATTTGCTATAATATTTCACTTCCACGTGAAAGATTCTGTTTAGCTTAATTCCCATATATTTCCATAATTTACTACTTACCATATATATCGTCATCGTTGGCAGAACTCGAACGTGAGTATATTTTTGCTCATTAGGATTGAGCCAAGTCCCAGCTACGAAGTGTTTTAGGTGATCCATGAGGCGCAACTTCGTGTCGCACACACTTCAGATGTCAATATTCCCTGCGGCAAACATGTGCTTGACATGCAGGTTCAGGAAGGCATCTTGCAGCAGGTCGCCAGTACACACTTACGTGGAGTACTGCTTTGTTGCCTACCCACCAAACGACTTTAGTTGGGAGTGCATTTCCCCCAATGAGTTAAACGTGCACCCATATACCAACCTGGAAATTTCTACGATTCTACTATATATATATATATATATATATATATATATATATATATATATATATATATATATATATATATATATATTTATTTATTTATTTATGATAGAGAGAGAGAGAGATAGAGAGAGAGAGAGAGAGAGATCATGTATCTGTATCTCTACATAGGCAATGTTTAGTAAATAACGATAGTTATAATTATTTTTACTGTCGACTTGGAATCTTCCTTTATAATTTAATTTTATTTAGAATTAAAATGTCTGTAAAATCGTTTTAAAAGAAAAGAAATACAAAATAATTAATTCCGGAACAGTACTTACACAGGCTACAGAATTATGCCGCCATTTTAAAATTCTGTCTGTGTAAGAAAGATAAGAATCTCATTGGCTAACGTACAAAACGATTATTCAACAGAAAAGACATTTATTGTTATTAGTTATCTTTCCGGAATGATGATAAATAGCGAATTATTTATTAGAAAATAAATGTGTTTTGTTGAGTCATTCAGTGAACTCGGTTGAGGTGATTTGGGTTCGAAAAAAGTCAACTTGCAAGCCAATTAAATATAAAAACAAAACAATCCGAAATTAGTCGTTTTCTGTTAGTCATCTCTCTTCCCCGCCTTTTTTTCTCTCTATTTCTCCATCGATATACTTATATATTTTTCCATTTTTATATTTCTCTCTCCAGCTCCGAATTAAATAATATTACTACTTTGGCTATATTTCTTTTCTGGTTTATAATAGACTATTACAATCTTTTTATTATCTTATCTCTCATTATAACCCTGGACTGTTAATAGCTGCTACTACCAGATGAGGCTGTCTAAATATAACGGCTTTCGGGTTAAAAAGCAAAAAACATTAATGTTAGTTTTTCCTCTCCGTTTATAAAACTCAATCATGTTCTGCAAAGCCTAAAACAATGACAAAAACAGAATTTTTCTCGACAAAACAACCAAAGAAATATTTGAAAATATAAACATTTTAAGCATGATATTTTTTTTTCTAAAATTATTCGTTTCGACATTAAATAACCCAAAAAGTTTTGCTATGACGTACGATAAAACATCCGCACTAATTGACTGTTAATAACGACAGAAAGAGAGGTAGAAATTAGAGTAATAGAT
Source organism: Euprymna scolopes (assembly GCF_053919585.1). Lineage (NCBI taxonomy): Eukaryota > Metazoa > Mollusca > Cephalopoda > Sepiida > Sepiolidae > Euprymna > Euprymna scolopes. The sequence continues at coordinate 23,113,870 of NC_136500.1, forward strand.
AATAAATAATGGCGGGGCTAGGCAAATAGCATAGAATCAAAATATACAACATAACCACATTTACACTGTTAGATCACCAAAGTTTATCGACGTTGATCCTGGCCAGTGCTAAAATGGGTAACTATTGAGTACAACCAGGTGCTCTGAAGTCTGGAGAGCGGTGGGCTTGCCTAATCTATGCTGCCTGAAATAATGCAGCGCTGCCACGTCTCTGGGGAGCTAAGTGACTCTCACATCCCTTGGATAAAGTCAGAGTGGGTCAGCGTGATAGACAGAATAAGAAATGGATGAATTTGTGGGTTAATTGCACGTTACAGCTAGTTAGAACAATTAAGATACAGGCTTTTTTAAAATACAAATCAATCCTAAAACTGAGGAATATTTTAGCATGTATTTTGTGTGATAAAAACGTATAGAGAAAAATCGTTCGAGAAGAGACAAGCGTTGATTTACTTATATTTTTTATTATAATAAATACATTTTTTTATTCTTTTCAGCAAATCCCTGTGGACTGAAGCCTTGTAAAAATGGCGCTGAGTGCACCCAAAAAGGAGAACACTTCTTTTGTAAATGCAAGCCCGGATTTGAAGGGAAACTCTGTCTGAAACGTACGTCGTGTTGTGCAATCACTCATTATTATTGGTTTTATTTGTTGCTTTTATTTATGTTTCCTTTTGTATCCAAACCACATAGAGAATCCTTTGAAGCATTTATTAGTTCTAGTTGGAGGTTAACCACACGAAAATCAAAGTGTAGTATTTTCCATCTGACGTTACACTTTATCCTTCGTGTCCATGGCCAGCGAAGAAAAACGCTTTCATCGTTTTATGCTTCAAATCTAACCAATTATTTTCAACAAAATGATACGTCGGAAACCGAATAATACTTCTCTCTCTCTCTCTCTTTCTCTCTCTCTCTCTCTCTCTCTATATATATATATATATATATATATATATATATACATATATATATATATATATATACATATATATATATGTATATATATACCGCCGGTTCTCCTCAGATCGAAGTTAAACAACATTGAGCCTGGTCAGTACCATATGGGTGACCATTTGGGAATTCTAGGCACCGTATGTAGTCTCGGCTTATCTCGGCATTTGTTTCCAGTCGTCCTGTACGTACACTTCACTTGTCACTGGTATTTAACAATGTCGACTCAGGAGAGGTGTGGTTGAAGATTGCGCACCTCCTGCCACAAAAATTTAACGCGCAGGCACCACTCCGTCGGTATCCATAGTCTGTCAAAGACTGAAGGATGTGTGTGTGTGTATATATATATATATATATATATATATATATATATATATATATGAAAATTTAATTTTTGGAAAATTAATGAAAAGTAGAGTAGATTAGAAATTACAACATTTATTGTTCGATATGAACAATGCTAATGAAAATTTTCCTACTCTATAGAATTTCGAAGGACGACTCTTAAACCCAGAGAAAAAATATCTCGTATATTGAACATTAGGATTATCTTACAAATATAAATTTTAATACTAATATTTATATTCCCTTTGAGCTGCTAAAATCATTCATTTTTCAACTATAATTTATGCACTATATATATATATATGTGTGTGTGTGTGTGTGTGTGTGTGTGTGTGTGTGTGTGTGTGGGTGTGTGTATATATATATATGTGTGTGTGTATATATATGTGTGTGTGTGTATATATATGTGTGTGTGTGTATATATATATATATGTATATATATATATGTGTATATATATATGTATATATATGTATGTGTATATATATATAAACGAATATATATATATATATATGTATGTATATATATATATAAACGAATATATATATGTATGTATATATATATGTATGAATATATATATGTATGTATATATATATAAACGAATATATATATATATATAAACGAATATATATATATATAAACGAATATATATATATATAAACGAATATATATATATATATATATAAACGAATATATATATATATATAAACGAATATATATATATATAAACGAATATATATATATATAAACGAATATATATATATATAAACGAATATATATATACATATAAACGAATATATATATATATAAACGAATATATATATATATATATATATATATATATATATATATATACAAATATATATGTATTTCTGTAGAAATATATTTTTCTTAATATACATCAATCCTTATATAAGAAGCTCAATTGGATTACAGGGCAATATATAGAATAAATGACAACATTTATATTCCAAACTTCATGATGTTAACAATCTTATAGTTTATTCCTTTAAATCCGTTGATTTTTACAATTCTTGACAGTATCTGTTTCGTAGCGCAAAATCAATCACTTAATTATTATATCAATTAGTGAATATATATATATATATATATATATATATATATATATATATATATATATAATTTCTCATTTTTTTAACATGTGATCTCTACATGAGACACAGATATTTGAATAATCCATTAAAGTTTTTCTTTACCCCTCAAACAGAGTTAGTGCAACAGTTTTGGACATACTTTTTCCGTCCCCAATTAACCATTTTAAAATGCTATAGGATATCTTTTTTATTGTCTCTTGAGCTTCTGGATTCCAGGACCAGAATTCATCTAGTCTGGTGGAGTATCCAGCTTCATGCTGTTACTCGAGGTAACATCGCTAGGAGAAGAAGGTGCACCATTCGATCAAAAAGCCAGTGTCCGATAGCTGTATTGAAAGAGACAATATTTGGGACGCGAATACTAGAAAAGTCCTCATGCCAAGTTATCCTAATAAATCTCTGTACACAGGATCAGTGTTTATAAGGCATTTAAACTATCACACACACACACACACACACACACACACACACACACACACACACACACACACACACACACACACACATATATATATATATATATATAGTCATCCACATACAGTACTGTTTTGCTGTATCACAGTTCATAAGTGCGGTTAGAGAAGCAACTACCTCAAGCCAGGTTTGAAATTCGACCACCTAGACGGCAGTCGGCTCTTCTAACTGTTACGCTATTCGGCTCTCTCTCTCTCTCTCTCTCTCTCTCTCTCTCTTTATATATATATATATATATATATATATATATATATATATATATACATGGTGACTCCCCAAAAACCGGCCCCAACTCTAATTAGGCCCCGTGACTTAGTGTTTTGTCCGAATGAAATGAAACTTTGGTCATAATTAGTTTATTATATACAAAACATTACATCAAAACACTGGGGTATTTGGCCTTTTTTTTTTTCTCCGTTCTACAGCATATGTTCTAGATTGCCCCCATTTAGCTTTTGTTTTGTTTTTGTTCTTTTTTTTGGGGGGGAGGTCACCCTGCATGCATAAATCTATATATATATATATATATATATATATATATATATATATATATATATATATATACGTGTGTGTGTCGAAATAAAAAGAAAAAGAAAATTTTGTGAGTTTATCAGATTTCGTCTTCATTTAAATAACTTCTTCATGATGATTGATGATTGATTTGTAGAAAATAAATTTAAAAAAAGAGTGCATTACTTTAAAATATTTATATGACGTGATTTTAAGTAATGCAGGTGTGCGTATAATTTACTTTTTTCAAATAAATCATTCTTAAATGAATGCGTAAATCACAAATGATTTGCGATTTCCTTTAATTCCCATTATGTTGGAATGCATTTCACTTTTTTATCACACATACACACACACACACACAAATATATATATATATATATATATATATATATATATATATATATATACTCGTGAGAACTTGCATGTATACTAGATACCATCCTCGAATGTGTTGTCTCCTCAAGCCTTACAGCACGTTCCTCTGGTGGTGAATGGGGATACCCGCTCTATTAATCGAGGGCAGATTCTAATACCAAATCAAAAGCCGTGGACAATGAGGAACTAACTAATAAAATGAGTAAAATCAAACCTTCATCCTGATAGGCTGGCGCCCAGAATAAAAGGGCCCCTTAACCCTTTTATACACCAAGTGGGGAGAGGTAAGTTATGGCGTAAACCTTCTCTCCTTTGGAATTGACATGATAGTCTTGGCAGATGCTCACTTGGGTCCGCCATCAGGCCTTGATAGAAAAGGCCTTGACTCCCTACCACGTAAGGGCACTTTAGAAGAACGATATGCGATAAGATTCTGTTTTAAACTTGGAAAAAATGTCACAGAAACATATGAAATGTTTCAGACTTCTTTTAGACCATCTTGTATGATCAAGCATCAGTCTATGAGTGACATAAGAGATTCAAGGAAGGCAGGGAGTCTGTGAGAGATGATGAAAGGTGTGAGAAGAATAAGGAAGTCAAAACACCAGAGTTGATTGGCCAAATAAAGAATTTCATGTATAAGGGCTTTTGTGTGACATTAAGTGCACAGTTTGTTGACAGTGTGGGAACTGTACATACAATTATTCATGAGGAACTTGAAATGCAGAAGATTTGTATGAAGTTTGTCTCCAGGATGCTCAGAAAAAATAAAAAAGAAAGATATCGCATGACAGCAGGGAGATGGTCGAGCTGATCAACTCAGATTCAGCAGTTCTTGATGCTCTGGTGACCTGCCATGAACGGTGGATCTACTCCTATGACAAAGAGGTAAAGAAATAACGTTACCAGTGAAAGCATGCTGGCTCTCCAAGATCCAAGAAGGCCAGACATTTAGGCACAGATAGAGAGTGAATAAAATCATATATAGTGGTTGTAGTAGGTCGAGTGTATTTTGTGAAAGTTTGCCAAGGGGGAACTTTGTATTAGATTTCAATCGAGCACTTGTCATGAAAATAACGATAGAGCATAGACAGGTTCGCAATGTATCTTTTGTTGGAATGAGGTTGCAGGGAAGAGAAAAGAGCATTACCTACTAGGTTTTAAAGATGGTTTTAAACTTTATCAATGCAGGATAGGGCATGCCGATCAGCTGCTGTCCATATCTGGCAGCAGTACTTTATTTTAGGGCCTACCTGGCTCTTATACAAATACAGGATCGCATCGGCAGTGAGATACTTACTTGAGCAGTAAAGTGATCAAACCATTTTACCAGCGATTTTGGCAACAGATTTGATGTATGTGTTCCATTTCAGATCAGGAGTGAAGGTCAGTTGCAGACGTTTGTCAAGATATGGGGCTTCTCCAAGACGAGAGCCATTCATTTCAATTGAGGCATGGTGGGGATCAGATCGATTATGATGAAAAGAGAGAAGCTTGATTTTCGATGCATAAAAATTAACCACCTTTTTCCCCATCCCACCACATTCTCAAGATCGGAACAGAGAGAACCAGAAAGATCTTTGTTATTGCTGGCCTTTGAAATGTTGCCAGAGATTTTCGTGTCGTCTGCATAAATATCTACAAATAATCTAAGAATGTGATTTGGCAGATCATTGATGAAGATCAGGAACAAGGTTGGAGCCAGGATGGAATCCTGAGGGACACCAGCGTTAATATAAAGAGTGTCTGATTTCTACCCATCAACGACTAATCTTATAAGCCTATCAGAGAGAAAGGATTTTATAACTGAAAAGATATCTCCAGCTATTCCGTACCTGGCGATCTTGTCAAGCAGACTTTTATATCACACTCTACCAAAAGCCTTTGATATGTCAAGAGCTATTTTTCTAAAGACGAAGTCTCCGTCAAGAGATTCACTAATCCTGTGTGATATAACAGTTAGTACATCAGCCGTGGATCTTGCAGAACGGCAACCATACTGCATGTCACTGAGCAGTGACATTAATAACTAATATATATATATATATATATATATATATATATATACATATATATATATATATATGTATATATATATGTATATATATGTATACATATATGTATATATGTATATATATGTATATATATGTATATATGTATATATATGTGTGTGTGTATATATAGATGTATATATATATGTATGTATATATATGTATATATATATATTTATATATATGTATATATAGGTATATATGTGTATATATATATGGATATATATGTATATATAGGTATATATATGTGTATATATATGTATATATGTATATATATGTATATATATGCGTATATATGTATATATATATGTGTATATATATGTGTATATATATGTATATATATGTATATGTATATATATGTATATATATGTATATATATGTATATATATGTATGTATATATATGTATATACATATGTCTATATACGTATATATATGTATATATGTGTATATATATGTATATATATGCATATATATGTATATATATATGTATATATATATGTATATATATGTATATGTATATATATGTATATATATGTATATATGTATATTTATATATATGTATATATATATATGTATATATATATGTGTATATATATGTATATATATATATGCATATATATGTATATATATATGTATATATATATGTATATATATATATATGTATGTATATATATCTATCTATCTATATATATGTATATATATGCATATATGTCTATATATGTATATATGTATATATATATGTCTATATATGTCTATATATGTCTATATATATGTCTTTATATGTATATATATGCATATATGTATATATATGTCTATATATGTGTATATATATGTCTATATATGTATATATATATATGTATATATATATATGTATATATATGTGTATATATATGTATATATATATGTGTGTATATATATGTATATATATGTGTGTATATATATGCATATATATGTGTGTATATATATGTGTGTGTATATATATGTATATGTGTGTATATATATGTATATATATGTGTGTATATGTGTATATATATGTATATATATATATATATATATATATGTATATATAAGAATCAATAAAAAAAATTAAGTTGTAAAAACTATATAGATTTCTTTATTTAATAGGGGTATACATCAATTGGGGTACTTGGGTAAAAAGCATTTCTTTATATCATGGTATTATATCATGGTATTTAGAGCCTAATGCCTCTCATCAGAAGAGTAGAGAATATGCTGAGTAACATATGGGAATGCAACATCTATCAATAGTTTTATTAGAAGCGAAATAAATTATTGAGGTTGTTTATGGGAACTATATTGATGCCTGTCATTAAAGAAGAGTATAATTTGTAATCCATAATGCAAGTAGATGTATAACATGTTTCTCATAGTGGGTTTAATGTATGCGGATAGCATCCATGTTTAAACTGTCGGGAGAATATAGGGAAAGTTGAAAGAGTTTTTTTTAACCATGTGTGTAGATGAGTTGTAGATATGGGATGTTTTTACATCAGATGTGTGGTTTATGCTAAGTGAGTATTTTTAGCAGGAGTATCTGAGACTACAACAGCACTTAGAAAAGATATATGTTATTGGGCGTAATATTATGATAATTAAAGTGATAACTAAAGTATATGCGGTGTAGTGTACTAAGGTTTAACTGAGTAAGGTAGAGGATACAGATGGCATAGTAAAGGGATAAATTATCAGGAGTTATGGGGTAAATAGTTGTTAAAATAATATAATAATCATCGAATAATCTATATATCTATAAAAGTGAACGTGTCTGTGTGTCTGCCTGTCTGTCTGTCTTTGTGTCTGTGTACATTTTCTTTCACAATAACTCTGTTAATTTTCAGTCTACAGTCTCGAAATTTGATATACAGGGTACTGAGATCTGAGAAAATCGATGTGATTGATTTTCGGCCAGAAATTTGGCTGTTAAGGGTTAAAGTTCAACGATTTGACTTTTGAGAACTCTACCAAACTCCTCCGACAATTTTGGGTCTAAACACTTGAAATTTTAGATATAGGTTCCTTGGACATGGATCTAACTTAATAATTCGATTTGAGCCCCAAACAATAAATTTTAGGGGTCAAACTTAAAAAATTGACCGTTCTTTTTTTTGCTCAGCATACACCTCCAAATACCCGGGCAACACCGGGCACCCATGCTTGTAATATATAATAATAGTTCTAATGGGTATGTGGTTACTAAGAATAAGAGAGGAAAGAAATATAGGATAATAAAGATAAAAAGTAAGGGAATAAGAGTGGATAAAAGAACCAAATTAATTAAGATGAAACGCATCAAGTAAAAATAAGTAATAAAAGTGTGACTTGATGTACCAATCCTAAATGCTTGTTAAGACGTTCTCTCCTCACATGTTTTCACACTCTATCTCATTTACATTAGCTTAGTTCGTCCATTTCACTCTGGTAAAAACTAGATTAAAATAGAATTTTTTTTATATAAAAAGAGTGCTTTTGTTCTGAGCTCTGGGATATGACATTTTCTTTGTAGCCTGACGATGTGAAATCTCTGAAAAAGTTCGCTAGAGAAACATGTGTGCAGATATGTAGCTAATAATGTTTGTATATATATATATATATATATATATATATATATATATATATATAGTCTTTGAAGTTTTTAACATTTGAAACCACACAAAAAATTATTTTTTATCATTCATCAAAAAAAACATCTAGTCAGTAAGTCATTTAATCACCTGCAATCACTGCATCAACTCTCAAATTTACTATAATACCAATTTTTATATTTTTTAAGGGATCATCAGTTGTTTACCATGAAACACTGTTTCGGGGATTTAAAAACAAAACAGTGTATTACATCATGGCTCCCCAGCAGTGTTGATCAAACACCACCACCCTTAATCTTAGGAAGAAGACAAGTTACAAAAATTTTTTTTTTTTTCCCCAATTTCCTATTCTTAATTGTAATTACTAACCTTTTCATAGTATAAAAATGAATTTCTTACCTGTGCGATTCATCAATTTCCACATTTAAAATGGATACATTTTTTAATTTTTTAATTTATCATTCTTGTATTTATAAGATTTGGATTAATCCATTTAACTACTTATCACCCCCACTATAGTTAGTAGTTTGTATATTTACATTCTTATTTATTTAAAATTAGATATATAAAGGTTAAAAATATTTTATTTTTACATATATACATTTTTTTTTAAATTTTTTATTATTTTTTTTTTTTTTATTAACTATATAAATTTATTATATGTAATTATAAATACATTTATACATTGCTAATATAGTTTTGGATTTCCTTTATCAATATAATCTGGTTTATCTTAAACGATTCAAAAGCATCAGGATAACGAACAAATGCTTTGTTTAACTGTTTAAATATTTTATTTTTATCTCCACCTTGTTTTATCATCCTTATTACTAAGCTAGAAACTGGTGGTATAAAATCTGTTAATTTTAGAGTAACGCGAGCTATTCTCAAAAACTCTGACATAATGGTTCCATAAAACACAAAAACGGGGCAGGTGCTATCCTTATGGGGCATACGTACTATTTTAAAGGGGAAAGCGTTTCTTTTATCAAATATTTTATAAAGAAAAATTCCATCCTCAATTTTTATATCTAAATCCAGAAATGTAGCCTGTTGTCCTACATGTTCACAATTTAATTTTAGTTCGTTTGGATATATAAGATGTTTATTTTTTTCGAATTCATCATTATCGTTTATGCATATAAGGTCATCTATAAATCTCCTACACCCATGAAAGTTATATGTTTTAGATATATCTGTTTTTAATAATGATGACATATATATATACTCGAGTCTATGTAAATACAAATTTGCCCAAAATGGTGCCGGATCCAATCCCATTGGGATACCTATCGTTTGGAGTAATATTTTATTTCCTATTTGAAAATAGCATTCTTTAATAAGATGGCTTACAAGCATTTTTAAAATACCTTTAGAAATACTAGTTTTGCTATTTTTATTTTTACACCAGAAAGCATTAGAGTTTGAAAAGTCTATATATTTACCTTTTCCACCTTGAAAAGCCAAATCTACAGTATCATTTAATTCTTTTATAAGTTTTTCGTGCGGAATTTTAGTATATAGCGTACTAAAATCATAAGTAGCTATAGATTTTGCTTTTATTCTGGAATTTATTTTATCTAATTTTTCTTTCACTGGTTTGGAATTATTTACTACCCAAAATAGATTTATATTACTATAGAATTTACTTTTCAGGTGAAAATTATTTATTTGATTTATAATTAATTTAAATATTTTAGATATAGCTTTACTTAGAGGTTTAGTGATGCACGTCTTTGAACCTACAATAAATCTAGCCCCAACTGGATTTTTATGCATTTTAGGTATCCAATACATACATGGAAGATTTTTGTGTTTATCTTCTAACTTTAATCCTACTTTTTCATTAATAATACTATTATTCAAAATAATACTATCTAAATTACTATTACTTACTTTATAAGTATCCGAATCGTTTCCTATAAGTCCTACTTCTATCAATAACCGTTGTATATAATATTTTTTACATATAAAGGCTATATTGTTTGCCGCTTTATCAATCGGAACTATTACGAACTTTTCTTGAAGTATTTTAAGTTCCTCCCGTATTTCTGAATTTTTTAAAAGAGGATTGGTTTTTCTAGGGCGTTTAAATTGTTTTATATGTTTAACCTTTTTATTTACGCATTCAATTATACTATTTTTCCATGCATCAAACGTAGACTGTGCTAATTTATATTTCTTTACCATAGACATAATAAAACCTTCTAGTGCTTTAGTAACTTCTTTAACGCATTTAGTGTAATTTAGGCATTTAGGTTCTCTATAATTTGGACCCTTACTAAGTAGTTTTCTTAATTTAGGATTATTTACTATATTTAAATCTCCTGTAATTACATGTTTTATCTCATTATTACAGAACGGAGAGGAATTACATTCACATTCTGGAATATTTATATTATTATCTTTTATATTTATATGTTCTACCGTTTTCTTATAATTAAAAATCTTATTGCGTATTGTTGGCCCTAGTTTATATGTAACTATTGGTTTTTGATCTTTTTTCTGGAACTCATTTGGTAGTAATTGAATATTTTTTTGTTTATTAAATATTTTAGGTAAATTTACATCATCAAAACCTTTATTTTCATACAAAACTACACAAACATTTTTAGGTTTCTTTTTTATATCGTTCCCTGGTGGCTTATATAATTTAGTGTCAATTATATCTAGTATATATTCATACCATTGAATGAAATAGTCCTTCTTATATATCATATCCGGTTGTAATAATATTTTAGATGCTATTTCCTTCAAAACTTTCTTTTTTGTTTGATTAAGCAATTTTCTTATATAATTGAACGACTCATAAATTTTATTAATAATTATATCTTTAATTTTACTAAAAAAATCCTCACATGAAATAACTGATTTTCTATTATTTCTATTAACATGAGTTCTATCTCTAATACCGTAGCGAGGCAAAGCTGGATATAATCTACCTATAATTTCAGAATCTTGTAGGTTATTTTTTTTAACTTTAATATTCAACCCATATGGGTAAATTACTCGCATTTTTTTAATTATATCGTCTTCCTTATCCTGACGCATCCTTAGGATATCGTTATCTACATTACCTAGACTATTATATCCATTACATTTAAATTTTTCAATTATTTGTACGGAAAAAGACGACTGACTCAATATATATATATATATATAATTTTATGCTAAACCACTTCTGTAGAATTTAATAGTTAATAAATGCTAAGTATCATTGTTTATCTTTGCCAGCTAATCCGTGTGGACTTGAACCATGCAAGAATGACGCTAAATGTATCAACGACGGCGAAAAGTTCCGATGTGTTTGCACGAGCGGTTTTATGGGACTTACCTGCGTTACACGTGAGAGACTTTTTTTCTTGATTGCCTTAATTCATTAAAGAATATGATGATCGTATTGTCACGAAATAAAAACATAACAAAAATAACTCTAAAACAAAACAACAAATGTATATTTACACGCTCCAGCAGAACAAGAAACTGGTATATAAATCGACATAGAAATTGTAGGAAACAAAAAAAAATACTTTTGCAATGTTAGTTACGTACAAAGCGTTAATATTGCAAAGAAATACTCAAACAATTAACAGTTTTCGATTGATTGGATTATCTGGACTACCTGTCTTATGTATTAATATTCATCAGACTACTGTTCTCATCTTGAGTGTGATTTTCACGTTTCGGTCGATATGGCCTCCGACCTTCTTCAGGTGTATCTTGTCGAACTCGGGAATGTTTCTGCCGAACTCGGGAATTTGGACGGAATTTCAAGCGTAATCCTTTATTTTCTTCACGGGGGTACCGTGCTCTTGTTCCGTCAGCCATGACTGGATAAAGGTTCTAAGTAATTCGCAAAAGTATATTTCGATCTCCCACACTGAAGATTGAACCTTCAACCTTCAGGAGAGTATCAATTTTTGCAATTGATTTTTCCCAGTACTTTAACTACTGCGCCACGAGCCCTTGCGTCATACCTTTCTTATATTCTTATAACCGTTCGATCGATGTAACCTCCAACCTTCTACACGTACATCTGGTGGTACTTGGGATTATTTATGATGAACAACTAACAACAAAATCGATATTGTGTTGGATAGTGGAGTATCAAAACGGGGTTATATGATATAAAGGGGTTTTGAAACGGGATCAACCGGCATGATTATAGGTAGTATACTGGGAGATATATATAGACAGCATAGCTCTATAACGAGCGTATATATGTTTGTCTTTGATACACACCCTCACACACAAACACACACACACACACACACACACACACATATATATATATATATATATATATATATATATATATATATATATATATATATACACGAGCAAACAGTTAATAAAACATGTTAAAAAACACTTTGAAAAAGAATTAAAAGCATTTAATCTAAAAAGGAAGCACTAGATAAGTGGATAGTCCTTAATCCGCGGAGTTTTCAAGAAATACTTTCCTTCTCATCAGAGGGTAGGAATTAGCAAAATGCGGGATCGGATTTTGCATGCAAAAGTATTTGATGAAATAACAAGTAAGTCAAATATCTTACTTGATAACAAAAAGTGAAGCATAGGGAATATGATGAAGAAAAAGGTGATTACACGTGTCTGGTGGAAGATAAATAATCCAGTGACGGTAAAATCCAAATATATAACTTCAAGAAAGTTCATTGAATTTCCATTTGCACAAGTAAAATCCATATATATATAATTCATACAATACAGAAACATGTTGGATAGAAACAGTACTGAAAACAGGAAGAGGCGATCGTAAATGTGAAAATAAGTTGTTTTTTTTTTTTAATATTTTTTTTTTAAATCTATTTAATGTACCAATTTAATACTTTTATAGACTTTACAAAGTAAGGTATACTAATGTAATTTAAATTGAATTTAAAAATGACTTTGGATTTATTGTATGTTATGTACATTATACTACACTTTAAAAAACTAATTTATCTATTATTTAGTAAACAATGATATAGATGCATCATTTTCAACTAAATATGTTAAAAAGGTGCCCACAAAAGCGAAAACGTCTATTAGATAGACAGGCGTAGTAGAAAATATTTTGTGTCTTGATGTCTTCTCGCGAAGAGAATTAATAGTCGGTATAATATATTTATTACCTCCATTAATGATAAAACTAATAATTATTTTTTGTTCATGTTGCTTTTGTAGCTAATCCATGCGGACTTGAACCATGTAAAAACGATGCAAAATGTGTCAATGATGGGGAAAAATTTAAATGTATTTGCAAAGCTGGCTTCATGGGAAGAACTTGCATTGAACGTAAGTATAAAGAGATTACAAAGGGAAATAACTCTGCATCATCAACACAGTATCCTAATTTATTTTTTTACCGTCGCATTGTTAACAACAGATTTCCAGTCATTTCCGTTTGAATATGATATTTAATGATATTGATGTTTTTGTTCATGTCTTTTTCAAGGTGGAAAACTAGTAGCGATTAAAGTCTTTCATCACTTGGTTGAGCTATATCATTTTTGTACAATATTTTAATAACAAAACGTGAGTCTTTTATCGTTCTTGTCTGGCGCCACCGCTCCTCTTCGTCATTTCAGTTTGGTCTAGTGATTGCTATGCAAATAAATCTTCTTTACATGCTTGAAAGACACAAAGATATGTTCGCTGAGTATTCTTAAAGGTTTTACTTTTGGGGAGAATTGACTCAAGAGAATAAGGATAACATTCTATTACTTAATCAATTATTTAGTAAACGTTTTAAGTGAAAAAAGTAACATACGAACAGATATAGGTCGGTATAACATTTCACACTAAGCAATTATCAAATTTTCTACATTATTACTGTGTCGCGCAATTCATGACAGACTTGCATTATTGTTGTCTCCTTGAGGGAGCTATATAAACGTTCTATTGAATGCATATAACGTGTATATGTTTATAACTGCATCTATAACCGTATAGTGTTCTCGTGTTTGTAGGTAGAGATATATTTATAGATACAGTTCAACGGAATATAACATTTGCAACAAAAGGGAACGGATAACAGTTTTCTGGAGGTTTAACATCGGCCCAATTGGAGAAACATACCTGGTCCATCTTTGGTCTTGCTTGATGGAAAGCTGCAAATATTCACCTCAAAGAAACCAACAAGTCTCGGATTTGTCTTTTCAGTAACTTTATTTCGGATGTTTCCTCATTTGAAAAGCTACATTCCTACGTTCTTTTCATTTAATAGACGTCGGATTCCTTCCTTCACCAGGTCGAGCCATTACCGGTTCGATTCTCAGGGTGTTTACTTCAAGCTACGTATACAAAAACATCTCCCTTCTAATGACGTCATCCCACGTATCACTCATAACCATCGGCTGATATCTGTCACATATCTATCTAGTTAACATCTCTGTTTACGTTAGTTATGAAAACTAGCATTCGTCCTTTTTGTAGCATAAATATTTTTATCCTAAAAACACCTTTCCTCTTGATATATTCATTCTAACATTCTATTCTACAACATCAATAACGATCATAACTTGACGTTGGCCGGACCAACTATATAACATTATTCGATATCTCTCAATCGACTCCGACAGACTAACTGATTTGGAAAGCTTTGTTTTCTCTCAGCTCGAAAAACGTGACGTCATTTGTAATCTCGACTCATGCCACTGTTTTTTCTTTGTCGTTTGATTTACTTCCCTTGACTCAACTTTACATCGCTAATCTTTCATTCAAGTGTTCTATGATTAGCTCACTCTGAGCCACAAAAGTGCCTGAGCAGTCCGTCAGTATTTCCAAGTAATTGCCGCTCAGACGATTACAATAAACTAATCGTTTCTCAAAGCAAAGGTAAACCTTCAGGCAACTGGATCATTTGGGACTGAAAAGAATCATACCTCAGTCGGACAGCAACAAAACTACAACCATGTCAGCTGGATGATTCTGTTCTGCAGATTTGTTTATCATGGCATTCACTGAATTCGTCAAGTCAAACTTTATACTAGTTAACTTAATCGCTACTGACTTGGGATCTCTAATATGTAGCATTTGATTATTGGGGTTTTCGTAGGTTTTATTATGTGATACGCAATTGTTTTTGATGGCAGTCTCAATAAATGGCCAAACAATAAATCCTTTTTTATACAATGGTACTGCATGCTTTTGCAACTATATGAGTCTTTATTCGATACTGTCTTTGACAAGATATCTTGGATAATTCTTCTTAGAATTTTCCTTTGAAAAGCATCAATTTTATATTTTGATGACTTGAAGATGCCTTTGATGGATGTTGTCACCCAACGATTAGTCCTAACCCTCAGCTTAATTTTCGTCACTAATATTTTTGCTGTTGAAGACATATCCGTTAGTCTTTTATACATCTAGAACATGGTTTCCAACTAAGGTTCCTTAAGATCTTGCCAATTATTACTTCAAGCGATACTGATATTTTTTGCCAACGGTTTCTTCACATGATACAATTTTTTCGAGGCAAAATTTCTTAATGAAGCAGGGAAATACTCTGAGAAATTTTGGGGTTGTTAACACAATATTTTCAAATTATCACATAATATCTTTTGAAATTGGTACAATAGTCACAGATAATATATTTTCAGAATTCAATTGGTAAATTTAAAACCGTGATGAGTAGTAAGAGAACATAAAACTGTAAGTGATTTGACTGGTTTTTGACGCCTATAACTTTTCTCTATCTTACCTATAATTATATATATATATATATATATATATATATATAAATATATATATATATATATAAATATATATATATATAAATAAATATATATATATAAATATAGTTATATATAAATATATATATATATATCTATAAATGAATAAATAAATATATATAAAAATATATATCTATAAATATATAAATATATAAATGAATATATATATATATAAACATATTTATAAATATATATATATATATATGTATATATATATATATATAAATAAATATAAATATATATAAATATGTATATATACATATTATTCCTCGTGCTAAAGCGCAGGACACAAAATGTTTTAAATAATAATAATAATAATAGAATAACAATAACAAAGTCTTTCGCTAGCGAGGACTACTATTGAGCGTAACCAGTTATACACTCCTTTTGAAATTTTCATCTCTATTTTTTTCGTTATCTACTGAATATTTTTTTACCACAATATTTTCAAATTATCACATAATATCTTTTGAAATTGGTACAATAGTCACAGATAATATATTTTCAGAATTCAATTGGTAAATTTAAAACCGTGATGAGTAGTAAGAGAACATAAAACTGTAAGTGATTTGACTGATTTTAGACGCCTATAACTTTTCTCTATTTTACCTATAATTATATATATATATATATATATATATATATATATATATATATATATATAAATATATATATATAAATATATATATATATATAAATATAGTTATATATAAATATATATAAATAAATATATATCTATAAATGAATAAATAAATATATGTAAAAATATATATCTAAAAATATATAAATATATATATAAATTAATATATATATACATATATATATAAACATATTTATAAATATATATATATATATATATATATATATATAAATATATATATAAATATATATATATATAATATATATATATATATATATATATATATATATACATATTAGTCCTCGCAGGAAAGCGCAGAACACAAAATGTTTTAAATAATAATAATAATAGAATAAAAATAACAAAGTCTTTCGCTAGCGAGGACTACTATTGAGCGTAACCAGTTATACACTCCTTTTGAAATTTTCATCTCTATTTTTTTCGTTATCTACTGAATATTTTTTATGAAACCTATATGAAATGTGTTCCTTATTAAATTGTAAAGATTTTCTATTCTGAAAGAATTTTTAAAAAAATTAATCTAAAAAAGTTATTTTAAAGTTTTTGTTAAAAAAATTCAGATTTTCTTATTATTCAGACATGTATGACAAAGAGAGAGTTGCAAAAAAGAGTTGTGGAGTGAGGAGAATTACAAACTGAAACAGAGAGATTATTCAGACCAGTTGTGGTGTGAGGAGAAATACAATCTGAAATAGAGAGTAGGAGAGTTTTTATAAATATATACAAAATCACATTCATCTTTTTTTAAATCCAAATTAATAAATTAAATAAAATATGATCTTAAAACGATAGGATACAAGTTAGAAAAGCACTTCATCCAAGGCCTAAAAATTGTTAAACAAAATGTTTGTACTACAGGCTTTAAAAATAAAGGTACAAGATTAAATTTGAAATTTATTTATCTTCAAAGTGCACTTTTATACACTTTACAAAGTAAGGTATTAAATTTGCGTACCTTACTTTGTAAAATTTATAAAAGTACACTTTGAAGTTAAATAAATTTCAAATTGAATCTTGTACCTTTATTTTTAAAGCCTATAGTAAAAACATTTTGTTTAACCATTTTCATGCCTTGGATGAAATGCTTTTATAACTAGTATATATATATAAATATATATATAAATATATATATATATAAATATATATAAATGTATAAATATATATATATATATATATAAATATATATATAAATATAAATATATATGTAAATATTTATAGATAAATATATATATAAATATATACATATAAATATATAAATATAAATATATAAATATATATATAAATATATATATATAAATATATATAAATATATATATTAATATATATATAAATATATATGTATAAATATATATATAAAATTTATACATAAATATATATATATACATGCATATATATAAATACATATATATATATAAATATATATACATATATATAAATTTATATATATATATATAGATATACATATAAGAGCAAATAGTAAATAAAACATGTTAAAATACACCTTGAAAAATAATTAAAAGCATATTTAATCTATATTAATTTATATATATATAAATATATATATATATATTTATATATATAAATATATATATATATATATATATATATATAAATATATATATATATTTATATATATAAATATATATATATATATATAAATATATATATATTTATATATAAATATATATATAATATATAAATATATATACAAATATAAGTACATATATATAAATATATATATAAATAAATATATAAACATATATATATAAATATATTTATTAATATATATAAATATATATATAAATAAATATATATAAAATATATAAATATATACATATGTATACACACACACACACACACACACACACACACACACATATATATATATATATATATATATATATATATACTGATGTAATTAAATGTGATATTGAATATTATGTATATATATATGCTGGTGTAGTTTACTGTGATAGTTACAATTATGTATATATATATATGTATACATACATATACATATATATATTTGTGTGTGTGTGTATAAATATCTCTGTCTGTATATATATATATATATATATAAATATATATGTATGTATTTATGTATGTATACTTGTGTAGTTGTTTTCCGTTCAATTTTGCTATTATCTTGTTTAAACTCTGTGTGCCTCTGTGTGTGTGTGTGTGTGTGTGTTTGTTTGCAGTGTAGATCCTATAATAACACTTGTCATTATGTTTTATGTAGTTTAAATATCTTGAACAGAGATATTCAACTCCGTGTGATTATTATATAAGAAATATAGAGACACATAATTTCTAACACAGTAGTGTTACACATTGCTTATTGTATCGAGTTTAAAATCTAATGAATTGCATTGTCTTTGTAGCTAACCCTTGCGGACTTTCACCTTGCCAGAATGGCGCCAAATGCATCAATGATGGAGAGAGATTCAAGTGTATATGTACAGCCGGATTCATGGGAATTACCTGTGTTGAACGTGAGTAATTAAGTAGTCCTGACTGATCTATAGAAGTGTTTATTAACGAGCGTTGATTTATTGAATAATCTTACCTCTTTGACGTAGTTAAGAAACTGGTGTTGATTCGACGATATGTATATGTCTTAATATTCTAAGACACGACAACGCATCTTCATAAAAGGAAGCATCCACCATCTATAATAGTAAATGTGGCATTTATGTATGTTTCTCTATCCAGGGATGGAATTGAAAACAGAATCCTATAATTAAATTCAATACATTTCCAGATTTACATTTTGTGAGTAATTTAATACTGCATTGATAATTTTTTTGTTTATTTTAATAGTGTAATTATTTATTATCCATATAATATTCTGCTTGTTTCTTTTTTTAATCCATACATTATGCTTTGAAAAAGGCCAAATACAATTTTTCATGGCCAAAGTACTTCAAAACCAATCAAATGTGTTAAAATTGGCTTTAAAAATCCAATTTCGCAACCCTGATTAAGAATATGAGAGTGACCTTTCCTTTATGGAGCATTGTTTTCGAATATCATTGTAATAATATATAATCATTATTGCAATAGTGTGAGAAAGAAACGTGTAGTAATTTAGATATGTAATGGTTTTTCACCAAAGAAAGAAGTCAGTGAAACATTAGGTAAAAGTGGAACATTCGAAAGAAACAGAGCAAACAAAGAATATTATTTGCGTAGGTGCTGGACTGAAGAAGTAAATTAAAGATTGTCTCTTACAATGTGATTTTATCATTTCTATTGAACTATGTAGCACAATATTACTTTCTGTGTATTCATTAACCTTATTAATTTATCTCATTTGGGTCAGTTCTATATTCAAAATAAAATGGACACTGTTTTTATAGAAATGTAAATAAACTTATATTTGCTTTGGCTTTGACTTTGACATATAGATGTTTGAGGCCCAGGTTTTGGACCTGTTCATCGTTCCAAGGGAAAAATTTCCTAGACAACTTTGTGGCATGTGTGGTACAAAAACACAGGAATTTGCACTTCCATTTAGGAGAATGGACAATATAAACTCGGCAGCAATCTCCAATGGGCGTCAAGTCTGCTTTTGAATGCGTTTACCATTTGTGATTGTACAACTGTATCTGGGAGATCATTTCATGTGTTGACAACCCTCTGTGAGAAGGCGCCTTTGTGGATATCTAGCCTACAGTGTTTTTTTACGATTTTGAGGCTGTTCCCCCTGGTTGCGCTGTTTTTGGCGATCTGAAAAGACGGCTTTCTTGTATCATAGATCCCATGGATGTACTTGTAGAGATCGATCATATAACCACGATTTCTCCGATGCTTAAGAGTGAGCAGTCTCAGGGTTCTCAATCTTGCAGAATATGGCCTATCCTTCAGTGATGCCAGCAGCTTGGTTGCTCAGCGCTGTACGTCTTCCAGATCACTGCATAAGTTTTTATGGTGTGGCTGCCAGACAGAGTGGCCATACTCTAAGATAAGACGCACAAGGCTCTTGTAGATTTGCACAAAGACAATATTCGAGAAGAAGTCAAAAGTGCGGCGAATGATCCCGATAACTTTATTTGTTTTTGCGATGGATTAAGCTACATGTTCCTTGGAACTCAGTTTGTTGTTTAATTAGACGCCTCGGTCTTTCTCATAATCATGCTCTTCCAGTGTTATCACTACAAGCGATTTGATTTTTATATCGAAAAAAAACTTTTTGTGCTATCAAGAATAATATCAACTATGAAAACATATTTGTTGATTAAACTGATTTCTTATTCTGTATGATTTGCACGGGTTCTGCTAGTTGTTAATTTTTTTTTTTTTTTGTACAATAATATTCTGCAGTTTGCATTCGCACCGATATTCATATACAACAAAGCTAACATTTTACTTTCTTTGATTGTTGAAAATATGAGACAGTGGTATTTTATTGGTGATGAGCAAAGTGTAGTACCTGTGCTGCTGCTACTACACTTAATCTTTTCTGTACTTGCTCGGACATTTTCGTCTTAGTCTTGTGTAAATTCACAGGACACACAAGACTATGTTCCAGATGGAGGATTTATTCACGTGAGTAACACATCAACAAGACAATCATATAAATTGGAGAGAGAGTAACGTATATGAAAGATCCAAATAGGATCAAAATGTAGTATCTCTTTGGACATTTGACAATTTATATTATCTGGGTTATTCAGACAACTTTTTGAAAGATGTAACCTCTGGTTTTCTTCATCTTTTTAGAGAGCATAATTTTCCCCACATTACAATCTGACCTTGTAATTAATTCGGTCCTTGGTGGGAAGCAAGTCAGTAAGAAAATAGACTAAGGCAACAGTTTTGATATTCAAATGAGACAATCATTCTTAATGTTTGAAATATAAAAAATCTTTTGTAACATTGTACACCTTTATACATGTAGATCCAACACTGTACACCTTTATACATGTAGATCCAACATTGTACACCTTTATACATATAGATCCAACATTGTACACCTTTATACACGTAGATCCAACATTGTACACCTTTATACATGTAGATCCAACATTGTACACCTTTATACATGTAGATCCAACACTGTACACCTTTATACATGTAGATCCAACATTGTACACCGTTATACATGTAGATCCAACATTGTACACCTTTATACATATAGATCCAACATTGTACACCTTTATACATATAGATCCAACATTGTACACCTTTATACATATAGATCCAAAATTGTACACCTTTATGCATATAGATCCAACATTGTACACCTTTATACATGTAGATCCAACATTGTACACCTTTATACATGTAGATCCAACATTGTACACCTTTATACATGTAGATCCAACATTGTACACCTTTATACATGTAGATCCAACATTGTACACCTTTATACATGTAGATCCAACATTGTACACCTTTATACATGTAGATCCAACATTGTACACCTTTATACATATAAATCCAACATTGTACACCTTTATACATATAAATCCAACATTGTACACCTTTATACATGTAGATCCAACATTGTACACCTTTATACATGTAGATCCAACATTGTACACCTTTATACATATAGATCCAACATTGTACACCTTTATACATATAGATCCAACATTGTACACCTTTATACATATAGATCCAACATGCTGTAGACTCAGTCATAAAAAAACATGACAAGTAGTAACTCGACAACTTTTTTTTGTAATAAGGACATTTATTTCCTTTGTTTACCGCCACTCGTGACTTCTCATTACGGTTGTGACGTCACCCATGTCTCTAACGTGACCGTTCATCTAATGTGCTCTCTCTAATTTTTATAGCTTTTTTCCTTAGAGTGACGCAATTTTGCATTTTGTATGGATTTGCATATGCGCATCCACGCTCTGTTACACTTTGTAAAGTAGATTAAAACTCTTTGACATAATTTCAGATACAGACACCAATGCTTCATTATAATGAGATGGTTTATTCAAATCTATTTGTGTTTTTGAAATTGTTT
The DNA here is from genome assembly GCF_053919585.1 of Euprymna scolopes. Classification (NCBI taxonomy): domain Eukaryota; kingdom Metazoa; phylum Mollusca; class Cephalopoda; order Sepiida; family Sepiolidae; genus Euprymna; species Euprymna scolopes. The sequence goes on from NC_136500.1 coordinate 23,136,679, forward strand.
TAATCTTTGTTTTACCTTTTTTGAATTTATTAACAGCCAATCCTTGCGGACTGAAACCATGCGAACACGGAGCTGAGTGCTTCAACAGAGGAACCAAGTTTTTCTGCAAATGTAAACTTGGATTCATGGGAAAAACCTGTTCAGAATGTAAGTTTCATGTTTTTTTGTTTTTTTTAATTAGCATAAACAAGAATTATTCTTTGCATGTATGTATATATGAGAGATGTTCAAAAGTAATGCCTCCAAATTTTTATTCCGCCCAAATGGGTCAAAGACAAATTGCATTGTTATGATGACTGGACTTATGCATTCATGGCCTGAATGTTTTACGTCTCTGCTGCACATATTGACGGTGTGAAACGCTAAGAAAGCGACCCCTCTTATGAATGTGTGTCAGAAACAGCAATACGTCTTTGAATTCCGCCATGTAGTAAAACATTGAACCGATCAACATTCACCGGCGCCTGTTGGACGTTGAGAAAGTTGATTCCGTTGATTTTAGCACAGTAAGGAGATGGGTTCGACGATTTCAGGATGCCAACAGAGATGTGAATGACAAAACGTGCTCCGGACATATGACATGTATACAACTAACCGTGGTAGTCCACAAGTAAATACCACATCCTTATCTGCTTGTCTTTCTTCTTATCCCTCTCTTTCTCTCACCCTACCTCCGCATTCAAAGTTTTACCCATCTTATGCCCTTCTTTTCCCTCTTTTCTCTCTGTATTCCCTCCTTCTATTCCTATTCGTGTGTAGTTGAATGTTTTAAACTCCCCCTCACTCTTTACCACCTTCCAATGTTTATTGAATATTAAAACTTAAATGTTGTCGAATTAGAATTGAAATCCCTCCCCTTTTAATACTCCTTCTAATATCGTTTTTCTAATCATAATAACCAGTTCTGTAAAGTCTGATGAAGTTACTGGGTCGTTGATACTATTCGGTAACCGAAACATGTGTAACTAAGCAGATAAAACGGTAATATATATATATATATATATATATATATATACATGAATTACACTAAACCGAATTCCTCAAATACTTTAAGCAAGAAAAATAGAACTAGAAAAATCACTTGGTTCCCCCCCCTTCAATATAATGGTCAAAACCAAACTAGGCAAAAACATTTATACACTTATAAACGCACACTACACAAAATCTTTAATAAAAACACAATTAAACTTAGCTAGATGCAAGTGGACGCCAATTTAAGAGCAAAGATGGGTTGTGAGATGCAAGGAATGACTGTTGACAAAATCACAAATTTGACTAATTCTGTGGACCAACGTCTTTTACAAGTCATTCATAAAAAAGGATCGCATATTCCCTACTAATTATGTCAATGCAGAAATTGTTATGTAGTTATTGTGTTCTAAGGATTTTTCCTAGTTTATCTAATGTTTGAATATTATTTCAATAAACAAGTTATGGGTATATTGTGTTTATTTCTCAACCTCGTTAATAATTTGACACTGAAATCAACAGATATTCCTAACTTTTGCCATAGTTTCGTTAATACTGCTTTAAATAATTTTATTTTTGGACTGAATAGTATCGTAAGCACTTTCTTCAAGTTTCATGGATTTTTATTCACTCGTTCCTTAAATATTTACAAAAATGTAAACTTGTTTATAATTTGATACACAGTGTAGATATCTCCATATAACTACAGGAATGGAATAGTTTATAATGTATTTTATAATGTAGTCAAAACCAAATACCTCAACCTAGAGGTGTAAGTAATGTATTTAACCTCCATAAAACTACCCTAGACCCCTCCTGAAACTCTATAATTATATCTACCTAGGACCATCATACCACCCACCTATTAAGCATATAAGCATCTAGAACCCACACTCCCTCCCTACTTGCAAGGAATATAGTCTAAAATCCTCCTGAATATTCGTAAATTATGTTACCAATTCACCTACTTATTTATTGGGCGGCCCCTTTACTTCCTAATATCACGTCTCTTTACAAATTCCACTGCTCCTATACATTTCTATATATTGTCTAATATAATCTCCTCCCTCCCATACCCTTGTGCCATATTTTATTTTATTTTATATATATATATATATATATATATATATATATATATATATATATATATATATATATATATATATCAATAAATATATATATATGTATATATATAAATATATATATATATATATGTATATATATAAATATATATATATATATATGAATATATATATATATCAATAAATATTTATATATATGTATATATATAAATATATATATATATATATGTATATATATATATATATATATATATATATATATATATATATATATATATATATATATATATATATACTCTATGATCTATCCTACACCCCCTATTCATTCATTCAATTACCTTTTATCATTTACATATTTATCTGTACAGGTACTCAACTATCCTCCACTTACTTACTAATTACTATTATATTTACATATTCTCATATGTGCATGCTCATATATATTCATGTGTCTATATATATATATATATATATACGAGCAAACAGTTAATAAAACATGTTAAAAAACACTTTGAAATGAGTTAAAAACATATTTAATCTGAAAAGGAAACACTAGATAAGTGGATAGTCCTTAATCCGCGGAGTTTCGAAGAAATACTTTCCTTCTCATCAGAGGGTAGGAATTAGCAAAATGCGGGATCGGATTTTGCATGCAAAAGTATTTGATGAAACAACAAGTAAGTCAAAGATTTTACTTGATAACAAAAAAGTGAAGCAGAGGGAATATGGTGAAGAAAAAGGTGATTACACACACACATATATATATATACACACACACACACACACACACACACATATATATGTGTGTGTGTGTGTTTGTGTGTGTGTATATGCATTTCTACGAGTGTGCTCAAAATACCTTTATTATTAATGTGCCTTACTCGCTTATTTTTCTTTTACTAACTTCAGGCTCCTTATTTTGTCTCCAAGTCTATGCGTATGCGTGTGTATGTACATGTATATGCTCCTGTATGTTTTGTATGTATATGTATATATACAGGTATGTGTGTGTATATGCATATGTGTATGCTTGTATTTATATGCATATGTATGGGTGTCTGTGTGCATGGGTCATGTAAATGTATGCATGTGTGCCACTATCTAGGTGTGTATGTATATGTGTATGCACTTGTATATGCATGCGTGTGTACATGTATGTGTATGTGTACGCATGTGTTTGTGTATATTTGTGTATGTGTGTACGGATATATATTTATGGATATGTGCATATATGTATATGTACTAGTGTACATGTGTATATATGTGATATATTTGGCACTAAACTCGCCCCGTTAATTATACTTACTTATATATCCCACTTTTATTTTACTTCATTTTACTTTATTCTATTTATTTATATATTTTTTTTATAGTTTTTATTTTTATTTTCTTTTTATTTTTTATATATTTTTATTCTTTTTTATATTTTTATGTATGTGTGCATGTTTGTGTATATGTTTCTGTATTTCTGTATGTGTATGTGTATGCATGTGTTTTTATATGCATGCGTATATGTATGTGTACATATTTATATATATATATATATATATGCTTGTATATGTATGTATCTGTGTACACGTATGTATATGTGTTGCATTTGATACTAAACTCGCCTAGTTAATTATATTCTTTTATATATATCCCATTTTTATTTTATTTTATATATATGTATATATGTATATGTATGAATATATATATATGGATGAATATATATATATATATATATATATATATATATATATATATATATATATATACTTTTATCTTATATCCTCTGTACCTCCACTATTACTGAGCGAATATATCTCAATTTCCTTTACTTTTATTTGTACTATTATTTTTATCTTTATCATTCTATTATTACTTTCTGTTACTATTATTATTATTATTATTATTATTATTATTATTATTATTATTATTATTATTATTATTAGTAGTAGTAGTAGTAGTAGTAGTAGTAGTAGTAGTAGTGTTTTTTCTGACGAACAAAGGTGGCGGGGCCGGAAAGGCTCGAGAGGTACCAAAGAGCAACTATTATTTGATAAAGCATTAATGCAGGATGTGAAGAAGAAGAAGAAGAAGAAGAAGAAGAAGAAGAAGAAGAAGAGGAATCTGAGCGTAGCATGGATCGATTACAGAAAGGCTTCTAACATGGTTCCTCATTCATGGATACGTGAAACACTATTGATGATGAAGGTTGCTGAGAATGTGGTAGGGCTTTTGGATACAAGTATGGCTCAATGGAAAACGGTGCTGACAGCAAATAGAGAGGAGATGGGGTAGGTTGGCATTAAACGTGGAATATTGCAAGGATATTTTGTTTGTAATGATAATGATGCCACTGGGCATCCTCTTGAAAAGCGAGAAACTGGCGTATAACTTTGGATCTGGTGATAGACGCCTCAACCATCTACTGTTTATGAATGATTTGAAAATATTCGGTAGAAATGAAAAGGAAATGGAGAGACTGGTAGAACTTGTGGGGACATACTCAAAAGACATTAGGATGGAGTTTGGGATTAGTAAATGTGCGGTGCTGGTGATGAAAAGAGGAGTAAAGGTTCATTCGAATGGAATAGTACTGCCAAATGGAGAAATCATGAAAGAAATAGAAGATACAGGATATAAGTATTTGAGAGTGTTGGAGGGTGTAGGCATCATGAACAGAGAAATGAAGGAGAAAGTCAGGAAGGAGTATCTTAGAAGAGTGAAACTAATTGAAAAGTCGAAACTGTATGGAGGAAACCTAATGAAAGCAGTGAATGCATGGGCAGTCAGTGTTTTGAGATACAATGCGGGAATTTTAGAATGGTCTGACAAGGATTTGCATGCCATGTATATCAAAACACGAAAAGTTTTAGCAATGTTTAGTATATTTCACATTCGAAGTAGCGTAGCAAAGCTGTATCAAAAGAGGAAAGATGGTGGGAGAGCATTGAAAAGTGTAAAAGATTGTGTTAGAAGTGAGGAGATGTCGTTGAAGGAGCATGTGGTTAGAAGTGGGGAGTGGATGCTTAAGGTTGTGGCCAATGAAGTGGAGGTATGTGAGACCAAGGCTGATTATGTGAAACGTATGGATAGAGAAAGGGCAGAGGAACTGACTAGGAAGAAACTGCATGGAAGGTGCTTCCAGGATATAGCAGAAATGGCAGATGCAAAATCATGGCAATGGCTTAGAGCTGGGTATCTGGCTAAGAGTACTGAAGCTTTTGTTTGTGCAGCACAAGAGCAGGCATTAGGAACATGATTGTTCAAAAAAGTGGTTCTAGGAGAGGAAGTTGCTGCAGAATGCCGGATTTGTGGTAAGACCTCAGAGTCAATTGCACACCTTGCAGCAGGGTGTTGTGAACTGTCCCAGAGAGAGTACCGCAAAAGATACTATCGCACGAGACTCTAGATATATTGGGAGGTGTGTAAAAGGGTTGGGGTGAAGTGTGCTAGAAAATGGTTTGAGGAGGTGCCTGATGAATTGAGAACAAGTGAGGATGGCAAGGTAGAGGTATGGTAGGACAAATCTGTCATAACGACCAAGCAATTGGAATATAATCGTCCGGATTTGGTCGTCATTGACAAGGTCTCAAAAAACTGGCAGATTGTAGACTTTTCAGTACCCTGGAACAGGAATGTGAGAGAGAATGAGAATGAGAAGTGGAGCAATTATGTATAATAATAGTATCAAGTCGTCTGGAAGGACAGTTGAAAAAACTACAAATCCTCGATGCTTTAGGCGACCTTCAAATCTCTGCAATTATAGGTACCACCAACATCCTTAGGAAAACCCTTGATCTCTCAAGCTCCTAGTTTAAAGTCAGGATTAAGGGAAATCCTCTGGAAATGAATCCCATCCCTTTCCAGAGAGACGTCGATAAACGAAATCAGAATTATTATTATTATCTATATCTACCTACCCGCACATTTTTATGATTTTATACCTATTCAATCCATGCCCGTCAATTTTTAATTTAATTTAATTTAATTTAATTTATTTCTTAAAGACCTTTTATAGCAAATGCATTTAAATAGGTCATAATAGGGGTCAAAGTTTTAACAAATTGACCGCTTTTTTTTTTTTGCTCAACATACACCTCCAAATACCTGGGCAACGCCGGGCTGAAATGCTAGTATATCTATAAAAGTGAACGTGTCTGTCTGTCTGTCTGTCTGTCTCTCTCTCTGTCTGCGTACATTTCCCTACACGATAACTCTGTGAATTTTAAGGCTACAGACTCGAAATTTGATATACAGGATATGGAAATTTGGGAAAATCTTTGTAATCCGTTTCCGGCCAAAAATTTGGCTGTTAAAGGGTCAAAGTTCAACGATTTGATCTTTGAGAACTTTACCAAACTCCTCCGACAATTTTGGGTATAAACACTTGGGTTCTTGGACATGGATCTAACTTAATAACTTGATTTGAGCCAAAGCAATACATGTTAATGGGTCATAATAGAGGTCAAAGTTTTAAAAAAGTTGATCTCAGCAGTCTCTACCAAATTACTTAGTCAATTTCTGGTCTAAACATTTAAAATTTTACATGAAGGGTATTCAGAGATAGGGCAAGCTTTTTAATCGGTTTGGGTCGAAAATTTGAGCTAACAATATATAAATGCATGTATGTATGTTTGCATATGTGCCTAAAACTTCCGACAGAGGTGACTGATTTTCACAAGATCAATATCGTTTTGAAGCTCGACCCTTCAGACGAGAAATACCGAAAATTGGCCAAAAACATTAATTCCTTCACTTTCAACTGGGCACTTTTCTATAGGGAGGGGTCGTTTTTGCTGATATTTTCGAAAGTCATCCCCTCTTTTCGATTGTCTAGCTTTAATTTAAACCTACGTCACTTCCGGTTTGGCGGTGGTCGTAACAGCAAAAACGTCACGTTTTTTCCCCGTTGTTTTCCTCCTTTGCAGTACGGGTTCGAGCCTGCCTTCTTACTACAACTTTTTTTTTTTTGCTCAAGACACCTCCAAACACCTGTGCAAAGCCGGGCAATGCCGGACACCCATGCCAGTATATATATATATATATATATATATATATATATATATATATATATATATATATATATTAGTATTGGGACGATTAGAGAAGGTCAGGAATCGGAAACATCAGAACATTTTGTGGTATCGAAATCCGTATTGCAATAAAAAAAAATTAGGCCCGATTCAAAAACGTTTCTTTTTATTTATTTTTTGTTGTTTTAATTTGTATTTAAAATTTTTATTTTTTTATATTTTAAATCTTATTGCCAATACTAATGCTAAAAATGATAAATACTTATTTATTTTAAACTAACAGAAAACTAAAATTTGTAAAACGTAATAAGGAACCTGTGTGATATATCACAGGTAAAAATAACACGAGTGCAGTACGCAACTAAAAATGACAACTGGCCCTGGTAAAAATATAGATAGAAATGTATAGAAATCAGAATTTCAGAGAGAAAAATCCTATGTTCAGAACTAATTTTTCATTTTCATTTTTTTTTTTTTTGAGTATCATCATTATCGAGGTGACGGTGATTTAGTAGTTAACTACACAGACTGACGACTACAAAAATCACTTTCATTTAGGATGTTGGTATCTTTCATGTCGTCAAACCCGTTATCTTCTACGCCTTTTTAAAAAGAATTCTGATTTGAAAAATATCGGGGAAGCCAATGTTAACAATAAAATTTTCGGATTCATACAATATGATGATTATCATTATTAATTACACTATCGTTTTGCAACTTTGAAGTGACAACTAGTTAGGAATTTCAAAGGGATGTATACAAGCTAACGAGCTGTTGTGAACTGATAGATGTTTGTTTGTTTCTTTTCAAATAACAAATTTTCATATACTCTTTGAATTTTTCACTATATTTAACTTACAAAAAATATCTGTTTTTTTTTTTTATTAAACAAAATTTACTTTTTTATTCAGTTTAATAAATTGTTTCAAACTCTCTTTGGCTGTAACTCGGATTCAAAATAATTTGCTCCGTCATTAATAATCTATCTGTTCATCAGAAATGAAACAACCTCGGATTTCCTCTGTAACGATACCAAATATACATATGTAACGTGGGTTCTTCTTTCTTAACTGAACAGTTCCACTTTCCGGGCTGTTGGAAAACTGCTTCTGTGGTACCAGTATTCAAGAATTCTGGCGAAAGAACTGACCCATTAAGTTATCGCCCCATTATCCTCCTCCCACTTTTTGCCAAAATATTTGAGACCTTAATTAACCATGTTCTAGTCCATCACCTTACAGATGCTAAACTTCTAACTGACAAACAATATGGATTTAGACAAGCCCGTTCCACAGCAGACATCCTAACTGTAATCTCTGAACGTATATATCATTCAGCAGGGGAGGGCAGAGCGGTAGCTCTAGATATATCTAAGGCTTTTGACAGGGTATGGCATGAGGGTCTCCTCAGGAAAATTAGATCATACGGTATCACTGGTAGAATACTTAACATAATTAAATCCTTCTTAGATAAGAGAAAAATCCAGGTTGCTCTCGACCGTCGTACATCTAAATAGTGTGATATAAATGCGGGAGTGCCTCAGGGGTCTATCCTTGGACCTCTATTGTTCCTAATATTTATAAATGACCTCCCCGACAAAATTACCTCTGAGATGGGTGTATATGCCGATGGCACCACACTCTATAACAGGCACGACAGGAAAACAAATGAACACATATCTAAAGAAATGGCAGAACCCTATAGAATGACCTCCAATCTGTAGTGGAATGGGGACAAAAATGGATGGTCACGTTCAATGCTGCCAAGACTAAACTGGTTTCCTTCAATAATTACAAAAAACCTTCTCTACCACCAATAGCAATGGCCAAGGACCTTTTATCTGAGAGTGCATCTTTCAAACTCCTTGGTCTAACGTTCACAGGAAACATGAGTTGGAACAATTATATTGAAAGCATTGCCAGGGCCGCTGCGAAGAAGGTAGGCTCTCTCTACCGTGCTAGAAAACTTCTAACACCCGAAAGTATCCTGTACCTCTATAAGGCCACCATTCGCCCATGTATGGAGTATTGCTGTCATATTTGGGCTGGTGCATCTGCTACTAGTCTCTTGCTCCTAGACAAGGTTCAAAGGAGAGTCGCAAATCTGATAGGCCCTGAACTGGCATCTAAGCTTCAGCCTCTGTCTCATCAACGAAATGTTGCATCCCTCTGCCTGTTCTACAAGTATTTTAATGGTGAATGCTCTGACGAACTGCAAGCACTTGTGCCCCCACGACGTAACCACCCTCAACAAACCCAACAGGCAGCTAAATCCCACCCTACACAGTAGAGATCCCTAGATGTAAAAGATCTTTCTACTCCAGTAGTTTCTTCCCAGAACCGCTAGACTTTGGAACTCCATTCCAGGTCCCTGCTTCTCCAACTGTACTGACGTGCAGAAGTTCAAGTGTAACGTGAACCGACATCTTGCTGCCCAAATCCCTACATAGTACCCCAGTAGTTGTTGCCCCTGATAGTAGCCCCCTACACCAAAGTGGCAATGTGCCTTGTTTGGGGTGAAAATGTAATAAAAAATTTTTTAAAAAAGTTTGTAGCATAACATGTTTTTATAATATAATGTTGATTCAAATATTAACGTGTAACCTAATTCTTATAAGACTTCTTTGTATATTAAAGTTTTTGTTGTTGTTGTTGTTGTTGTTGTTGTTGTTGTTGTTGTTGTTGTTGTTGTTGTTATAAATATTAGATCTTTATTCTTTTGTAGATGATGCATGTGCACTTAAACCTTGCAAAAATATGATTCGCTGTTTGAACGATAAAAAATCGTTCATATGCATCTGCAAAAAAGGATTCACCGGAAAAACCTGTGTTGAACGTAAGTATATTTTCTGTCAAGCACTAATAGGGAGACCCGACGTTGCCCGATATTGAATGAGAATCAACAAATTTTCCACACTTCCAATATTTTTATTATCATTAAATCGGTAAAATCGATTATCCGCTAATCAAATCGATTAATTGTCTGCTCTAAAACTGAAACCACCGAAGTGCACCAGGAGGAAGCTGATATGCCTCTCCGCAGTGACTTAGTCTACAATACATTGTAGTACGCATTGCACTATAGAGAACCTGCTAATGTTTTTTTTTTTAATTTTTGTTTATATATATATATATATATATATATATATATATATATATATATATATATATATATATATATATATATAATATTTTTGTTTAATATATATATATATAATTGCTTGAATTAAAGTTCAAAATGCAAGAGATAAATATCACGATTTTGCTCTAAACCAAAATATTTATTTCGAACGCTCGTCTGACTTATGAAAAATCTACAGTTTAATTTATAGGCCAGACCCTTCTGCCTGTGCGGTGATAAAACTTCTCAAATGCACTTGTGATGTTAACATGTATAAAAGTGTTAACTTTGGTTAAAATAAGACTGCTCGTTCTTTAATCGGATGTTTTCGATTATCGATTTTCGATATTTATCGGAAGTATTTCGATACAAAGCCTATCTAAGAACATTCCCAGACAAATAAAGTACATTTATGTAAAATTAAAAAAACAAAATCAGCTCAGCCGTTTTAGAGACCACAAGGAAAGAACTCACCCCCTTACACACGAAGTACCTTTTATATATAAGCAGATATGTTAGCTGCATTTTAAAAGTTGGACCTAAATGATATATAAGCTAATAAATGACATTTTTATTTTTTCCAGACAATTTTCCTTCGTTATTGTTGTACCATGTTATTGGCAAAAAAAAAACAAAAAAAAAAAATCCAGACAAATGACAACGTATTTTACTATCTTTTGATTTAAAAAAGAATAACTATTAAACTTGTTCAGCAGTATACTAATATGAAGTCATTCTTATATAAATAATAGACATTAAAGGGAAATTGAACTAAGAAGAATAACTCATATCCTTTCAGTTAGAGTTGGCGTTCTTTATCTACCTTTTTAGCTTAGATAATTAACCTAGCAAAAAGCATGGTTATAGAATATACATTACAAAGCACATTTGAATGCAACAGATACCGGGCAACGCCGGATCAGAACAGTGAGCAGCATACTAAAATGCTAAGTATTATAAAATGTCTTCAAGCAAGTAAATAATTCTACTCAAATACTGCTTTTAAATTTCATGCAGATTATGTAATACCTAGTGCGATCACAACCAACTCGCATGTATTTATTTATTTTTTGTGGACTGCTATCCTCATTTTCATATTGTTGTTGTTTCACTGCGTTTCGGCCAACTCATCCTTTGGCCTTTTTCAGGTGATTAACTGCGACAGGGCAGGAACAACAACTATGAAGATAAGGATAACAGTCCACAAAGAAATAAATAAATACACAAATTACTCATCTCCAAGGATTCCAATGAAAAATAATATATATTACCGTTCGGTATGGACCCAACAATGGAAGACCAGATAAGATTTAAAACTTGGATTTATAATGTCAAAATATCCAACCTTGGTCACTGTTTGGGGGTTCGTGACGAAGTGGATACGGGCGTTGAATCTCTAGTTCTGGGTGAGCATTGTTTGAAGATAGCAGTTTCAATCCTACACAAAGCAGGCCAGAGGATTTGTTGGTCAAAACGGGGTAAGAAAACAACAACTATGCTCATTCACTCATTGCGACCAGAAGCTTTAATCCAGATAGGCCAGTTTTTTTTCTCCAGAAGAGTGTTGAACGTAATATGATGTCTTCAAGTGCAAGTTATCTCTGGTGACCACAAAAGTATTTTTCCTGCAGGTTCGTCATGTTGGGATACATGTTTATCCAGTGCTAATAGTCGGCGTTAAACAACAGCAGCTATATGTGGATATCAACCATTCGACACTACTTGATGTTGTTTGAGATGCTTAGACTTTTGGTGTGTTATTTGTCAAGTTTCTTGAGTGGAGCAATATTTAATGCCCGAGAATTTAATTCGAGAGTAGGATGGGTTCAACAGATGCCTCTATCTTTATAGCAGCTTTCCAGATGTTTTATAATAATAATAATAATAATAATAATAATAATAATAATAATAATAATAATAATAATTAGGACCTGTGGAAATTCCACGGGGATTGAACATTTTTAAAACACATCATAATAAAATAAAAAAATAAATAAAAGAAAACAAATAATAACGAATTTAAAACAATGTTTCAGCCAATTCTATTTTAGCGTTTTAAAACTAAAAAGAATTGATTTGACAAATTTAGATTTGTTTTAATGAAAATTCAACACAAAACACATTGTTTTGTTCTGTAGTTTGTTTTTTTTAAATATTTTTTATATAAATGTTAAAGGAACAGATGTCAATTGACTTGCACATTTTTTTAATTTTAAAAAGAAACTATAATAAAAAAAATTACAATCCCCTCTCAACGTGACCTTCTCTTTAATTATGAAAGGACATAGCCAGTTTGAAACCGTTAGCAGACAGTCATATTTTTCTTTTTTGAAAAGTTTTGGAGATTAAATGGTTTTAATGATTTTTAACTGATGAAGAGTGAATATAAATGGAGGTAATTCATTTCTCATTAATTACTGTTTGCGATGATGTTTGTTTTTGTGACGTACAGAAAAGTAAATTAGTATTTCGTTAATAATAATAATAATAATAATAATAATAAAACAGCGCTTTAATATGTATTATTTGGATTTTTCGAACTACTATTCTCATCTTGAGTGTTGCTTTGCACAATGTTTTTACAAATATAGCCTCCGACTTTATTCAAGTGTATCATTATCAAACTTGGGATACTTTCTTTCCATGTAGATTTCCGAGTTCGCCAGAATCATTTCCCAGATCACTAAGATACACCTAATAAAAAAGGGCGCTTGATCTAGGTTATGACAAGCACACCTCTTATAAAATGTCAGCACTTATAATGAAAAGGCCCGTTTGCTCTAGTTTATGATAAATACACTTCTCATGAGTTTTAGTACTCAGTTATAATACAAATGAACGCTTCCTCATACTTAGCACAAATACTCCTCTTATGATTTTAGTACTCGGTTATAATAAGAAGGGGTATTTGATCTCAATAAATGACAAATACGCCTCGAATGGTAAGAAAAAGACATACTCATACTAAATAGATAAAAAAAATAAATGTTTCAGATTTACTAAAAAGGATCGCTTAGTCTAAATCAATGACAAATACATTTCTTATATAGTTTAATATTCAGTGATAACATAATGCATGATATAAGTTATGACTCGCTTTCAATAATTCAAAAACTGTGATAAGATTTGCATCCTAAATCTTCAAGATAATATTAGATAGCATAAGAAGTTAAGAGATGTATAATTAAATATGTCTGACTCTGCAAAGATTTAAAACCAGGAAATGTATTTATATATTTTCAGCAAACCCTTGCGGACTTTCACCATGCAAGAATGGAGCAAAATGCATCAACGAAAGAACAAATTTCAAGTGCATTTGTAAACCTGATTTTATGGGAAAAACCTGTATTAAACGTAAGTAATTTATTTCTTTTCTTTTTATATTAATGCCTTAATATTAACCCATGCGAAAAGCCACTCAAGGATAAGAATTAGTGAGATTTTCAGGTGGATGATAGAACTGTTATATGATTGAAAACCATGGTTTAGTTACTGATATTTGTTGGCATTAGATTTGAAAACTATCATGTTTTAGCTTGTAGAGGAACTCTCTCCCAGTAACGTGTCCCACAAGTGTGAGTTCTCTTATAGTAATGCTTACTCAAGGAATAAATACTTTTTTATATTTGGTATAGAATGTGAATGCAGTTTTAGATTGCAGGTACCTCAAGATGGTTTTTGCAGTTTTGAAAGTGGGTGAACACAAAGTCAATGCTTCTGGATGTGTTGTCAAAGATGGTGCCAAAAGGAAATTTACTGCTGCTTTGCAATAACATAGCAATTAATTCTGTTCAAGGTCTTGTTAGCAGCGAATGACGTCATCTGGTTTCTGGTTAACCCAGCAGGTACTTGATGTTGATCGGCAGGAATTCAGTCACTGTCCATATTCATCCGTTATTAATCCTTCCAGTTAATTTCTTTGACTTGCAGACCGAATCGACAACGTTCTCCACTCTGGTTATTACATACAGTTGCTCACTGTTGGCCCTCCGTGGCCCGGGCGGCAAGATCAAAGTGTAATATCTGTTCTGGCAGATACTGCAAGATACTGCAAGCAAAGATCATATGTGGGAGCAACTCAACATATAAGATCTTGGTCAATGTAGGGGAACCCCTTCATACCAATTGTCACTATCCAGCTCCCCTACTCTCCGGGGAGTTGGTCCCCATTTCCCCCTCACTCCTCACATTAAAAATCGGCCTTGTACCTAATTTGCTCGGTGGGGGAGCAAATAAGTACCAACCCCACATATAAGACCTTGGTTAATGTAGGGGCAACCCTTCATACCAATTGTCACTATCCAGCTCCCCTACTCCCCGGGGAGTTGGTCCCTATTTCCCCCTCACTCCTCACATTAAAAATTGGCCTTGTACCTAATTTGCTCGTTTGGGGAGCAAATAAATACCAACCCCACATATAAGACCTTGGTCAATGTAGGGGCAACCCTTCATACAAATTGTCACTATCCAGCTCCCATTTCCCACCCATCGGGAGCTGGTACGCTTTTCCCTCCCCCCTCCCACTTCTCTCCACATTAAAAAACGACCTTGTGTCTAATTTGCTCAGTGGGGAAGCAAATAAATACACACTGTTGTTTGATGGTCTGTCTCTGTCTCAGTCAGTTATGATTGTCGATCAGTGTGCAGTGTTGGGAATAATAAAGAACTAAAATGAGAAAAAGATAATTCAAATTAAGAATTTCTTTTTCGTTTGAGAAAAAAAAAGATCATGGCTTTTATGGCGATTTGGTCTTCAAAAAATTTAAATATTGCATTCTAGCTGCAAACAAAGCTAGAATCACTCTGTCTTATTTGACATTCTTTCTGCAAACTCCTGAAATATTTCTCCATCTTCATGTCTCCTTCGTCAGATAAGTGTCAGAGTATGGTGTCCAGGTTTCTGCTACAGCATCTGGAACGTATTCTAAGACTGACCACTCGAATGGTGCAGTGTTTATCGGATCTGCTCTATGAAAGCTGACTCAAAAGCTTAACGTTTTTTTCCTTGAGGTTTGATGATCATGCGTTGATCTGATTTTGACCTTCAATTTCCTTAATATTCATGTGATATACTTTGGAACATATTCAGTCCGCATCAGAAAGAGATTTACGCAAACTCTACAAGAAACTATTTAGCTGTCGCTTTTGCTTGGAGAAGAGGAGAGACGCTTTCTCAAACAGACTTCCAGGAGACATAATAAATGCACGAATAATGCAACAATGAATTTAGACAAGTGCTGAGCTTCTATATCTTCTGTATCAATTACACTACCGTTCTTTATTATACCTTTTATTTTTCGCTAAATAAATTGAATTGAAAATATCAATGAAAATATTCCCTTTTAAAAACTTAGCCCTATAACTGAAAATACACGAAGGCAACTGGGCCTGACAATATTACAGTAATTGTATTTAAGAATCTGCTACCAAAAATTGGTTCCTATTCTTAAAATTTAAAAAAAAACAAACAAACAAAACTATTCAATCGTTGCTTAAAGAAAAACTTCTTTCCATATCATTGGGAAATTTTGTCAGTCTGTCCAATATTTAAAAAAAAAAAAATAGTGGTAAGCAGTCTTCTGCATTTCAGTACAGGCCAATCCATCTCTTGTGCATCATAACCTGTTTTAAACCTGTGATAGATCAAGAATTTCTCAATCACCTTAGCAGAATCAACCTAATCAGTGACAAGCAATATGGATTTCAACTGCTGAAGTGCTGACTGTAATATCACATAGGATTAGTTAATTTCTGGATGGGAGTTTTGTTTTTTGAGCAATAGTTCTCAACTGTTGATATATTCTGGAAAAGGACAAGATATTCTAATAAAAAATATAATAAATTTATGACTTAAAATATTGCAGCATTAAGAATTGATTATATAATGTTATGAATTGAATTTTAAAAGAAAATTTTTAATGCTGCAATATTTTAAGTTATAAATTTATTATATTTCTTACTAGAATATCTTGTCCTTTTCTTTTTCAGTTTTGACAATTAGTCCTTTACTTTTCCATGTTTAAGCTTAACCATATTACTTTTCATGCTCGTATTTTTATATTGTTATCCATGATTTTTCCGGGCTTCCAGTAAATTCACTTTTTTTTTGTTTTATTTAAGACTTACTTTTTTGCTCGCATGAACATAACATACATATATGTAATAACAATGTATAGCACTCGTCTGCTTTCAATAAAATCCTCCCAATTATCTCCCTTTTATTCTTTTATTCTCTCTGTTTCACTTATTACTTCTCTTTTCACGAGAGCGGTGAATTGGTAGCAGCAGTAGTCGCTGAAACGATGTTGTTGCTATGGAAACCAGTCATAAAAATCGTCGCTCACCTGTCTTTTTACGATTTTGAACACCAGTAAATTCATCATAACTTTTGTTTTACTGAACGAAAATTTTTTTTCATAATATAGCTGGGAAGGTGATCTATAAACTGTAATAATTATTTGAAATTTGGTCGAAAAATGAGTGAGCAGTGAAGCTTTAAAGCAATTCTAAATCACTAAATCTACCACTTAAACATATATTCAAACACGGTAGAATGATATATATATATATATATATATATATATATATATATATATATATATATAAATATATATATATATATATTTCGAAACACAGGTTATGTATGATTTATGTATAATTTTATTAATACCCGAAAGTTGTGCTATGACTTGGTTGTTTTAGAAGATAATCAATATCAGTTACGCGTTGCATTTTAAAATGCTAATACAATTGGACATTTTATGCGCTATTCTATTTTAACATCTTCTCATTTGTTATCTATATCAGCCAATCCTTGTGGACTAAAACCATGTCAAAATGGTGCTGAGTGCTTCAACAGAGGAACTAAGTTCGTTTGTAAATGCAAGCCCGGATTCAAAGGAAAAATCTGCACTGAAGGTGAGGCAAATTTATTTCTTTTTTTCACCTTATAGTTTCGATATAATTTTTTTTTTTTTTTACTGATAACAAATTTCTAGATATACAGGTGACCCGTTGGGTCACACCCACTACTACTCTTTTATCATACTATGATTTCATTCGAAAATTTGGAAAATATGACATATTGGTGTATTTTCATTTACTGTGTGTGTGTATAAACTATTATGCAAACGTGTTGTCGCCGATAAAAATTATTACCATTCCTGATGGCCTAAAGAAAGAAAACACCTAGCATTGACTCCTTATTATAGAGTTGAGCTTTTCTTTTCAAATTCATTTAAAATGGTGGTAAATCGGAGGTAATTGTTTACTGTTTGCTTTCTCACGTCTCCTTGCCACTTGAATTGTTCTTTTTGGCAGCTATAATAGGCACATGTTTTCTTTGCTAACTCTTGCTAGATGGAATGGGAGTACATATATTTATTTATGTAAATAAATACAGATTGGTTTTTAATATGCAGTTGATGATGTTTAATCATTGTCGCCATATTTAAATTCCTATTCAGACCTATTAATGACAGTAATATACTTTTGAAATAGTGCAAGTAGAAATTCTAAATTTCAGTTGTTATTTGATATGGTTGACTCGAGGCGATATCAGCTAGATCTGTATAAGAAACGTAGATAGTTAATTGGTTAATTTGATCTGACATTTACACACAATCTATTGTCTTGAGAGATACAGACACTGAGACCTCTGTTAGGAGGTCAAGCCAGAACCCACCCCATTAGAGTTAAATAAATAAAATCTATTTCTTCTTTATGACCAGTCTTTCAAACCAAAAATGATGTGCACTTGGCATAACCAATTTTATAGTTTGATACAGTATTTCTTAGATCAACCATTTATCCCTAAAGAATTAAGTCGCAATGTGAGAGATGTTCTTACTTTACTTTACGCCGGGAACCTAGGTTCTATTTGCCTGCTAATAAACCCACTCGGACGTCAATGTTTATAAAAAAAAGGGCAATGATAAAGAGAAGAATAATTACAGAAAACATCAGAGCGACAGGTCACTTTCGTACATGTGGGAGAGAGAAAGATGGACAGATAGATGGATGGATGGCTCATCCTTCTACAAATAATTACTGTTAAATACTTTTGAGTTATCACAATAATCGTTTTGATTACATAACCTACCCAAGATTCCAGTTGAGTTCTGGTTGGAGTTCTTCCTGCTCGGTCGTTCAATCCTCCTTGACCATTTACGACCATCGATTATTAGTTGCACTCACTAGGAGTTCTCACAGAGGCCATCACCAGAGATTACACACTGATGATAACCGGTGGTGTTTCCTGGGGGCTGGGTGACAACAAGTCTCTCCAGATATCCACTTCTCTCCATCTCTCTCTCGATAACCTTTGCAAATGACTTTGTATTATTGCAACAGCGGTTTACCATTGATTTCCTGCTAGCAATAATCATTGGTCTTTACTGGAAATTGGATGGCAAGTAGCCTTCCCAAGACCCTAGCACTATTTGTACTCATCAAGTGGAGTTATGGACAGTTTTCTCTTCTCGGTCCTTCCATCAACCTTGACTCTTCCCAGCGATTTTGCATGGTACCAGTCAGGGCTAGTGATGTTTTTTAGGGGGGTGGTGCAATTTCTAAGATTTCTTGCATTTTTAGTTTTTTGGGGTTCATGTGGTGCTTCTTCCATCTTTATGTTTTACTTCTGTTGAAGTTCCGATGTGGCTAGTTAGTATTTGTAGTTTGTGGGTGAGATTACACATTCAAGGGGTTTCCTTAAGATTTCATTAACGTCGTTCACTGTATAGTCTCAATCAGCCCTTGATTCCAATTTCCCCATGTCAATTTGCTCCCACAATAATTGATAATATATTGTCTTTATTTATAGTTTATAAATCAGTAATCTGACAGTCTCAATCAGCCCCTTGATTCCAATATCCCCTAGTCAATTTGCTCACACAATAATTGATAATATATTGTCTTTATTTATAGTTTATATACCTGTCAGTAATCTGACAAGTTTTATATATTTGCTTCTTTTTTTTCTTTTGGTTTGATCTTCACTCTGGATCTGCCAGAAATGCAAAATCTATAATTTGGCAGTTTCTTTCCTTCTTGTTAATTATTATTACGTCCGGTTTCCTTACTTGTGTTAATTTATCTGTTTTCACTTCCATATTACAAAAGATTTTGTGATTTTATTTTCCAGTACTATCTGTGGTTTGGAACATCCATCAGAGTTTCCAGTGTACTGCTTTCCCCATGCTTCCCCGTGTTTGTTCTTGTATTATTTTTGGACTTATTCGCTTGATTAGCTGATATGGCTTACTGCTACGTCTCTTTGTCTGCAGAGTCTATATTTGCTGTTTTTCTAGGGTTTATCTATTTTTGCTTTAATGTATCATGTTAAAAAGAAAGTTCTTGCAGTTTTTAACTTTTAAATTCAGATGAACATATCATTGCTTGAACAAAAATTTATTGATCGAAATAAGCACCATCAGAATCAATACACTTTTGCCAATGCAAAACAAGTGTATTTATGCCAGTAACATAAAAATTTTGCCTTCTGATGGCGATGAAGTCGTTGAAGGCGTTTTTTTTTATATCACTTAGGTTTTGGAGACATTTCTCATATGAAAAGTTGTCAAGGTTTGAAAAAGTGGTAGTCGGTAGGTGAGAGATCTGGAGGGTATGGCAGATGTGGCAGAGCTTTGTAGCCCAATTCGTTCAACTTCTGCATGGTCGGTTTAGCAACGTGCGGTTGGGTATTGTTGTGGAGGAGAATTTCTGTTGACTAATGCTGGGGGTCGTTGTTGAAGTTTCTGATGCATTTCATCCATTTGTTGACAGTATTTCACATTAAAAACA
This sequence comes from Euprymna scolopes, assembly GCF_053919585.1. Taxonomy (NCBI): domain Eukaryota; kingdom Metazoa; phylum Mollusca; class Cephalopoda; order Sepiida; family Sepiolidae; genus Euprymna; species Euprymna scolopes. The sequence continues at coordinate 23,156,672 of NC_136500.1, forward strand.
ACTGTAATGAATGCAACCAGTCACAGACCACCAAACAGTCAACATGACCTTCTTTTGGTGTAACTTTGGCTTTGGAAAGTGTTGTGGAGCTTCGTCGGTGTCTAATCACTGAGCTGAGGGTCGCAGGTTGTTGTAAAGAACCCATTTTTCATCACAAGTCACAACTCAGTCGAGAAACGGGTCATGCTTGTTGCATAAAAGAAGGAACGATGACACTTCATAACAGCGTTTTTTTGTTGTTGTTCAATTTATGAGGGACCCATTTATCAAGATTTTTTTGTCTTTCCAATCTCTCTCAAGTGGTTAGAAATCGTTGTGCATGTTACGTCTAATTCAGAAGTAAATTCTCGAACAGTTGTGCATGGATTGGCTTTGACTATGACTCTTAATTGAGCGTTGTCAACATCCGATGGCCGACCACTATGCTCATCATCTTTAAGGCTCTTGTGACCGCCACGGAATTTCTTAAACCACCATCGTGCTGTGTGTTCAGTAGTCGTTCCTGAACCAAGTCTTTCATTGATATCACGAACTGTATCAGCAGCTTTTCGGTCAAGCTTGAATTAAAAAGAAAATTGTGCGAATTTCGTTTTTGCCATCCGGCAGTACAACGTTCTGAAAAAAATTGCTTTAAAACGATTGTAATTTAAACGATTAGATTGAACGAAAGACGATATATAAAGTAAAGGTATTTTAACAAAAACTTATTTGAAAATACATCATTTGAAATCTAAAATAAAAATTCTGCAAAAACTTTCTCGTCAACCTAATAGTTTGTTCTAATCGTGTTGTTCTGTGCAACTGTTAGCAATTCAATGTCTCTGTTCATGTGTCTTTTTCTTAGCTCTATCTAATAGATATTCTCTTCTTTGTCGTTCTTATGAATCGTTTATGTAGCTGTTTCTCTTCGCATTTTTTTTCCTTTTTGTTTCTAGTTTCGTTGTTCCCTGTATTTTAATGGTGATCAGTCTTTCGCTGTTCTGAGTTATATATTCTTCCAAGTGTTTTATTGTATCTCATGCGCAATCTTTTACAAGTTCCCCCCCCCCCACAGGTTCGTTCATTTCCACGTAGAGTCGGAGAGCATCAATTATGGGGTGTAATGTATTGTGCATTGTAATTAGTTTCCTCATCTCATAATTTCAATTATGATGAGGAATAAACGTGTCTATTTAAGCAAGAGGTCAATCAGTAATCTCCTTAATAGCATCATTTGGGGACATACCAAAGATAGCACCCATAGAATGTCATATTAGAAGCTATGAAGCCCATCTTAATCAGCCGTTAAACCTTTTCCTATTGAAGGTACGATCAATGGACGGCCTTATAGACGAATCAATCTCAATATCAACAACAGCATAATTACTGATATTGCTGATACTGTCCAGATGTTTATTCCTTTTATTAAATTCTTACATATAGCTTTGTTTATAAGAGTTTAATTCTTACTATATAACTTTGTTTATAAGAGTTTACTTGTACCTCTCAAGTATTCTTTTCTGATCTTTTATTTGATTTCTGCTGATTTAACGATGTCTGCTTCTAGAAAGTCCAAATATTTGTACGTATCATGTTCGTCAAATGCCCTCATCTTCTCTTGATTGGGCAGTTCAATGCCCTCCAATGTTTCCAGTTTTCCCTTTTTTATCACAGTGGTGCACACTTTCCATTTCGAATTGCATTTGAATATCCTGACTTCTTCTTCTTCTTCTTCTTCTTCTTCTTCTTCTTCTTCTTCTTCTTCTTCTTATTATTATTATTATTATTATTATTATTATTATTATTATTATTTACTCAGTAGGAATTTTCACACAGGTTATCATTAATAACTGCTGATGTTCACTCGAATCGGAGTTACAACAATTCTTCACAGATTTCCAACACTCTTTACCTCTTTCGATAACCTTTGATTTTGCATTATCACTACATCTGCTTACCATTGATTTCTCTTCCAGTACTGTTCATAGTGGAGGTCCTATTAGTGATATCCTCTTTAGTCTTTCCATCCTTTACAAACACTTTATAAGTCTTCATATAGTTTCAGTTTCCTTGGTTTCGTATGATATTTCATCCATCATTTTTTAACTTCTGTCATATTTCTATGTAGCTGATTAGTGTGTAGTTTATGTGAGTTGGTTTCCGTATTTGAGGATTTTCATTAAGATTTCAGCTGTTTTTTTTTTAATAATTGCTGCTTGTTATGTAGTCCCAGTCTTTCCCTTTATTTCAATTTCTCCTAGTCTTTTTTACAAGGTTTTCCGAGACTGTTTCTAGTGTTTTTATTGATTTTCTTCATGTTCTATATTCTGTTCAGTTCTCTGGTAAACTTTATGTGTTTGCTTCGTTTTTCTACATCTTTTACCCTGTGGTCAGCTGGAACAGCAAAATAAACAATTTGGTAGTTTCTTTCTTTTTTGCTAATTATTATGACGTCTGGTCTCCTAGCTTGAATGAGGTTTGTACTTCCATGTAACAAACGATTTTTTGGTTTCATTTTCCTGTACTACTGTTATATATGCCACCAAAACGGGGTATGTTACATTGTGTGTGTGTATATGAATATGTTCCACACCAGTTTATATTTTATCTGTATATTCATATACGTGTAAGTGCGTGTATGTATATACATCGCATCATTTAGTTGACCGTCTAGTGTGTACATTTTAACATTTATGCAACAGTTCTAACAGAAAATGATTGACGTGGACGTATCGAAACAGTTGTAGACAAGCAATTCTTTTTAACAGCTGTAAATAACACAACACATACCTGAATTATATACAAACATTTATTTTTATGATTTCGGCCGACATCTTCAAAGATTACAATGTTTTTACATCTTGGCTACCTGAGGAAACGTCGCTCCCTACGTCATGAAGAGACCAACTCTCCCTCCAGCCGTCCATTCTCTCTGATGTACAGCTAACGACTGACTAAAATCTCCCCAAATCTACATCTCATTACGTGTCTAAAACCAACAGCTGATGTAACCTCAATCTAGTTATTGTTTATGCAAACCTTAAATCATGTTTACATCTATTTTCGATTGTCAGATCCCTTTGTAGCGATATTATTGTTTCAGCTGTCAATCATTTTTTCCCAATCTAATTGTTTATTTTTCTAATTATAATAATCGATCCAGCGACCCGCCGTCGTTCGAATCATTATTATTATTATTATTATTATTATTATTATTATTATTATTATTATTATTATTATTATCAATATTTTAACCCTTGGCCCTGCCTGCCACAGTTAACACAGATACTACGCTATGATCGCAGCCAAAGAGTCACAATATTACACTATCTCCAATTTATATCTGTACTAATTGTTTACATGTTTAAAATCCAGTCGTTTATCTAGTTCCCAGTGTACTGTTTTCCCACGTCATCTTAGTTGTTCTTGTATTCTTTCGGGGTTACTTTGCTGCATTCACTTATTATATGATCCACCGTTTCATATCTTTGTCCATATAATCTACATTTACTGTTTTCTTATTTTTAACTATTTTAGATTTAAGGTACTTAGTTCTAATCGCATTGTTCTGTGCAACTGTCAATTATGATTCCATTTCACTGTTCAAGTGTCCCTTTTCAGCCATGTCCAGGTAATTTTGTCATTTTCTTCTCTTCTAGTTCTTATGGATTGCTCATGGAGCTGTTTCTCTTCTCACTTTACTCTTCTATTCTTGTCTTTTTGTTTCTTTATTGTTCATTTTGACGGTGTCTCTTGCTGTGGTCGTCAATATGAAAGCTTATCATTGGGATATGCAACACTTATATCCGACTAAAACTTTATCCTTTTTTTTTCAGTTAATCCATGTGGCCTTAAACCTTGCAAGAATGGAGCACGTTGTTTTAATGATGATAAGACTTTCAAATGCATCTGCACAGCTGATTTCAAAGGAAAAACTTGTGTTGAACGTAAGTATTTTTATATTACTTGGCAATAATATGGACTATGAAGTATAGATGTTCGCTTGCTTGTTTTAATCAAGTGACTACACAGGATGTGAGGTGCAATCTTCGTTGTTTAGTAAAAGGGTACTTATGAAACAATTATGACGTAAGATAATTTGATATATGCAGAATTAGGACTGAGTTATTGTCGGAATGTTCAGGGTAGTTTATGAAAAACAAGACAATCTGTTAAAACCATGAGCCAACAATTAATCAACCATATCACTCTACATAAAAATATATGTAAGATATCAATGGATATATGTACCTTAGAATCAAAACAAGGAAAAGAATATGCTGTCTTTATAACCTAATAATTAATTAAACTATGGCAAAAAATCAAAAGAACCTATACATGAATAAAAAGGGTGTTTAAATAAAGAAGATCACGTAATCACGTGATCAAAAATTAGAAAAGTTTTTAATGAAAGTATAACCATAAGAAAACGAAATAAATGTTTGTTTGATAATCAGTTATTCGTTATTCAAAGAATAAGCTTACCTTACAATGCGTATTTTTTAGGGGCGGGTTTTTTTTTTTTTAGGGGCGAGGTTTTTTTAGGGGCGGTTTTTTAGGGGCGGGGTTTTTAATTTTCTTCAAGTCTTCATTGTATTTTCTTTGCCACAACGAAAAGAATATTTCTTATTCAATTGGAATTCATTATTGAGATGAGTATTATTTATTAATTTTATTTATTGCGGACTATTATCCTCATCTTTCTTAGTTGTTGTTTCACGACGTTTCGGCCAATTATTCCTCCGGCCTTTGTCAAGTGGTAAACGCGATGGGATAGGAACTCCGAATCTCCTAACTGCATTCTCAGCAATTACTGCCATCCATAGTCGTTGTCGTCTCACCGCGTTTTGGTCATGTAAGCCTCTGGCTTTTGGGTAGGATTGACACCGCTATCTTCAGACAATTCTCACCTGGAACCATAAAGATTCAACGTCTCTATCCACTGTGCCACGGGCTCCGAAGGTGATCAAGGTTGGATTTTTTGGTCTTATAAATCCACGTTTATTTATTATCTGATCTTGCATGGTCGGGTCCATACCGAATGGTATATATATATATATATATATATATATATATATATATATATATATATATATATATATATATATATATATATATATTATTTAACTGGAGTTCATTATTGAGATTTATTTATTGCGGACTATTATCCGAATCTTTCTTAGTCGTTCTTTAACAATGTTTCGGACAACTATTTCTCTGGCCTTCATCAGATAGTGGTTTCAATCCTACCCAAAGCCGGCCAGAGGCTTACTTGGCTAAAACGTGGTGAGACGACAACAACTATGGATGGCAGTAATTGCTGAGAATGCAGTTAGGAGATTCAGAGTTCCTATTCCATCACGGTTACCACCTGACGAAGGCCAGAGGAATAATTGGGCGAAACGTTGTGAAACAACAACTGTACACAACTTTGGAGCGGTAAGAAGACTGCATACTTTGTTAGTTTTTAAGAAAAATAAAATTAAGAAAATATTTAAACGCCAAAGAATATTATTACACCTTGCTGGTTACCGCACAGAGAAACTGCTACAGCTACTAGTACATCAAAGACAGCACTACACTAGATGCACTGGTTACATTTCTTTCGTAGTGAAAATTCGTTTGCTATGTTCCAGTCAACTTTGATTGATATTCAAACCTTAAAAATGTCTAGAATTATGATACAAATCAGTCAGACAATAGCTTTGTTGCTCTTGGAATTTGGTATAGTTCTGTTGATTCCTAATTGGCCCATCCTCCCAGGCTTTTACCTTCTCTTTGAGAAAGGGGTTAGTTTATCGATAATCATCTCAGATGCTACTGCCAGAGAATGTCGATTGGGCTGTGCAGGCATTTTTATAGGACATATACCAGTTCACTAGCTTCTTAAAATTGTATCTGACCTTGTGTCTGACTTTAGTGGAAGGAGGGTTAGGTAATACGTCTCTAATCTTTATCCCCTTATCAATAAGATATTGATGTCACCTGCTAATAATTTAACACTACAATGATGTCATTTTTATTTTCATAGCAAACCCATGCGGACGCAAGCCTTGCAAGAATGACGGTAAATGTATTGAACGTGGAGATGAATTCAAATGTGTTTGTAAACCAGGTTTCATGGGATTGACCTGTGTTGAACGTAAGTGTTTGTGATGTAATTCTATTTTTATTCTTTATTTATTTATATACTACTACTACTACTACTACTACTACTACTGAATACTTAAAAAAGTAATTTGATGAAAAATAATCTGTGTTTTAGGCATTTCATTGGTTAGTGCTAAGAGTATTAAGTGTGATTATTTTTCAATAATCTTAAAGATTATGGATAACGTTATATCTTGTAATCGTATGTAATTTGATTATATATTTACCATATTTTAATTGCAATAATTTACTTTTTTTCATGCAGCCAACCCATGTGGACTGAAGCCATGTGAAAACGGGGCCGAATGCTTTAATAGGGGAACGAAATTCCTTTGTAAATGCAAGCCAGGATTTAAAGGAGACGTCTGCTCTGAAAGTAAGTTTTCTAATGCTGTCAATGAATAGCTTGTAGGGGGTACCATTAGTTTCAGAGCGGCGTTACCGAGCTGTGGAGAGCGTGTTCAGTATTTCGTAGAGGCTGTTACGTTGAAGGTCAAAGGTCATGAAAAGGAAACCCTTTAAAACAGAGTTACAATATATACGTTTTATTTAACTTGACATATGTAAGAGCAATATGAGAGTGTTTGTGTATACGTGTGCATATGTATAGATATGTATATACGAACGCGCATGCATGAAGTTGAAAGTGTTCGTTGCGCGTGTTGTTTATTGTGCATAATCACTAGAGTTGAATGTTCATTGTGTATAATCACTAGAGTTGAATGTTCATTGTGTACGCGAGACTTCGTTAATAAACACGTGTATTCATTCTTACCTTGAAAAAGAATGTACGTATGTTTTATCTTGAACGTAAGTATTTCCCTGCCAAGGCAAACGGAAAATGTGCGTCCCACTACATGGACGGTTTGAATGAGAGAGAGAGAGAGAGAGAGAGAGAGAGAGAGAGAGAGAGAGAGAGAGAGAGAGAGAGTAGAGAACGCCACCTGTCGGACAAATCGGAAATCACAAGGGCAGATAACCGGTGCGTAATTGAGATACGTTTGTGTGCGTGCGTGTGCGATATATCAGTTCGGAAAAGCATCTGGCCATAAGTTGAAGATTACTCCTACGACCACATTTACATCAAATCTGTTGCAAAAGTTGTTGAAAAAAATTGTTGAATCGTTCCACCGCCCCAGAAAATACTTGAGCCCTGATTTGTTCTTCTACCTGCATTAGCCAGATTTGTCCTTAGAGAGAGTAAAAAAAATAGAAGGCATTACTTTTAGAACGTCCCTCATAAATAAAGTGCAAGGGGGGGGGCATACAAAGTAAAACAATTTCGCGAAGGAGCTAACAACAGAATATAGATTACATGTTGGTTATTCTTCTCTTTCCATGAAAACATGAGGTGGGACAAGGTCGAGTTCATAGAATGGGGTTACCAGGACACTAGAAGAGCATTTATCGTTCAGGATACCAATGATCTAAGCCCTTATCGGTATTCCCTTACAGATGAAGGTACTTCAGATCACAAACAATGAAAATTATCCCATCTCTTTATGACAGCACTACCGAAGACGTATACTAAGTGTAATAATATTTGATTGCTGGTGTAGAACAGTTAAGGTAGCAGTTTCAGTGCATAGGTGGTAAAAATGGAAAGAAGTGACAAAAATGATCCTGAGGATAAGAGAAGTGAATAAAGACCTAGACAAAGAAAAGTTACTTTTGAAGTCAATTTCTTAAAAGACGTGCAATGCATGACATGTAAAGCAAAAGTTAAACTGATGATGAGGAAGAGGCACAAAATGTAGGTCAACGAAGTGACGTAGTGAAAAGGATGTCGCTCTCTGGAAATTATGTAATATAATGTGGCAGAGAGAATGACTAGACAGTGTTTTAGTTTTGGTCTAATTAATCATTCATTCATTTCGTATAACTCAGATGTTTATTGTTGACATTCGTTTCTTAGATATCTTTCTAGTTAGAATTCTCTTTTAAAAAAAACAACGAGTACTTACAAAAATGGTATTTGTGAAGGTTGCAAACATCCTAAGTGAAAGTTTATTTGGGATGAACTAGATTCGAACTTGGTACACCCAGATTATCAGTCCGTGTCGTTAACCACTTAGCTACCGTCATGTTCCAATTTGGGTCTAGTGCTAAGTAACTATGCTATGCTGAACTCTAAGTATCAGAAAATCTATACAACATCCAGAACGTTCGTGTTTATATTTAGGCACTGTATTGATTTGACTAGTGTTCAAGGCAATCGAAGAAAGGTTAAATAATATAATATTTTAAAGTATTATGACTTTTTTGTAGATCAAAGCAATTTGATGATTTTAATAAACAAATGTTTGTAAAAACAATTGTACTATGTTTCATTATAATTATTCCTTAACACTAACAATGGGGAGCTGTCGGTGACTAAGTAGTTAACGACATGGATTGGCAAACTGGAGGCGTCAAGTTCGAATCCAGTTCGTTCCACATAGTCACTTTCACTTAGAAATATTGGCAACCTTCACGTTGTCCTTCATGTAAATAATAGAAATAATTAACTAGAAAGATATCGGGGGAAATGAATGCCAACAAAAATCATACGAAAATGAATGAGCGATACTCAACCAACAGTTATTGTTTTGCGACCGTCCACATCAATATTCAAAACGGTCTCCTTTAAAATCGAATCGTTATTCCTCGATTACCAATAGTGTTAACATCATTTCGAATTGTTCATTTTCTTTTCTCTTCTGAAACATCATAAACCCATGTTATGGTTGTTTTTGTTTTTCTTTGTTTTATTTTATTTATTTATTTTTTATTTTGGATTAAAATTTTTGAGACTTTTAGGAATTGAAATGAACGTCAATTAATTTCTTCTGCAGTAAATGCTTGTGGACTGAATCCATGCAAGAACGGCGCCACATGTTACGATGTCGAAGACACTTTCAGGTGCATATGCAAAGCTGGTTTCATGGGCAAAACCTGCGTTAAACGTAAGTTGTTAATTTACATTTATTGAATGCAGTTTAATTATTAAAACATATGTTCATAACTAGTTGGTTTCGTCCTCAAGTTAATTCCTATTCGCACCTTTAAATCAATGAAATTAATTTAATCAATAGCAAAAAGAAAACAAAACTATTGCTATTTCTACCCCAAACTTAATCTCCCTGCCATTCAGTCAAACACTACTACTACTACTACTACTACTACTACTACTACTACTACTACTACTACTACCAGAGAAATGTTACACTTTTCGGACATTTGAAATAATTATTTGTTAATATCGAGTATTCGAAGCAGCAGCAGCTGTTGCTGTCATCTAAAAACCGAATTTTGAATTGTTGACTGATATCAAACTTTGAAAGCAGCAGCAGCAGTCCCTATCCTGCCTGTTACGTTTTTACTACTTTCTTATTTATTCCGATCCACACAAACTCTCTTTTTCATACTGACAATCAGGTCAGACACATGTACGTTCACTTTTATTATGTAGATTAAGAAAGATCTTTATTTGCGAAGCAATCGACGCACATATCTAGTTTGTGTCATTTCAATGTATGTCTTGATGGTAACGAAGATGAAATTACAATTTAAGGACGCTGTTAAAAGAGCACGGTTTATTAAACTGTGTATCCATCTAATCTAAAAAAAAAAGAAAAAGAAAGTACTATTCTCTTTCTAGTACAAACAAAACGTTTAATTTGTTTGTGAATATTTTTTTAACACTTTGCAAGCAATTATGTGTTTTGTCGCACTGTTAAGTGTAGAAAAACGTAGAAAGAGCTAGAACATGTTATGGAAGCAGAGTGGAGGTTATTTAGAGAGAGGTTAGGATGGAAGAGATAAGTAGCCATTTCATTGGATGGGTAGGAACATGGGCGATATGGATTGGAGATGGCAGTGGTAGCGGTATTGTGGGTAAAACCTAGGACTGCTTATATTCACATCACTTGAAAATGAAGGTGCCACTCTAAATACACCGATATGAATATATATATATATATATATATATATATATATATATATATATATATATATACTTTACTATAATATTTTTTTTAATACCTACATGAACTAGTGTTTAATCCTTTCAATAATCGTCAGTGTACTGCAGGTCTAGAGATTCTAACCCAGCAATGAAGTCATCTTTGACTCTATTAGCAAGAAACAAATTATATTTATATATAAGACAAAAATATATTGATAATAGATAAATATAAACTGGTGTATATAGATTTATTGATCGATTTGAAACATCAGAAGCGAAGGGAGGTGTTAGGTAGCGAAATATGGATGCGATTTTTAGCAGTAAACTTTTTGTTCTAAATAGTATAATATAAATCAAATATATTTATTTATAAAAATAATACTAAAGGAATTTTTTATAAATATCATAAAGTTAAATAAATTAAATATGTTTATTTATAGAAATATTAATGTAAACATATTTTTTATAAATTTAAATAAATTAAATATGTTAATCTACAAAATAATTTATGCTGAAATTAAAAAGAATTTTATAAATCAAATAAATTAAATATGTTTATTTACAGAAATACTGAAAACAAAAAGAATTTTATAAATATAATAAAGTAAATAAATTAAATATGTTTATTAAAAAAAGATAATTGATATTAAAATTTCAAAAACCATCACTACATTAAATCAAATAAATTAAATATGCTTATTTACAGAAATACTGAAAACAAAAAGAATTTTATAAATATAATAAATTAGATAAATTAAATGTGTTTACTTTAAAAAAATTGATACTACAATTTCAAAAATCATCCCTATATTAACTTGAATAAATTAAATATGCTTATTTATAGAAATAATAATGAAAATATTTTTTACATAAATGTAATAAGTTAAAATAAATTAAATAAATGGAATAAAAAAATGAATTAATACTTACCAAACATTTTCCAAATTGTGATTTTTTTTTTCATATATAATAAATAAGATAAACCGCAATAGAAAAATAAAATGTGCAGTTGTTAAAAAATAATTCATAAAACTTCATAAAAAAACACGGAACCATTAGATGATATTGACAAAAAAATATTCTTGATGCCTTCAGTATAGGCCAATATCGAAGCGGGAAGTCGTCTGCATGAGCAAATATGCGCTTACACTCTAAACAAATAAAATAAATATTGCTATTATTAAATTCCGAAAATGTGATTATGTAACTGTCAAATATAAATTATACGTATGAGCATGCGTTAAATTAATGAATAGGATAAATAACCTGAAGTGTCTTTTATATTCATAGCAAATCCATGCGGACTTAATCCATGCAAGAACGGCGCCAAATGTATAAACGTGGGTGAAAAATACAAATGTGTCTGTACTGCTGAATTCATGGGATTGACGTGTGTTGAACGTAAGTATAACGGATGTTCATACGTAATTTACGATAATATTGTCTCTAAATCACAAAATCATGTCAACGGTTAAATGTAGATTATTTATTTATTTCGAATCAATTGGTCATTTCTATCCTGTCGATGCGAAAGATTCTGCCCTTTCAGGGTAGAGGGATTTTAAGACATTGTAATTTATTTTATGCGTATTGTTATTAAACATCTCACAAAGATTATTTTATAACTTTTTCTTTCAGATTATTAAAGCAAGATTCATATTTTTTTTCAGTATTCTCGTCCATATTGATCCGTTTTAAATTTAATAGAAAGGAGTTCATCTGCTATCATTATAGTGTTCGTTCGCACACATTACTACTAACCAAAGATCTCCCAGGAGAATTTAGTTGGGATATTTTTGCCCTCATCCTCCATATTCGTTTGACCTAGCTCCATCACATTATCACTTATTTTGCGGAATACAAAACCAGTTAGGTCCTGGATATGACCTTACACTATGTCCGATGGTGAGGGCCCCAGCTTGCAGGCCTTAGGGAGTGTGGAGCCACCATTTAATTGCCATTGCTCCCAGGTTCACTCTGACCCGGAGTGGTAGCACCTGTTAGGCTCCCAACTATGGGTTAAATCGAATACGATTTTTAAGTTTATATACTATATTAAAAAATCGTTCTTCAAAATCACCAGATTCGGCATTAAATAACCTGAAAAGGGTTGATATGCCGTAAAACAAAACAACCAAATAACCAACCAACAAAACCAGTTAGATGACCTTCAGTTAACGTCAAGAGCGAAAATTTTACCTAAATTAGATTCATGTCTCACACCAAAACCTAAGAAATTAAAACGAGGAATGGAATCCAGTTTTTGTTATGAATACAAAACACAGTTTTCATTTTTAACATGAAATTTTAAAATGGCAAAAACGTTTGCACCCACTTGATAGTAACTATGGAATTTTAAGATTTTTCTATCAAGTAGCGACGAACCTATTTATCTGTCTCCCCACGAGAGCAGACTCAAGGACAATTTTTTACGCAGTAAAAAATCCAGCTCTCCAAAAAGAGACACTGTGGATGGAGACAAATGTAAAACTTGCAAAGAAAGAGTCTTTCCCTCACTGATTTTGGACAGAAAATATCAAGTGTAGTATACCATACTTTGATCCAAGCAAAAAGACTAAGATAAGTCCGTTAATCAGTTAGAATGCTTGTATTAAAGGGAGTAGAAAGCAAATGTTAGGTTTATTTTTGGCAGCCTCATTTCTATTTTGTCTTTTAGTCCTCAGATTCGATGGGCGATGTTTCTGAAAAAGGGTGAAGAATTGCTGTTTCTGGTTCCAAATCTATCAACACCTATTAGTGACTAGTGTCTGACCTTGAAGCAGTATTTTTTTAGCTCAAGTGGCGTTATGCCTTGCCTAGAGCGATTTCCACAAAAAAAAGTTGGTTGTGGTGTTCTTTGATCCAAGCGTTTATATATTGTAGTTGTATTAATGTGGAAGGAATCGATCCTTGGACTACTATTATTCTTGATATTCATAAACGACCTCTCTGACAATATTGTGTCTGAGATGGGTATATTTGCTGATGATACAACGCTATAATATGCACGAGGGTAGAACGGATGTACATAAATCTAAGACAATGGCAGAATCGTTAGAAAATGACCTCCAGACTGTAGTGGAAGCTGCTGCAAAGAAGGTGGATTCTCTCTACCGAGCTAGAAAACCACTCACACCTGAGAATATCCTGTACCTGTACAAGGTCACCATTCGCCGATGCATCGAGTATTGTTGCCACATCTGGGCTGGTGCATCTAGCACTAGCCTCTCCCTCTTAGATAGGGCTCAAAAAAAGAGTGTTCAGTCTAATAGGTCTCACTTTGTTAACTAAGCTCAAACTCCTGTCAATCGCCGCAATGTTGCACCTTTGTGCCTGTTAGAAATATTTTAACAGAATGTGCTCTGATGAACTCGTTACATTTGTGCCTCCTCCATGTACATATACTAGACAAACCAGCTTAGCAACAAAATCTCATCCCCTCAGAGTTGAGGCACCTAAATGCCAGAAAGTTTTCTACTCTAATAGTTTCTAGACTTTGGAATTCCTTTCCTGCTACCTGCTTCCCTGACTGTACTGATATGCAGAAGTTTAAATGTAATGTAAACCAACATCTTGTCAATCTTTCCTAGACATGGGCCCAAATGGTAGCCCTGTATACCCAAGTAGCGATATGCTTTGTAAGGGGTTAACGTGAGTAAAAAAAAATGAAAATATATCTGTGTAATTATGCTACACAGACGCACCCATGTTTCATCTGTACAGGATTGTAATTGATTGTTTTTATATATCGTAGAATTGATTAGTCTAGTACACTAATAATCAGATCCCTTGTTATTTCTCTTCCATGGGCTTATATTTTCATTTGCAATAGCTGAACTTCTCTCAAACATAGGGCTGGCCAACTTATAAACAACAATGAACATTTATTTAAAGCTTAATTTTCATATATATATATCTTTCATACTCCTCCTCCTGCTCCTCCTCCTCCTCCTCCTCCTACTACTACTACTACTACTACTGTTTACTCCCTTATTGAGCATTGTTGAAGTAAATACTGGAAATCTGCAGTGGCACTCATAATTATTATTGAATACATGTTATTTTCTATTATAACTCTAGTTTATGTCCGCTATTCTCTCTGATATTTGATAAGTAATATCTCGTAAAGTTGTTTTAGTTGTATGTAGAAGGAAAATTAAAAACCCATGATTGAATCCTTTTTTAATCAAACTTCAATATTACCCTATGCAAAAGTATTGAATACATGAAACTTTTTTCAAATTTCAAATCGAAACTTTGTATTTTAAAAGACTCTAAATATTCAATTTTTTGATAGTATTGGAATATTACCTCTGACCAATCAGAGAAGAACACAATTGTTTACGAGCATCTGACTCTTTGATGTGCATTCTGATATTGAAGGATTAAAAATGGAAAAAAAAAAGAATTATGCAAAGATATGCGAGATGAAACCATTAAACGTCACAAAGGAGGACAAGGTTATCGAAAAAAATAGCAAAGAAATTAATCTCGCATTAAATACAATATGACATATCATCAAAAAGTATAAGAAGTATAGCGACGGTACAGAAAACCTTCCAAGAAATAAAAAAAACTGACAAAAATAAATGAGAGCATTTAAAGGTGGATCAGCAGAAATGTGAAAAAAAACAAAACAATTTTATTATTCGTTCTGAAATTAAAACTGATCTTAAGAGTGCTGTCAGGGATTTGATTGGAAAAACTCTATACCGTACAGGCTTTCATTGAAGATCACCAAGAAAAGTGCCTTTAGTGAAAACCAAACATGCCAAAGACCGATTAAAGTTTGTCGAAGCTTATTAAAAGAAATGTATATAATTTTAGGAAAAGGTAATCAAGTCAGATCAAACGAAAGTTGAACTATTCAGAAGAAACAGTGACAAGTGGTTGGCGAAAAAATAGCACAGCTTTTAACAAACACAATAACATCCTCAAAGTTAAGTTTGGGAATGGTTCCATGATGACATGGGGATGCTTTCCATCTAAAGGCGCTGGTGAGTTACAAGTTATCAATGGTAGAATAAATAGTAGCATATACAAGGAGGTTCTAGAGAATAATTTTCAGAAATCTGGTCGAAAGTCTTGAACATCTCGCATAACTTACAAAGGAATTGTGTGAAAATAATAGTATTAATACTCTCAATTGGATTCAAGTCAGGAGAATGACTTGAATCCAATTGAGAACTTGAAGGTTCAAAAATATCAAGCAATTAGAGGAATTATACAAGGAAAGATGGGATAAAGTAACGGGGGATTAGAGTGAAAAACTTGTGGCTAACTATAGAATACGATTGAAAACAGTGAAACAAAATAGATGTTAAATTGGCGAATAAATATATAATTTTTTGTTATTCTGCTGTCGTTTAAAAAAAAAAAGGTACCGAATATAGTAAATATTGTTTAGTGCCTCCCAAATTTCATAATTTTCTTTTATCTATTAGATTATACAGAGTTGGAATGAATTGTTTCAACTAGATAGTTTCGGGTCGAAATAACTTAAAAATTGTTGGTTTTCCATAATAATAGAAAAACCTAATTTGCATATATATATATATATATATATATATATATATATATATATATATATATATATATATATATATATATATATATAAATTCATTTTATTACTTGAATATTTTATTTCATTCAGCCAATCCTTGTGGCCTGAAGCCTTGCAAGAATGGAGCCAAATGTAAAAATGATGGAACCAAGTTTATTTGCACATGCAAACCTGGATTCATGGGAGACACCTGCGTTACACGTGAGTCTAATATTAACATGTCCTTTTATGGACAATTGTTATTCATCACTAATTTTTAACTTAAATAAGTTTGTTTTTTATTCTTTTTCAAGCATTTATTTCTAATATTCTGATTATATGAATAATTTGAAAATAATTCCTATTTAATTAACTTTGTATAACTTTATTTTCATTAAAATTAACTGCTTGGTTTATTATCTTCCAGCACTTTTCTCTTTGCTTCATAATTTCAATGTGAAAGTAGAAGTTACAACTCTCACAGTAATAAGTCCTCATCCTTTGATGCAAAACACCATAAAATGCATATGGTAGAACTCAAATAAGGATGACTCTTTTTATCTTTAAGTTAATTTATGACTAGGCCCATCAGCAATTATGAATAAAAGTTTCCTTTTCAGAATAAAAATAATACACAAATATCCATCTTAAGATATGCATAAAAAAAAACTTCCCCAACAGCTTTTTTCTTTTTTTTTTTACCTTAATCGAGCATAAGTTTATATTTTTAGACACTTCTTATTCTTCATTCCTTTTGAACTTAGCTTCACTTCCGGTAACCTCGTAAATACTGCTTTCCCTTATTTTTCCTTTTAGTCTTCACATTCATTTCTAAATGAGGGGGGGATTGTTTTTTCTGGGTCGGCTCTTTTTTGAGCGGGTCGTATGTGAATATTTTCAATCCCTCATAGTATTGCTCATAACCTGACTGTTAATCTATCTCTTTCATTAACCTCGAGTATTTTTAGCCTTGATAAATTAGTAATTAGTTAAGAACAAAAGAACTCAATTATCTCTGCCTCCCACTCTTTTAACTCCTACTCCCTTTCACACATTCTTTTCTCATTTCCTGATAAACCTAATAAAGAGGATTGTCGTTAAACAATCATTTAAAATCATCTTCGTGTCATTACGTGTGATTGACTACATATTAAGACTAACCTGTCTTCAGTCTCTGTACGTAAATAAACAAGAAATCGCCACACTACGTGTCAAGCAGCAGCAGCAGCAGCAGCAGCAGCAGCAGCTAGTTAGCTGTCTGAACCTATTACTTGCCTCGTAATGAATACTAATGTGCAGAGATTTAAATCCTATATAAACAAATATCTTGCAGCACCACTCCCCAATTTGAATGCCCTTATAAATCTGTCCCCTTATTCTTAGCATCCTTTATGTCTCCATGTACCTGAGAAATCTGACTGCCCAGATTTGTAATTCATATGAAATGGATAGTCTCGCTTACATCTCAGTAGTAAGAAACGCCGACTGTCGAAATAGAACTCAACTCTTGACCACTTATTAAGGTATTATTTGCCTACCAAACTAAGGTGATGTGATACAGCCGAAGAGTTTGCGTGTAAATATCATTTGATCTGTGCACTTTGATAACTGCCTACAAAACTTAACTTCTTACACACTACACACAATGTTTCAATCAAACTACATCATTCTTTTACAAAAAAATTACTATATTTACGAATGCATTTAATCATATAAAATAGTATCTTCCTTCCAATGTTTACATATAGAAATAATTAGTTAAAGTTCCTAATAATCTACAAAATAAAAAAAAATGACTATGTACAAATGTTACTGCAAGAATGCTCTTTCTCAATTATGAAATAATACGAATGTTTAAATGCTTTTAATTATTTATAATTTTATTACTTAATAAACACAATAATTTATACTCATAGATAGTTTACGTTTCGGTTGACAATTAGTATGGGGTTTAGGAGTGAGCGAAGGCGTTTCTTGGATTCTTAATTTTTTCTGGGTAGGCATGTCTCGTTCGTATGTTGTAAAACCATAAAATGCTTTTTGTAATCAAAGCACATATACCATTTTGTGTTTCATTTTGAAGCTGACCCTTGTGGTCTAAATAAGCATAATAATTCATATTCAAAACAGGTCGAAATTTCAATTGACATTTATTATAGAATTCAAGGGAAGGCGCATGAGTTGCTTCGGTTTTCACTTTTCCTAGGCGACACTTATTATGAAAACATAAAATGACTTTCGTTATTTAAAAACGTATTTTTTATTTGATTGTTCCAGCGAACCCTTGTGGTCTTAAACCGTGCAAAAATGGTGCCGTCTGTACGAACAAAGACAAAGATTACGTATGTACCTGCAAACCCGGATTCAAAGGAGTTGACTGTCAAACTGGTGAGTATAATGAATCTTAGAGAAATGCAGTGTTAACTCGAACAATAGTTTATTTATCATAACGAATATCCTCAGAATTAATTGATTATTTTATTTACTATTTGAGTTTGTTATACAAATTAGTTTGTTTTAAAATTAACAGTTATTCCCTGCAAACATTTATTTATAATTTTAGCAATGAAAGATCCTGATAAACTAAAATCTTGTATGTTTCTCTTGAACGGTAACTCAGTCTATTAGCAGTGAACCAGTAGCGAAACTATATACATTTACTTATATATATATATATATATATATATATATATATATATATATATATATATATATATATATATACGCAATCATATATATTTATATATATCTATATTTACATATGTATATAGGGTGACCAAAAAAACAAAAAACAAAAGCTAAATGGAGGCCATCTAGAACATATACTGTAGAACGGAGAAAAAAGGCCAAAGACCCTTACGTTTTAATGTAATGTTTTGAATATAATAAACTAGTTATGACCAAAGTTTCATTTCATTCGAACAAAACACTAAGAAACGGGGCGTAATTAGAGTTGGGGCCCGTTTTTTGAGGGTCACGCTGTATATGTATACATATATATATATATATATATATATATATATATATATATATATATATATATGTATGTATATACTGTATTAACAAAACCAAGACTTCAAAATAGGAATTGGTAGCAACAAAAAGTGTATTTCATTGTAACAATTGTTTCAAGACCGGTTGGACAATTTCAAGCATTATGGCATTTGAAAATTTTCACATAACCAGCCTTTCTTAAGACTTCTTGAAAAAAAAAACACTTAACAATAGAACATGATTTAAAGAAATTTCCCTTAAAGGAAATGAAGGATGCGAAAACCTTTATCCTGAACGCATCCTTTGTCAAGAGCTTATTAAAATATTAATATATCACCTAATTTTCGTATCCTTATTTAAAAACCTTTCATAAGAAGTTTCCACAAAAACCCGTAGCCATTTAATATCTTTTAATAAAATACTATTCATTTAATTCCTAAATCAGATTTCTATATTTCTTTATTTCACATAATTAATTTTTTTTTTAATTTTTTATTTTTATTTTTATATTTATAATATGGCCAGAACAACCTAGCTATAACGTTACGGTTATTTTTAGTTTCGTATTCGCCCAATGGTGGCTTCAATGTTTACAAAATATCGACTATCTTATTACATAGATTTAAGACCAGTTTTAGGTTAATATTTTATTAAATAGGGAAATAAAGAATGACATTACCTTATATTTATTTAATCCTCATACAATATTTCAAGTTAGGGATCCTATTCTATTTTTTATTATTTAATATTTTATTATTCTCTTTCGTTCTAATCTATTGTGGTCCTCGACAGTTGGGAAAACCTAACTAGGAAGGAAGATAATCCATCACGTTATTAATTTTCCAAAAATTAGTTGAAAAAATTGTGGAAAAAAGATCTTTGTAGGTACTTATAACAGTTAAAGGGAGACAACTAGGACCGTTTGATGTTTCAAGTCTAGTAAATACTAAAAAGCGTCTATGATTTATTAAGTAATTTAATCAAACAGATACAGAAAAGGCTATGATAGCTTATTTAACAAATTAAGAATTTAAATTATATTTTTAATCTTAAAGCTGATTATATACCCATGGGTTTAACCTACATCTGCCATCCATCCATAATTTACTGGGGTTACTCATGGCTCCAAAACCAAAATTACAATTCATGTATTGTGTTCTTAGATACCTAAATACAATACTATATATCATCATAATAATTATTCTGACAACAAAAGCAGCCAATAGCTACAAATATGTTTCACTCTGATGAAAAGGTGTTTACCCTTGCATTTTTTTGGATAAAAACATTTAGAACAAGGGTAAATCAACCAGCAGGGATTCTACAAGCTTTAGTTGTCAGAGAACAATATCAATTAATTTCCAATCCACTAATTGCTAATTTAATTTTTTAAAAATTGCTAGTTAATTGTTAAGTTGTTTTATTGATCTGGATGGTGATCGCAAAAATCCGACCAATTCAGTTATTTTATATTTGTTTCTGCCATTAATAAGTTTGATTGAGCTTTATTTATTTATTTATTTTATTATTATTATTATTATTATTATTATTATTATTATTATTATTATTATTATTATTATTATAATTACTATAATTACTATTATTCTAAGGTTTATTAAAAAGTTCTGTAAATGTATTAAAAACGCACTCAGAAAGACACCCATTTATTTAAATATCTTATTTAAATACGTTCGTTTTGTTACTTACTTAATGAAAATGTTTTGTATATATATATATATATATATATATATATATATATATATATATATATATAAAATTTTCAAAGGTTTTGTAAATAGAGTTTTAAAAAAATCTTGCTTGCAATTATTCGACCATGTCTGCTATTTGGCGTGTTTACAAACAACCAACACCATGTGTTTGTGCCAATGTCAAGGTCGAATCACCGGTGTCACTTAAAATGTGAGCCGGTCGTCGACAGTCGTCGTCTTCTGCTACAGGGTATCTATTCTTTACTTGATCCGAAAATAAGCCTACATTTTTTCGTTTCCTTTCCGATACTCACAAAGTTAAAATTCCTGATTCCGATTCCAGTCAATTGTCCCAACACTAATATATATATATATATATATATATATATATATATATATATATATATATATATATATATAATTTTATATATTTTTTTAAATAATATATATACCGCTCCCCATGTGAGGATACCAAATTGGTTAAAGGGGAAATTATTCCCAATTCACATTTAGGTAAAATGCACTTTCGTAAATAATTGAATCCATTCAAAACATATCGCTAAAACAAAAACAAAACAACTTCTAAGTAAATCGCGATATATCCAGACAGTCGTGCGAGATGGGTGAGCGTTTAGGGGTTTAGGCTCATTACCGCGGGGCCCCGATTTCGGATCTCGCTAGATTCAGCCACTCTGATGAGTCGTAGGCGACGAAAGACGTGTCAGTGGATAATTATATTTTAAAAATAATATATATATATATATATATATATATATATATATATATATATATATATATATATATATATATATATACCGCTCCCCATATGGGAATACCAAATTGGTTAAATGGAAAATTATTCTCAACTGGCATTTAGGTAAAAATTCACTTTCGTAAATAATTGATTCGATTCAAAACATATCGCTAAAACAAAAACAATATAATAATGTATATATATATATATATATATATATATATATATATATATATATATATATATATATACTAGACCACCCGTGACCCGTTGGGTCAGTACGTTATATTAGCTATGGAATTCATGTATGAGCGTGACACTTGTGGCATAAAGAAAATAGTTTTTTTTTACATAGCAGAAGCATTTCTATGAAAGTATATTAAAATGAAAAAAGAATATAGATAGATTTCTATGAGTCGTTCTGTTTATTATAATTGTTATTTTTTTTAAATTACAGTTACTGAATTATAAGTGTTTGGTCATACTTATGCACTGAACAGGTATCATAATCCTTATTATAGTTAAATTCAAATTTTGATATATCATCTTTTAAATGAAATTGTTAGTTGAAAGTACAGAATAATAAAAAAAACACTCTCCACATGTTAATAATGGCTTTTTAAATAGAAAATGAAAATAAAATGTAACTTTTTTCATTTAATTTAAGCAAACATTCAGTACCCATTGTGTAAAGGAAAACACTATTTAATGTAATAGAAATGTGTGCATTTACCGATTCAGCTTTCCGTTTGGAAATGTAAGCAGACGACTTTAAAAAACATGGGAAGAAGAAAAAGAAATTTTTTTGTAATAACGCCCTCTAGTAAAAAGGTCTGCATTAGTTAAGGGGGATAACTCTATCCAGTTTTACATCGCTCCCTTTTTCTGTCTCTCACACATACACGTAACTATTTCTCGCGTACGTAACGAAAACCGAGGGAGTAGGAGTGTTGAAATCTATTAGAGGGAAAGTGAGAGGTGTTTTCTTTCCATAAATTGTATAGGGTAATATTTCATATTATTAATAGATTCATAGATAAATAGATTTTATAATATATATTATAATTATCTATGAATCTATGTATTATTTGTATATATAAATAACTATTTGATCAAATTAAATGAAATTGTTTGTATTAAAAGCGATATAAAAATTCCGGAATAACGGATTGAAGACGTTGCTATTTACGCATGCGCAACCGGATGTTGAAAACCGGAAATCTGATTGCAAACATACAAGATCCATAGACTTTTAGTATTATATATATATATATATATATATATATATATATATATATATATATATATATATATATATATATACGTCAGGTTACACACGTACATGGGCAGTATATATAACGAGTTGACGGAACAAATACGATTTTAAACTGACAATGAGATTTGAGATGAAACTAGGAAAAATCTGGAAAAAAAGAATTATTCCATTTACGTATTGGGCCCATCCTTTTATTTTATTTTTATCTTTATTTTTGTTTTTGTTCTTATCTCTATATTCTTCTTGCTCCTCCTCTTCCCTTTCCCGAACTAAGTCTCTATATCTAGTACACGACCTGACCTCAATTAAGCGACCGGTCAAACTTTATGATTCTTTGAATTCTATTTGAAGAGATATCTATTTATATATATGTATGTATGTGTGTATGTATATATATATATATATATATATATGTTTATGCATATGTGTGTATATGTATATATATATATATGTCTGTGTATGTGTATGTGTGTATGTATGTATGTATATGTGTGTTCATGTGTATATGGGGATGAATATGCACATATGTTTCACCCCACTTCCTACCACTTACCACTGCCTACTCTCCCTAACACTTCGCCCCACTAAAAATAATATAGACTTCTAATGAAAAGGTTTCCACCAGACTTTGAATTATTATCGCTGGCCCCACAAACAAATTTATACAAACACTTGCCCGATTCGGATATCTACACAGCTATGCGGATTACCCAATATATAGCTTGGACATTATCACCAAACGGATGTAGAGAACGTATAACATGGATTTTACCAAGCAAGCTGGATCTAAAAAACTTTCATATCCTTTTTCTACAAATCCTCCTGATACAGGACTTCTGATAAATGCATTATTTTCACTTTGACTTTCCATGTCTCACTGACTTTAGCAAATAGGGTGCATACCTTTATAACTATTTGCTAATATTTCCTCTCCTCTGATGAGATGGTAGACATCGAAACCCTATAGGTTAAGGAGATTAATTTTCTAAAGCATTCTTTGTCTTGCTTAGAATAATAAAAATTCTTTGATATGAAACTCCACCACTTCATTTCATTTCAATGAGAGTTTTTTTTAAAATTCATTGAATTACAATTATATATATATATATATATATATATATATATATATATATATATATATATATATATATATATATATTCTAGAAAACATTAAATGCAACGGAGACACTTTGCTTTACGATTCTGTTTTTTTTTTAATTTTTCGATTTTCTGTATAACTTTTTTTGCATTAAAATCCAAAATATTAATAAAAGTTCCATAATTGTTGCTGTCACGAGCGCTTTCGATTCGTCTACGAATCATCATCAAGAATTGAAGTAAGAGTTCGAAGGAGCGAAAATGAGAATTAAAAGTGAAGACTAAAATATACATTAAACGGCGATGATAAGTTAAAATATATAGAGTCGATGAAAGTCGATTTAAAATGTAGGTCGATTAAAAATTCGAGTATCAAAACCAGCAAGTTCGTGGACACCGTTAACAAAGTCCGTCCAATACGATCTACGCAAGCCATTTTAGAACGTTACTGCTTTTCTCGAATGCGATATCATTTATAGTGTGTTGACGCTTCAAGAATTTTTAATTTTTTAATATTATTTTTCTGTTGTATAATTTTTATGTTGTCAACGAGAACCTGTCTAAGATTGGAGAGGGACAGTTATGTTCTTTAATCAAATTTTTATGTATAGAGATAATATTAATTAGATGTATGGTTATTCGCTGGGACAATGTTGACGTTGTCTGCCCAAATTATGTATCATAATTATATATATATATATATATAGGTTTTGTTATTGTTGTTTTTTCAAGCGATACATATGTTTTAATATTGGCTTCGCCTCGAAGCTTATTTTTTAATTTATTTATTTATTTATTTTTTATTTACTTAGAAAGTCGCCCTTTTAAATTTGTTTGGACGTATATAACATTTTTATTTATTTATTATTTTTAAAACAGTAATCTACGTACACGCGTGTTTCGAGGTCATTACCTCTCGTCAGCGTAGTTCAACTGTTTCTAGGGATCGAACCCCAGACCATGTTTACCACAGTCCGGTGCCTTAACCGTTAGGCCATAATCCCTAGATTAATTATAATAATTAAATATAGAATTAACCATTTATTTAATTAGGATATACATACAATTATTTGGAAGATAAAGGGGACTCTTCATACCAAGGTGTTTCGAAGCTTTTTTTAAAATTACATTTTCACCCCAAACAAGGCACATTGCCACTTTGGTGTAGGGGCTACTATCAGGGGCAACAACTACTGGGTTACTATGTAGGGATTTGGGCAGCAAGATGTCGGTTCACGTTACACTTGAACTTCTGCACGTCAGTACAGTTGGGGAAGTAGAGACCTGGAATGGAATTCCAAAGTCTAACGGTTCTGGGGAAGAAACTATTGGAGTAGAAAGATCTTTTACATCTAGGGATCTCTACAGTGTGGGGGTGGGATTTAGCAGCCTGTCGGGTTTGTCGAGGGTGTCTACGTCGTGGGGGCACAAGTGCTTGCAGTTCGTCAGAGCATTCACCATAAAAATACTTGTAGAACAGGCAGAGGGATGCAACATTTCGTCGATGGGACAGAGGCTGATGCTTAAATGCCAGTTCAGGGCCTATCAGATTGGCGGCCCTCCTTTGAACCTTGTCTAGGAGCAAGAGACTAGTAGCAGATGCACCAGCTCAAATGTGACAGCAATACTCTATACATGGTCGAATAGTGGCCTTATAGAGGTACAGGATACTTTCGGGTGTTAGTAGTTTTCTAACACGGTAGAGAGAGCCTACCTTCTTCGCAGCAGCTCTGGCAAAGCTTTCAATGTCATTGTTCACACTCATGTTTCCTGTGAACGTTAGGCCAAGGAGTTTGAAAGATGTACTCTCGGATAAAAGGCCGTTGGCCATTGCTATTTTTGGTAAAGAAGGGTGAAGGGTTTTGTAATTATTGAAGGAAACAAGTTTAGTCTTGGCAACATTGAACGTGACCATCCATTTTTGTCCCCATTCCACTAGGGCCTAATGCTTCTCATCAGAAGAGTAGAGAAGATGCTAGGTAACATAATGGGGATGCGACGTCTAGCGAAAGAATCATCAGGAACGAAATAAATAAAATGTTTGATGTTGTTAGGGGAAACTATATTGAATTCTAAGATAAAGGAAGAGCGTACTATATAAAGTGTATAGGGTTTCTATCATAGTCTTAAATAATGTAAGTAATTTATGTGTTTACGATTCAGGGGGAAGTAAGGGGTGGTTGGTTTGTGGTTCTATTTTATCCGTATGTAAGATGTACATTGTCTATGTAAGGGATTTATGCTAAAGGATTTTATCGACATTTGAAATTTGTTGAGCTTTATATTATCCCGATAAGCCTCCTCTTATAGAATGGAATTTACTCCCTTATTCTATCTTTCCTCGTTATATATATATATATATATATATATATATACACTAGCATGAGTGCCCGGCGTTGCCTGGGTATTTGGAGGTGTATGTTGAGCAAAAAATAAAGCGGACTCTTTTAAACTTTGACCCCTATTATGACCCCTTAATATTTATTGTTTTGGGCTCAAATCAAGTTATTAAGTGAAGTCAAGGAACCTATATCTGAAATTTCAAGTGTATAGACCCAGTATTGTCGGAGGAGTTTGGTAGAGTTCCCAAAGGTCAAATCCTTGAACTTTGACCCTTTAATCGCCAAATTTCTGGGCGAAAACCGATCAGATCGATTTTCCCAAATCTCAGTACCCTGTATATCAAATTTAGAGTCTGTAGACTAAAAATTGACAAAGTTATTGCGTAGGGAAATGTACACACACAGACACACACACAGACACTTTCACTTTTATAGATATATAGATATATATATAATTTAAGTATAAAAAAAAATATCCGTAAAATATTTAAGGTTTTTGAGTAAGGTATCACTGTGATTATTTTTGTGTGCTTCTGCAGAATTTCAGCTGAACGAAACGACTAAAACTGATGAATGTTTTAGCGAGTATTCTGCATGATCAAAATATATCAAAAAATAAAACATTAATTAACTCAGCTTTAACATAATAATATATGTATGTTAACATCAACTTTAAGGCAAGAAGAGACGATATAAGTTAGATATGATTATGATTATATTAGGGTTGTTCTAAAGCAAGGCATCCTACTTTTTAACTCAAAAGCTAAAATGTTGAAAAGCTGCAAAGGCGGGAGTGGTATCATTAAAACGATTGACCTTTTGTGTTCAAGAAGTAATTTTTCTACATAGTCACCACTATTATCAATGCACTTTTACCGGCCTCTTTTGATGCCTTGGTCGTAAAAGTCCACATCACGCTTTGTCACTCAAATCTTTGCCTCTGAAATCGACGAACCCATCTCCTAACTGTGCTGCATTGGATTCGCCAGTGTATGTGCCAGTGAATGTTGATTGGTTCAATTTTTTCTTCATAAAGTAGTTCAATGATGCGGTTCTGCTACTGACACACATAATTGACAGGGATTGCTTTCTTAGTTCCACACCGTCAATATCTGCAACAGAGAGATGAAACTTTCAGGTCATAAACGCACGAGATCAGTCATCATAGCAATGCAATTTGCAATTTTTTCTGATCCATTCGAGCAGAATCAAAAAATATGAAGCATTACTTTTGGAACGCCTTCCCCCTCCCCGTGCAAAATGTTCATTTCCCAGTAATATTGTTCAGAATCCAATATCCTCATAGCAGATGTATGGCAAAGAAAGGTGAAGATATATAAAATAAAATTCAGTAAATGACAACTGTATTATTATCAAGAGTTCAGAAGGCCATATTGGCAGGATATAACCTGTCTTGATAAAGATAAGTGACAAAAGTTATGATTATATAAATATAAATGAAAAAAAAAAATCATATAATACAACATAATGAGAAAAGCAAGAAAATACAAGAGTATGCAAAAGGATTTGGCCATTATTATGCAGAACACAATACATGATTACAACAATTGTATTGGACAGGAAATGGAAATATTGCATTTCAAGAGAGTTGCTTGAGCACACAGTTTTATTAGCCAATTGTTTCTCCTATGTATTATCGCACACAATGTACGTGCGAGATCAAGAGTCTCCAAAGTTTTTGAACGGGGCTGGGGGTAAATTGTGGACTTTTTAGAACTACACGGAACAAAATCAAAAAAATAAAAAAAATAAAAAATTACTTGTTCATGTTTTATACCGTTTTGCTAATTAGCTTTGCTTGTTAGTGAGATTGGTTCACCAAAACTTCCTTCTTTTAAACAGTCTCTAGGCAAAGAAAAAAGAACACCCTATTTTCACACATTTCCATTTGTAAAACTTTTCCTGACTATTTTTACGTTTTTCATAAGAGCTCAGCGGGCCACGTTAAAGACTTCAGCAAGCTGGATCTGGTTTGCCGACCATAGTGTGGAGGCCCCTGTGCTAAACAATAACGATATGTCACGTTCATTCACACAGAAGCAGAGAGTGTGAGCCACCTGACATCAAACTGTAAGGTTCTGTCGGCAACAGTTATTGTGACACAATGCAATGTCTAAATATCTCTGCTAAACCATCTGTAAAATGTTAAATATTCAGTGTGGCAGTAAGTCCTGGGAGGATATACAAAAAGGACTGTTTAACAGTCCTACACCATCCACTATGACTATGTAATCCTTAGTGCCATATACCTAGAAAACAGAGAAACCTGACACAATGCTATGGACCTGGATGGAGAAAATAGTAACCCTAGTTAAAGTCCCTAATGGTGCTGAGAGGGATAAGATAACGAAATGCCAAGGTCTTATGTACGACACAAAAAGAAACTGGAATTTTAGGAAGATCTCCATTATTCATGTATTTATAGGAGCAACGAAACTCATGAAAACAAATTTCAAAAACGACCTGATATATATACCCAGTGAACCAAGTGCAAGAGTGATACAAGCAATTGTACTTAAAGAGACGGATAGAATCTTAAATGGAGTCTTTGAAGTAGCAGGTGAATGTTTTGCATCGAGTAGGATGATCCATTCCCAGCAAAATTAAAAAGGAGAATAAAGATAATGTTAGATGTTTATAATCAAGAATGTTCATCAATATTTGCTTCAATGACCGATAACTCGAGAATCAAGCAGTTTCGAACCTATGCTTCTGAGGGTATTTTCCATGATTTACATATATAGAACATTGTTGATCCATCTGTTTTCCAAATATCCTGTATAGAAAAAAGATCTTGAGGAATCAAACGTTGATTAACTCTGTTTTAGCATGATAACAAGGCCATGTGTTTCTTTGTTTGATTATGATGGATCCAAAAATATCGTCTGCATAATGGCACCAACACAAACCTACAATTAATAAAAAACGAAAATCGAAGAGAAGATCCCTTAAGCTCAGACAAATAAACTTAAAAACCGAAACTCGAATTTTCACACTTATTTTTTCTTGCTTCGAAAAACAAAGCAGCAGGTGATGATTTTTTCTCTTCTCTGCAACCTCTTTCCCATAGAAGAGACATTGTGAGCCTGCCTCTGCTATATCATTATTTTCATGGCTAGTGCTCGACTGAACTCCAAACAAACTTTCACAAAAACACTCGACCAGCTACAACCATTATAAACGATTTTCTCCACTTTCGTGGTTAAATCTAAATGCAAATCCATGAACAAAGCTTCTTTCCCAGAACTGTCTGCCTGTGGAACACTGTTCCGCTGGCTTGCTTACGGTTGAATGCAACATGGTAGCCCTCAACCTGTGGTCTTCCCTGGAGTCTGAGTGAAAAAAAGTTTCCCCAGATTTCCAATACCTGCCTCTTTCAATAACACTTACTGATTAGTTTGCGTCATTGCAACACCCATTTATCATTGATTTCTTGTTTTTTTTTTTTTTAATTTTTTTTTTTACAAAGGCATCACCACATTATCAAGGACCAGAGGCCACTCAAGGATAAGGGTTAAAGAGTGTACAGTAGAAATTGGTCAATATAGTAATCATTAGTAATGAAAATTTGGTAAATTTAATAACTTATATGGAACGGCTCATCAAGAACTTATTTACTTTAGACTTGAACACAACCATATTGTAGTCAGCCGGAAAGCAGGAAAACGGAAGACAATTCCACAGGCGTGCAGTTCTAAGAAAGAAGCTTTGTTCATGGAATCTACATTTAGGTTTAGGCACAGATAAAGAGTGGGGGAAATTATTGTTGGTAGTGACTATTAGACTCCACTGTAATTTGGATGGCAACAAGCCTCCCCAACGTCCCAGTCCTCTTTGCCCTCATCATGGAGGTTTGGTTACTGCTTTCTCTCCTCGGTCTTTCTATTCTTCCTTGATCCTTCTTCATTATTTGGTATGATGTGGCATAAGCCAACACTACAATGTTTTGGGGTGGAGGTGCGGGGGTTAATTTAAAATTATTATTATTATTATTATTATTATTATTATTATTATTATTATTATTTTGTAAAGGATTGTCTCTTAAATGTGATTTTCTTATTTGTATTGAATCATGTAGCACAATATTACTTTCTGAGCATTTATTAATCCTTATTAATTCATTTCATTTGGGTCAGTTCTATATTTAAAATATATTGGACACTATTTTCATATAAATGTTAATGAACGCATATTTGCTGAATGTTATTGGTTTTTCTGTTGAAATAACTAATTTTTGTTCTATCCAGAAAAAAATCAGCTTTACCAAAACATATCTGTTGATTAAATATATTTCTGATTCTGTGGAATTTCCACGGACCCTGCTAGTTATCAATGTTATTATATCGAAGTAAAGAAAATTTATTTGATGAGAATACTAAAAAAATAAAGTCACTCTTTCTCTAAATGCTCACATAAATCAACATAGTGTGTAAAGAATCAAGATACACACACATATATATATATATATATATAAAATAAAAATTACAATTAAATTGACCAAAATGACTCAAGATGGTAAAACTAAAGTATATTATAAACATTAAAGAATTAATATTTATAAATTAATCTCAACCAGATGTAAAAGCTCGATAAAACCAAGTAGGAGATGGAGCTTATAATAAGAGCAAATAGTTCATAAAACATGTTAAAAAGACACCTTGAAATGAGTTAAAAACATATTTAATCTGAAAAGGAGACACTTAATAAGTGGATAGTCTTTAATTCGTGGAGTTTCGAATAAATACTTTCCTTCTCATCAGAGGGTAGGAATTAGCAAAATGCGGGATCGGATTTTGTATAGAAAAATATTTTATGAAACTGCCAATAAGTCAAAGATATTTTTCCAAACATGTCTCAATCCCAAATTTATTTATTTTATTTTTATATGGACTTTGGTTGCTGAATACCCATGCTATTTTTTTTTTTTTTTTTTTTTTTTTGCTTACAAAAATTTGCTTTCGGTTTCGCTTCTGGCCGATGACACACAAAAGAAAATGAAATTTCATTCATCTGCAAAAGATCTAGCTAATTTGCATATTCTTTTAAACATTCATTTTAATTAATTCCCTATTAGTTTTGTTGGGTTTCTTATGGGATGATCATCTTTAGTTAACTATTACATGTAATTATATTCATACAGATATTCTATAGGATTTATATTTGCATAAAAAAGTTTATAGTAAAATAAACCTCTTTCTATATATATTTATGCATGCGTATTTATATTTGTTTAAAAAATGTTGTCTACCAAACTCCTCTGCGAGTTTTTGGTCTACAGACATGGAACTTAATGTATAGGGTATTCAGACCCATGCTAAACTTTATATTTGGGTTTTAGCCGGGAAAAATCGGTGCAAAATTGTGAAAATTAAAAAAAAATGGAATTTGCCAGGTGATGGTCGAATGGCAGCATTACGAATATGCATGCGTAACATAATAGCTATTGGTTCATGTTTTAACTTTTAGCTTTTCAATAAACATGTCTTCATAGCTCAGGCATTTACGTCAAAGGAAAAAGTAAATCATAAGCTAAACGTTTTTGCAGCGATTCTCAGTGGTGGCGCAGGAGTGATTTTTGTAAAACTCTTTAAATCATTACTATATGTATTGGGTACAATATAATATAATAATAAATACGAAATCTGCATTAATCAAAATACCATATTTAAGCGTATTTTACGACCGGGCGATGCCGGGCGGCCTGCTAGTATATAGATTTACATGACAACGGCATAAACCAAGAAAAGGTTTAAGGGTGCCCTGTAAAAGAATTTGAAACTACTTGAGATGAATATAAATAACTGAGAAACACAATTAGAAGACCGACCATCACTGAGCAAAAACGCAAGAGAAAGATCTAAGCATTTCGAAGACTAGCGTGTAGATCATGCTGTCTTAAAACGTGTCTCCAAAAAGTAAGATGAAAGTATAGACTCAGAGATTATACAGCAGGAATTTAAGTGAAATCTATGTGATAGGTTCCTTCTGTCAAAAGCTGAACTTATAAACCATCTTGAATCACACAACCAAAGACAGGATCAAGTTTTATGATGAGGTTATAACAGTACAATCTCCAGTGCTTTTATCATATTTGTGATCAAATCTGCAAATCTAAAAATGGCCTGACACGGCATTCAAGGATTCACACTCACTGTACCCAATGATACAGGGCTTTACAGAGCTGAGAGGGAGAAGATAACAAAGTATCAGGGACTTATGTATGATATGAAACAAAATTGGAAATTAAAAGAGGTTTCAATTATACCAGTCACCATAGGAGCAACTGGGCTTATGAAAAAGAACTTTAAAAAGTACATAGCACGCATACCCTGTGAATCAAGTGCAAGTGAAATACAAATGATTGCACTGAAAGAGACGGATAGAATCCTGAAAAGATCTCTTGGTTGAACTCACTAAAATATGGGTGAATGTTAGACATCTGGTTGGATGTCCCACCCCCTAGAAGAAAAAGGTTAAGAAAAATTAACCAATTGCAAGTGAAATACAAACGATTGCACTGAAAGGGACGGCTAGAATCCTGAAAAGATCTCTTGGTTGAACTCACTAAAATATGGGTGAATGTTAGACATCTGGTTGGATATCCTACCCCCTAGAAGAAAAAGGTTAAGAAAAATTAACCAATTGCAAGTGAAATACAAACGATTGCACTGAAAGGGACGGCTAGAATCCTGAAAAGATCTCTTGGTTGAACTCGCTAAAATATGGGTGAATGCTAGACATCTGGTTGGATGTCCCACCCCCTAGAAAAAAAAGATGAAGCAAAATGAAAAAAAAGAAGTGAAATTAACATGCGAACATCTTTACTAGAAGGAAAGTTTTTTGTGTCACACACACATATGTGGACGTATAAGATTAAAGCTGGGTTAAGTAAAACCTACGTGTACGCAGCTGCACAGCAATTAATTGAAGATAACTTCTGTTAAAAAGATGCATCTACAAGATTCAATTCAAAGCTAAATAACTAATCATGATAAATTTTGAAGCACAGCTTTTATTTGTGAAGGGCCCAAACGAGGACTATATTTAGTTTTATTTAGTTTTATATAAATGAAGTAAAAAGGAGGTTGAAGCTCTTTGTGAAACTTAAGATATCTACAATTTTTAATTTTGTTTTCAATACGTATTAAACATCAGTTATTAATTATTTCAAAAATTTCAGGCCTTTTTCCTTTCAGTATTTTAAAGACGTTTTAGGCGGCAAAATATGGGTAAAAAGCTAAAATTTGAAAAGTCATATTTTTCGGATTTGGATTGCATTTTATCCATAGTTAGTGGACACTAATTTTAGTTTCTTCTTAAGACTCCTTAAGCTCAAGCCTTAAATTTTAGACATTTTCTAGAATCCAAACTATGTAAGAAATTTTTGTTTAGTATTTTTATATATCAGTTTTAATCTTCATAAGGGGACACAAAATTAGTGCAATTAATTTAGACAATGATGTTTTTAATTTTTGAAATTAGTTAACATTTTTGTTTTGAGATTAAATTCATATTTGCTGTTGGGTAATAATTTTTTTTCTGTAATTAAGAAGGCGAGTATAATTTCATATTTTTTTTATGAAATTCAAAGTTGTGGAGGATTCCACGAAATTATATTTTTTGCATATTTCCCGGACTATAACTATTTACTATAAGATTTATTTTTCACATTGAATCTTGTAGCTTACTTTACACCCAGCCAACTCCGAGTCATTTTAATCATATATTTTCATTCAATTTCGTAGAAGGCATTCTCTAGTTATCTCGTTTGTTTTTCTCTCTACTTTCCAGTGAATGCTTGTGGTCTGAAACCATGCGAAAATGGTGGCAAATGCGTCGATGTAAAAGACAGTTATAAATGCATATGCAAGATGGGATTCAAGGGATCAAAATGCCAAATTGGTAAGTGTTTTTGATGTGCGAATAATCTGGGGTTCAGAAATGAATTAATAGATACTGTTGCAGAATATGAGATCAAACTGCTGAGTAAAATTTCTACCAGATACCTTGTGATTATGCCTAAATACACTTTTTTTTTGTTGTTGAGGCCTTCCATTTTGGTGCGCAAATACACCGCTCAGTGCACTCTTGCCTTGACAAAATTGCCTTCAGAATCTAGTAAAAGATGTCGCTAGTTTTTCTTTATTTTGCATTTTCATGAAAGTTGCCTGACTGAGATTCAATCTCTGGTATCTCCTCATCTGACATTCACAGCAAGAACTTGTCTATTTATCATAACTGTAAATAACTTTCCATTCTTCCTCCGAGTGGTTAAAAAACATCGGAAATTCCATGAACAGAGATTTTTTCCGAGGGTTTCCCTTGTGTAAAACATGTTCTCATGCACACTACAACATGGTCATCTTCAAATCCAATCTAAACAAATATGTGCCACACGATTTAAAGAATTGCATCTGAAAAAGTAAAACTCCTGAAGCGTCTGACACGATCGATACTCATATACTTTAAAAATACTCATGTTTTGTCTTTGTTTCATTGCAGTTGATAGCTGCATGTCAAATCCTTGTAAAAATGGAGCAACTTGCGTCAATCATGAAGACGGATTTTTCTGTAGATGCAAAGCTGGTTTCCATGGAGACCACTGTGTGAAAAGTAAGTGATATATATATATATATATATATATATATATATATATATATATATATATATATATATATATATAAAGTCGTATTCCTGTTTGTTTGTGTGTCAGCAATTTAATTAATATATACTAAAGATACACTGTTTCAAAAATCAATTTTCATACTAAAAACGGACATTTATATCTTTTTATTCCGTATATTTCTATATATAATATTTATTCCAAGACCTACATTCAAGAAGTCACACACACACACACACACACACACACACACACACACACACACATATATATATATTTTTCAGCACATTATAATTGATCATCTTTACAAAATGTAGCAAGAAAATCTTTTGGCTCATCATGGTTTTAACTTAATTTTCCTAAATCATTTTAATCACGGGGAGGAAACATTTATATTTTTCGAATGCGATAGGATTTTTCTCTCCCATTACCCCATACTATCTATTTTTATTCATATATATATATATATATATATATATATATATAGGTAAATATACTCTGTTTTATCATTATATTAAAATTTTACTTTCATAGTTAATCCTTGCAAGGTGAATCCATGCAAACATGGTGGGAAATGTATTCCAGAGAAAACTAATTACCGATGTGAATGCAAAAATGGATATGAAGGACTGAACTGTATCAAACGTGAGTATTTAGTATTATTATTTGATATTTTTATTTTATATTAGTACTAGCATTTCAGCCCGGCGTTGCCCGGGTGTTTGGATGTGTATGTTGAGCAAAAACAAAAAAAAAAGTGGCAGTAGGAAGGCAGGCTCGAACCCGTACCGCAAAGAAGGGAAAGAACGGGGGAAAAACGAGGTCTTTGCTGTTACGACCACTGCCAAACCGAAAGTGGCGTAAGTTTTAATTAAGGCTAGACAATCGAAAGGAGAGGATAACTTTCGAAAATATCGGCGAAAAAAGCGACCCTCCCTGTAGAAAAGTGCCCAGTTGAAGATGAAGATATTAATGTTTTTAATCAATTCTTCGATATTTGTCGTCTGAAAGGTCGAACTTCAAAACGATACTGATCTTGTACAAATCTGTCACCTCTGTCGAAATTTTTAGGCAAACATGCAAACATACATACATATACATATATTTATATATTGGTAGCTAAACATAATCGATTAAAAAGCTTGCCCTATCTCTGAATACCCTTTATGTAAAATTTCAAATGTTTAAACCAGAAATTGTCTGAGTAATTTGGTAGAGACCGCAGAGGGCAATTTTTTTTAAACTTTGACCCCTATTATGACCCCTTAACATTTATTGTTTTGGGCTCATATCAAGTTATTAAGTGAGATCCATGTCCACGGAACCTACATCTAAAATTTCAAGTATTTAGACCTAAAATTGGTGGAGGAGTTTGCTAGAGTTCTAAAAGGTCAAATCGTTGAACTTTGACCCCTTAACAGCCAAATTTCTGTCCGAAAACGGATTACAAAGATTTTCTCTAAATCTCAGTACCCTGTATATCAAATTTCGAGTCTGTAGACTGAAAATTGACAGAAATATTGCGTAGGAAAATGTACACACACAGATACACACACATACACACACATAGACAGGTTCACTTTTATATACATATATAGATAGATTAGGTATTAATATTTGATATTATTATTTGATATTTTTATTTTATATTATTATTTGATATTGGTATTTGATATTATTATTTGATATTTCTTATTTATTTGATATTGGTATTTGATATTTTTATTTGATATCATTTGATATTATTATTTTGTATTTTTATTTGATATTATTATTTGATATTTTTATTTGATATTGGTATTTGATGTTATTATATGATATTCTTATATGACATTGTTATTTGATATTATTATTTCATATTTTTCTTTGATATCATTATTCGATATCATTATTTTGTCTCGGAGAATTTCGTTGGGAAATGTTACGCTATACTGCACCTTCTCCTGTCCTAGCCCCTTCGAATTTTCATTTATTTATTACCAACCTCTTAGGTGATCTTAGGTCAACACCAGGAGACGAGATTTAAAATGATTTAGATTCATATTTCACATTAAAACCTGAGGAATTTTACAAGCAGCGCATTTATAAGCTCATTGAAGAGCAGAAAAAAATCACAGAGATTAAAAGTCATATAGGTCTGAATAAAGATTTTCAAAAACAAAGGTTTTTATTTGTTAAATGAAATTTTAAATCAGCAAAATCTTTTGACCTAATTATGATACAATGTTACAAGGAACCATTTTGTTTAGGAAACACTAGAACACTCGTTGGGCTCTTTAGTTTAATGAGCGCTTCCATCTAACTCTGTTCTCGTGGGGAGGCTAGTAAATAGGAACAGACTGCCTTTCAATTAGAACTACTTTATATATAGAGATTACAAAGATGCATTTCACTAATTCGAATATTTATGAGAATATTTATTTAATAAATAAAAACTGAATAATAGTTTATCAACGAAATGTCCTTTTTTAATGCTAATATGCAAATTAGTTCTAAGATCGTGAAGTTTAATCTAATGTCCTGCTAGCTGGGCAGATTGAGAGCAGGTGTAGCAGAGCATGGACATGTGTATGACAGCAGCAGCTGTATGCAAATGACCGAGCCATGTGCGAGGACGAAGGAAAGAAAAATATTATAAAAATAAGAAACAGAGTTGTTAAACGGGTAGCCTAATAGCAACAGGAAAAGATACATGCTACACATGGCCGGACAGGTACAGAATACTTTGTGTTTGGCATGTTCGTACATTGGAGTACAAAAAAACTTTTGAACAAGAGACAAGGCGTTTTACTGGAAAGTACCTGTAAATAAAAGTTTTTTGTTAAAAATGTAAGTCGAACTTTTATTTCCTTGTAAGTTGTTTCCTTGCAACGATGTTAACAGGTGTGTAACGTTACACAGGCTCACAAATAATGGCGATGGAGCCAAGTCAATTCACGATGGTCCTCAGTGTGGCATAAACATAGAGTATAAAAGAAGATGTGTGTGGCGGGGCCTATCACTCCACAGCAATCGGTTCAAACGGGAGAAAACAAGCATATTTTGCTTGCAGTTCTTTGTTGACGCAGCTGAGGCTGCTGCTGTTGTTGTAGGGCATAGGGCATCACCATTCACTCATTTCGCATGATTCAGATGATTATTGTTTGCATTCGTTTTCTTCCGATATCTTTCTAATTAGAATTCTTTTTAGAAAGATATGGATTACTTACGCGGGAGGGACTACATGGAAGTTGCCAACAGCATCCCTAAGTGACAGTATCTCTGTGAAATCAATTGGATTTAAATGTGATACAAGCAGATTTTCAGATTTTGTCATTAATCACTTTACCAACGTCATCTCTCGACTACTGCATGTCCAGAGTTTGTCACTGATTCTGTAAATGACGAGGGTGCAAAAGTGTCAGCACAAGCCTCATTCCATAGAAGTGATGCACCATTTGCAATGCAAACCACCATCAGACTATCGGGTCTTTTGTCATCTCTCATATATATATATATATACATATATATATATATATATATATATATATATGAATATATATATATATATATATATATATATATATATATATATATATATATATGCATATATATATACAGGCGGCAAAAAGAAACTCTGCACTTGTAATTTTTTCAAGAACTGCAAATTTAAGCTAAATTTTATGTAACTGTTTAAACAAACTATACCTCATTTGATTGGCCTTTTATTCCTCTATAATTTTACCTATTCATATTTGACTTTTAATTGAAATATTCTAGTGTTTACATCAATTAAAAAAAAAACTTCAAATTAAGGAGGCAAAAAGAAAGTCCGCACAATAGAAAATTGTTATTTAAATATAACTTTAGGACAGTAATGCAACACAAATACAACAGGAACACAATAAACTAGTTAATATTTAGTAGCATAGCCCTTCTGCAATTTGACAACCTGCAATCTTTTGGGAATTCCTTGAATTAGACTGCAGCAATACTCCAGGGAAAGGGCATCCCACTTTTCTTAAATTTTTGTCCAAATTTCTTCCAAATTTGAAATTTTATCATTGCATAGCTGTTGCTTGATGTAATGCAATACGTTTTTGATAGGATTGAGGTCTGGAGATTGTGCAGGCCAATCCAAACTCGGGATATCATGCTCTTTCAGGAAATTCTTGACATTGCCAGCTGTCTGAATGGGAGTATTATCCTGCATGAAGATGGAATTATCATCCAAATTCCGACCAAAGTAGGGTACAAAATGCTCAGTCAACATATTAATGTACTTAGTCAAATTAATTCGACCTTGCAAGCGAACTATAGGCTCTGGAATATCGGTACTAATAATGCCCCACACCAAAAACTGAAACTCCACCACCTTGCAACATTGAAACTGAGCACCTAGGATTAAATTCTTCGTCTTTCGTACTGCCTACCATCACTAACTAACCTATTGAACTTGCTTTCGTTGCTAAAAAGCACTTTTGACCAATATGAAGAGTCATAATCTTAATTGCATCTGACGAAGTCCAGATGGCACTTTCTGTTCTTTACAAAAATCATTGGCTTGCGTCTTGCAGCATATCCTCGCAAATTAAATTCCTTTAATCTGTTCTTGACAGTAGAAAGAGAGCACTTTTTAACAAGATAGCACTGTTGTTGGATTTGGGGAGCCGTTTCAAATCTGTTTCTTAGGCTGCGGATCTTGATAGCATTGTCTTTCCTGTTAGAAGTAACTCTAGTACGACCAGATTTAGGGGCATCACGAACACTGCTGGTGTTTTGTGTGCTTTTGCACAGTCTTTCGTACCGTTTTCTCATCACATTTCAATCTCGATTGGATAAACCAGAAAGATGGAGATTAATGAGCTCCTGATGATCACTAAGAGATAGTCGTAGCATACGAACTAAATGTTATGTTGTATAACCTGAAACAACAACAACTACGATTAGAGATACTTTGTTGCTTTGGTGGATATTTTCAGCTGATTTTGGGGCGATAATTTGAGCTGATTTTAACTGAGTTTGTGCTGCGGACTTTCTTTTTGCCTCCTCAATTTGAAGTTATTTTTTTAAACTAACGTGAACACTAGACTATTTCAATCAAATGTCAAATATGAACAGGTAGAGGAATAAAAGGTGAATCACATGAGGTATAGATTGTTTAAACAGTTACATTAAATTTAGCTTAAATTTGCAGTTTTTGAGAAAATTACAAGTGCGGACTTTCTTTTGCCAGCACTGTATATATATATATATATATATATATATATATATATATATATATATATATATATATATATATATTCATATCCATTAGAGGCGTTGAGTGAAATTTGCAAATAAAATAAGGTACATATTGAACACGTTTGGAGCCAAATAACTGCAATGCGAATTTTTTTTATAAAATAAACGAGTGTTTATTTCTTTAGAAATATATTTTGAAGATATACTCCTTTGTCAATCTATATATTTGTTTTTCTTCTTTTTCTTCGCCATAATGTCGAGGTTTTTATGTAGTCGGATAGTCCAAACGTATTCAATACGTATCTTATTTTATTTTCATATTTCACTCAACGCCTCTAATGGATATAAACAAAAAATCTACCCAGATTTTCAAACCGCACGACCACGCGTACTATCCGACTACATAAAACCCCTGCAGCTAACATCACGTGGACTTAATTCATTGAACATTCTTCCACTCGACATCACAGCGAAAAAAAAGAATAAAAAAATATATTGATTGACAAAGGAGTATATCTCCGAAATATATTTCTAAAGAAATAAGCACTCGTTTATTTTATAAAAAATTTTGCGTTGCCAGTATTTGGCTCCAAACGTGTTCAATACGTATCTTATTTTATTATATATATATATATATATATATATATATATATATATATATATATATATATATATATTTTAATTCAATTTTTACCCCAAACAAGGCACAGTGCCACTTTGATGTAGGGAGCTACTATCGGGGACATAAGTTGCAGGGATGTTATGAAGGGAGATGAGCAGCAAGATGTCTGTTCACATAACACTTGAACTTCTGCATGTCAGTACAGTTGGAAAAGCAGAGTGCCGGAAGAGAGTTTGAAAGTCTAACAGTTCTGGGGAAGAAACTATTAGAGTTGAAGGCTTTCTTACACCTAGGAATCTCTACTGTATAGAGGTGGGATTTTAACTAAAATACATTTATGTCATTTTCCAGTTCTATTAACTTGTATAAACACTTGTAATATTTTTCTTCATCTTATTTTAATGCAGTGAATCCTTGTGGAAGCAGTCCTTGTAAAAACGGGGCCACATGCACCAACAAAGGTCACAAGTATGTGTGTACGTGCAAAAAAGGATTTGAAGGTTTTGATTGTGAAAAAGGTTGGTATATTATTTTCTTTCCGTTACATTGCAGACAAAATATAAAATCAATATTTTTGCATTATTGGATGAAATTGATTTTATGGTTTTGATTATATTCTTCATTTGATAATATCTTATGCTAATGGAGGTTGTCTCTCTGGTGTTATAATTTGGACTTCTGATCCTTTCGTTTATGATTTTAATACGAAAAAATTCAATATTTAAAATAAAATTAAATATATTCGAATATTTTTAAGAATCTTTTAAAAATATTTTTGTAAAATATTATTTATTTAGATGTTTTTTTTTAATATTTGTTTTTTTTATACATTTTATGAAATAAAACATATGTTGTAAAAAACTATGTATTTTTAATCTCACTTATGAAGGATATACTTATTTTTAATTCATCAAAACGATAGAGTTTAATTTATAATTAGATTTAGATTGTACATAGTTTTAAGATTTTTCATGATTCTTGTAATTATGAAGAGAAAACTTATGTTTTATTAATGACGGCTTAGACCAGGAAAGTTGGAAAATGTATAAATGAACGTAGTGTAGAAAGGGGGTGTAAGAGGACTTAAGGAAGTGAGGAAAAAATTTGAGCTAACTCCTCTGTAGGTTATGATGCGATGTTTTAATATTATGAAATAATGTGTATGAAATTGCGTTCTATAGTTAAATAAGGTATTGTCTAATAGCGTAAACATAATAAATTTTTATGTGCAATCTGTTGTAAACCTACAGCAATTTGGTTCAGAGGGGAAAAACTGCACCTCTTTTATTATATACAAAATTGAATAGTTGTTTTTTTTTTAAGTAAGCCGATCAGTGTTACCCTCATTCAGCACAAGCTGTATCGAGAGATCTTTTTATTTTGATATATATTTTTGGAACTTTCCCATCAATGGACGTTCTCAATAATAAACACGAGTCTTTCATAACGGATTATTTGCTTAAAACCCCGACATGCAAAACGAATTTCAGCATTAACTGATTTTCCATCCTCAGTCATGCCCACTGATTATATCACCTGAGAATTTTGGAAACTATCTATGTTATTTTAAAACGACCCACCTTTGTAAACAGGAGTGTCTAATCAAGCTGTAAGATAAATACCCTATTGTAGATATACCATAATATTGTCTTTGTTTTATATATATACAGTTCTTTATATTTCTTTCTTCAGGTTTAAAAATATCCTTCGATACAGCTGCTGCTGAGTTAGGGCGAAACCGTTTGACTGACTTTTTAAAAACTTTTTGCAAAACGAATGTTTTTTTTTTTTAGTTTATAAGTAAAACCATTTTGTATATAAATCCTTTTGAAAATTAAAATAAATAGATACGAAAACGAAATTACAAATGTGCTTAAACAACATATTGTTAAGCGTATAATTTGATTTAAAGTTAAAAAAAAGACTGTTACTTTGGGGTATTGTAAATTTTTGGGTGTCCTAAAGCCATTAGATCCAAAATATTTTATTTTGAAATATTGAAAATCCTTGTTTCAGATTTTTTTTTTTTTGATGGGGATTAATAATTTAAGTTCGATTATTTGAACTACCATTCTTATTCTTGTCGTGATAGTCACAATGTTTCGGCTGATGTAACTTCCAATCTGCTTCAAGTACATCTTTTCAAACTTGAGAACCTAATTGTCGAACGTGGATATCATTATGCTGAACTGCAAAACGTGTCTGAAATTTTGAACGGAACGTCTTATTGATTTCTCTGAGGAAGATTAACACTTTTACCAGGCTAATAAATAAAGGAGATATATTTGAAATTCTGTACAGGCTTCCAAGTTCGACATAAAGATTTCAGAATTCTGCTGTCCTCAAGTTCGAAAAAAAAATGCACATGTAAAGTTCGGAAATTACATCGACCGATCACAACCGAGATGAGAATTTTTTTTATAGAAATCGCTTCAGCCAAAGCATAAAGCCTCCTGATGTAAGGAGATAAAGAAAATAATACTTCAAAATAAAAAAAAAACTACCAAACGATGTGTTAGACGGATAGATTCTGATTCAGAAAAAAAACAGCAATTCTTCTCCCTTTGTCAGAAACATCGCTCATAGAATGTGGGGACTAAAGGAGAAAATAAGGGAAGCGAGAGTTACGAGGTTGCTGAAAGCAAACCCAATCCACTTTATAGACTACTTAGAAGTTAAAGTAGTACAGATTGAGAATTCTTGTCAAAATACTATGAGTATTATTACTATTTATGGGCTTTCTAAGATATATTTAATTTTAAAGAGGATTAGTAATCTAATATATAAAGGTATCTCGTCGGATTTTCCACAGTTGTGTAGTCGGGGGTTCATATCGGAGACACATAACACAGAAGATGATAATGACATTTATCTACTGTTTACATCACGACG
This sequence comes from Euprymna scolopes, assembly GCF_053919585.1. Classification (NCBI taxonomy): domain Eukaryota; kingdom Metazoa; phylum Mollusca; class Cephalopoda; order Sepiida; family Sepiolidae; genus Euprymna; species Euprymna scolopes. Next base: position 23,199,844 of record NC_136500.1, read on the forward strand.
ACGACGACTGTGACGATTCCTGGGGACTTCATACTATTATTAATACGGAGCTGAGACATTTATGCACCAGTTATTGTTAACACATATAGAGGGAAGATACATTATTGATGATAGCGGAGGGGACACATAATACTTGAAAGGGAGTTATACAAAGTTCGTTTACAAGATAATAGACAAAACACATTTACCTTTTCCTTTTGGTGGAATGGCGAGAGACGAAGATAACAGTTTACAAATATAGATGATTCTTTATTCATACCAGCTGGATGATGATGGTGATGGTCAGGGATTCAAGCTTTACGACTAAATCTCCCCTCCCCCTTCGCTTCCCAGGGATATCAGCCCTCAGTAAGTCACTCTCCAACTCTTGTCTCCGACTCTGACTTTGACTGTCTCTAACTTCGAACCCTGTCTCAATATATAGGGAATCTCCTTTCTTGGTGACGTCGTAGGCGTGGTCAAACAATGTGACTCGCTCAGGTTTCAAATTACATGTGCGCTTTGCACATGCATCTACACGCCTCTGGTAAACAAGAAAATTCCTTACTTGATTGTTTCATTTATAACCTACTTATTTTAAAATCTAATCTATTTCCTAGGTTTTTAATATGTATTTCTAAAAAGTTTTCTTACTGGGTTCGATTCTAGCCTTTTCCAAATATTATTTTCAAACTTATCTAGTTTGCTCTTTTACTTACTGGGGTTTGTCCCTTTTTATATAACACCACATTATATATAAATAACAATAGATCTTATAAATCGAAATTTAATTTAGATTAGCGACTTTTCCTTTACATCCTATAGCATTTCTTACCATAAAAAGTGTAGTTTTATTAAATTTCTTTTTGAACATAACTATTCCGCCAAAGAAGATTATTACAATGGCGACAATTGTAAACAATGGCATCAAAACTTTTAAGGGAGACAATCTTTGTTTTCACTTACAACTAAGAATATGAGTAATCTCCTTTTTACAAATTGATGATATTTCAATTCTTTGCAACTTGCAAATTATTATTATTTTGGAATTTAAAATTTAAAGAAAAATTACATTGATTAATCCAGATATATGCCAAGTAGGTACAGCTAGTTATCTTATATAAATAGGGATTTTGTCTGCCTGTCCATCGGTCATAATTTTTAAAAATGTAATAAATACACTGAAGAATTTTTCTCGTTTTGAAATATCATTATTATAAATGCTTTTAGAAATTGAAAATTAATATTAAATAATAATAAAATAGATAATTAACTGTAAATGATAAATAAATAATAAATAAAAAATCGAAAATTATTAGTAATTAAAAAATAAATAATAAATAAATAAAAAATCGAAAATTATTTGTAAATAATAAATAAATAAATAATAAATAAATAAAAATAGAAAATTATTAGTAAATAAAAAATAAATAATAAATAAATAAAACATAGAGAATTATTTGTAAATAATAAATAAAAATAAATAAAAAAAATCGAAAATTATTAGTAATAAAAAAATAAATAATAAATGAATAAAAAATCGAAAATTATTAGTAAATAAAAAATAAATAAATAAAAAATCGAAGATTATTAGTAAATAAAAAATAAATAATAAATAAATAAAAAATCGAAAATTATTAGTAATTAAAAAATAAATAATAAATAAATAAAAAATCGAAAATTATTAGTAATTAAAAAATATAAAATAAATAAATAAAAATAGAAAATTATTAGTAATTAAAAATAAATAATAAATAAATAAAAATCGAAAATTATTAGTAAATAAAAATAAATAATAAATAAATAAAAATAGAAAATTATTAGTAATTAAAAAATAAATAATAAATAAATAAAAAATCGAAAATTATTTGTAAATAATAAATAAATAATAAATAAATAAAAATAGAAAAGTATTAGTAAATAAAAAATAAATAATAAATAAATAAAAAATAGAAAATTATTTGTAAATAATAAATACAAATAAATAAATAAATAAAATATAGAAAATTTTTAGTAAATAAAAATAAATAATAAATAAATAAAAAATAGAAAATTATTAGTAAATAAAATAATAAATAAATAAAAAATAGAAAATTATTAGTAAATAAAAATAAATAATAAATAAATAAATAATAGAAAATTATTAGTAAATAAAAATAAATAATAAATAAATAAAAAATAGAGAATTATTTGTAAATAATAAGTAAAAATAAATAAATAAAAAATCGAAAATTATTAGTAATTAAAAAAATAAATAATAAATAAATAAAAAATCGAAAATTATTAGTAATTAAAAAATAAAAAATAAATAAATAAAAAATAGAATATTATTAGTAATTAAAAAATAAATAATAAATAAATAAAAATCAAAAATTATTAGTAAATAAAAAATAAATAATAAATAAATAAATAATAGAAAATTATTAGTAATTAAAAAATAAATAATAAATAAATAAAAAATCGAAAATTATTTGTAAATAAAAATAAAAATTAAATAAATAAAAAATCGAAAATTATTAGTAATTAAAAAAAATAAATAAATAAAAAATCGAAAATTATTAGTAATTAAAAAATAAATAATAAATAAATAAAAATCGAAAATTATTAGTAAATAAAAAATAAATAAATAAAAAATCGAAAATTATTAGTAATTAAAAAATAAATAATAAATAAATAAAAATCGAAAATTATTTGTAAATAATAAATAAATAATAAATAAATAAAAATAGAAAAGTATTAGTAAATAAAAAATAAATAATAAATAAATAAAAAATAGAAAATTTTTTGTAAATAATAAATAAAAATAAATAAATACATAAAATATAGAAAATTTTTAGTAAATAAAAATAAATAATAAATAAATAAAAAATAGAAAATTTTTAGTAAATAAAAATAAATAATAAATAAATAAAAAATCGAAAATTATTTGTAAATAAAAATAAAAATTAAATAAATAAAAAATCGAAAATTATTAGTAATTAAAAAAAATAAATAAATAAAAAATCGAAAATTATTAGTAATTAAAAAATAAATAATAAATAAATAAAAATCGAAAATTATTAGTAAATAAAAAATAAATAAATAAAAAATCGAAAATTAGTAGTAATTAAAAAATAAATAATAAATAAATAAAAATCGAAAATTATTTGTAAATAATAAATAAATAATAAATAAATAAAAATAGAAAAGTATTAGTAAATAAAAAATAAATAATAAATAAATAAAAAATAGAAAATATTTTGTAAATAATAAATAAAAATAAATAAATAAATAAAATATAGAAAATTTTTAGTAAATAAAAATAAATAATAAATAAATAAAAAATAGAAAATTTTTAGTAAATAAAAATAAATAATAAATAAATAAAAAATAGAAAATTATTAGTAAATAAAAATAAATAATAAATAAATAAAAAATAGAAAATTATTAGTAAATAAAAATAAATAATAAATAAATAAAAAATAGAGAATTATTTGTAAATAATAAATAAAAATAAATAAATAAAAAATCGAAAATCATTAGTAATTAAAAAATAAATAATAAATAAATAAAAAATCGAAAATTATTAGTAATTAAAAAATAAAAAATAAATAAATAAAAAATAGAATATTATTAGTAATTAAAAAATAAATAATAAATAAATAAAAATCAAAAATTATTAGTAAATAAAAAATAAATAATAAATAAATAAAAAATCGAAAATTATTAGTAATTAAAAAATAAATAATAAATAAATAAAAATCGAAAATTATTAGTAAATAAAAAATAAATAAATAAAAAATCGAAAATTATTAGTAATTAAAAAATAAATAATAAATAAATAAAAAATCGAAAATTATTTGTAAATAATAAATAAATAATAAATAAATAAAAATAGAAAAGTATTAGTAAATAAAAAATAAATAATAAATAAATAAAAAATTGAAAATTTTTTGTAAATAATAAATAAAATAAATAAATAAATAAATAAAATATAGAAAATTTTTAGTAAATAAAAATAAATAATAAATAAATAAAAAATAGAAAATTATTAGTAAATAAAAATAAATAATAAATAAATAAAAAATAGAAAATTATTAATAAATAAAAAAATAAATAATAAATAAATAATAAATAGAAAATTATTAATAAATAAAAATAAATAATAAATAAATAAAAAAAATAGAAAATTATTAGTAAATAATAAATAAATAATAAACAAGTAAAAAATAGAAAATTAATAGTAAATAATAAATTTCCAAAAAATATAGCGGATGCCATGACAGGAAATCGAAACAGAAAAATTGTTAATAAGTATTGATATCTATTCAATATTCTTTATGTGAGATCTTAGAATCTTACAGGTGTCAAGGCCAGTTCAGTAAATCTATATATTAATACCGTGGTACCTTTAACGTACGTACATGTGTCACGGTTCCAGATTATAAATTATTAAATCGGGAGATTCTATTTATTAAAACAGAGGATAGAAGATGATAACGTACTACGAACATTAAATTATTACTATATAGATACGCTAATTTAATATTCATAGTATATTATCACCTTCTATACCTCTTTTTAATAAATAGAATCTCCTGATCACGGAAGACGCAATGTAAAAAAAAAATAATAATAATTAAGAAGAATGATGTTGCTTTTGGGCCGTACGTGAAACTAAAATATAGCTTCTTGGTCTTCTGGCTAGGATCCAAGTCTAATATCTCTTCTTTTTTTTTTTTTTTTTTTACACAGTGATCACCACTTATCAAGGCCCGGAAGTCACTCAGGGATAAGGGTTATTGCAAGTACATTACGTTAGTGTGGAGATTTGATGAAGTGTTTACTTAAGGGGGCGGTTCATTAGGAATTTGTTAACATTAGACTTGAAGACATCCAAGTTGTAGTCCGGAGGGAAGCAGGCAGACGGAACAGAGTTCCACAGGCGTGCAGTTCTAAGAAAGAAGCTTTGTTCATGGAATCCACGTTTTGATTTAGGCACAGATATAGAGTGGGGGAAATTTTTCACAGTGGATTCAGCTAGACGGGTGTTTTTCGTGAAAGATTGGCGAGGGGGGACCAGGGATTGGAGTTCAGACGAGCACCTACCATCTCTTCTGCCTAAAGTTGGTATTATGATATCAATATTGCGGGCGTTTATATAATGGAAATATGTCACAGACTCTTATAAGGGTATTGGAGAATAACCATAATAACCAGATTATATTCTGACACTACATTAACGAAATTACCTTGCTAAATACTTTGCCTGTTTTAACAGAAAGGCTACAATAATATTCCGGGTCTCCGTTCACACTGAGCATCCACAGAATGGCCAACAGCACTATATTACATATGAAAGATACCGCAGTGGAATTTCCACAGGTCCACACAGTATGCATAATTATTTCTTCCGTTTTCCTGCTTTCCAGCTTACTACAATATGGTTGTCTTCAAGTCCAACGTAAACAAGTTCTTGATGAGCCGTTCAACTTAAGTTAATAAATTTACCGAATTTCCATAACTAACGATTACTATATTGTCCAATTGACTACTGTACACTCTTAACCCTTATTCTCGAGTGGTCTCTCGGCCTTGGTAAGTGGTTATGCCTTCGTAAAAAAAAAAAAAAAGGTCTCCACAAGAAAATTCGGATGTGGATCTAAATTATATTCTGATGCATCTTAGGTGTATCTGTTCAGATTTATAAACTTATATGGAATCCTTTATTTAACCCATGAGAGTAGATTGTTCTTGTTCCTCCATGACTGATTAGAAGTATGAATTAATTATTTTTAGTTATTATCGCTTGTAGTAGAGACTGGACCATTTACATTCAGAATGGTACTTAGATCTTATTGTTGATCAACATTTATATCCATTGTGCTACGTGACAGAGTACATTAAAAATTATTAAAATGCAATGCTTATTTTATATTAAAAGAAATTATGATTAACGGAGACAATGGAATGTCTAATTGATATAATGTTTTAATAAATGGTTTTAATAAATATTGGCCTGGATTTATTGCTTTCTTATTACATTGTGTTTTTTTATACTTATAAGCGGCAGTTACATGTACGTATTTTATGAGACATGGTTTAGAAAGAAAAATGATGCTATTATATACAGTGAAAGTGTATGGACTTGCCATTTGCAAGAACGGTGCGGCGTGTTTTGATAAATATTAAATATTTGCAGTTAATAAAATACTTATTAAGAAATTGACATTCAAAACCATGTTTCCCAAAACGAAACAGATCCATTTTCGTAATTATTGCGGTAAAACTCGGAGATATTATCTTCCACCATCTTCTGTAGTTACAATAATTGAAATTTTACCTGCATTCAACATGTGCACCGCAATTATATATACATAATTTCTCCATCAATTGCCTTCTATTAAACTGAAGCCATACTAATCAGTGTCTTACGTTTTCTTTGATTAATTCGATTCTGTGGTCGCTATTCGTTCTCTCCACCTCTTCCTAAAATTAATTATTTGCAGAAGAAGCTACAGCCACTGTCAATAATTTACCACACTCTCTATCAATGTCTAAATCTTAACACAAATTCCATAAACAAAGCTTTTTTACTAGAACTGCCCGCCTGTCGAACTCTGTACTGCTGGACTGCTTTCTAGCTAACTACAACATGGCCGTCTTTAAATCCAAAGTAAACAATTGCTAATTTTAATTTATTTAATAAAAAATATTTCCAAAATTTCTCTTTTCATTTCGAAACATGCAATAGTTTGGTTCTATTCAAGAACGCAAGTACAAACGTACAAGGTGCCTTCATTAAGTTTCCGGACTTTTTTTAAACAGGCATTTAAAATTATTGTAGACACTTGACAATTCAGTATTTTATTGTTATTCATCTTATGAGATGATTGACCAAATTTTATGATTTCAGGTTCAAATGAACAGCTACAGCAGGAATTGGAAGACATCCTACTAAAGCCTGATTATCACATCTAGTGAATTTCCAAAATTCTAATATGGACGTGAGGACACTTTAGAAGTTTGATATGCAATAAAATTCGGTTTTAAACTTCGAAAAAAATGCCACAGAAACGTATTGAATACTCAGACTGATTTTGGACATCTTGCATGAATCGAGCATCAGTTTTTGAGTGGCATAAGAGATTCAAGGAAGGCAGAAAGTCTATGAGGGATGATAAGGGGTATGAGAGGAGTAAGGAGTCAGAACACTAGAGTTGACTAGCCAAATAAAGAATTTCATGGCTAAGATCGTCGTGTGTCTATAAAGACAATAAATACACAGTTTGATGCCAGTGTGGGAACTGTACACACAATTATTCATGAGGAAATGAAGATGCGGAAGATTTGCATAAATTTTGTCCCAAGGATGCCCAGAGAAGTTCAGAATGAAAGACGTTGTCATGACCAAGCTGGGCACCAAGATCGTTCCTTGCCCTTCATATTGCCCAGACCTTGCATTCTGTGAATTTTGGTAATTTTCTAAGCTCAAGGAAAACCTTCGAGGCTGTCGTTATAAGACAATTGAGAAGATGAGAGAGATAATGACGATGGTCATTGACATGCTCACACAAGAAGACGTCCGTGGGGCCTTCCAGAAGTTGTTAGGACGGTACAACAAGTGCATTATAGCCGGATGAGATTACTTCGGTGGGGACTAGAGTTTTCTATGTGTACTATCAATAAAAGCGTCCATACGAAAAAAGGGTGGAAACTTATTTAAGGCACCTCGTACATATAGTTTTAAAAAATATATAATAAAATTAGCATGAGATATAAAATTTCCCCCACTCTTTATCTGTGCCTAAATCAAAACGCGGATTCCATGAACAAAACTTCTTTCTTAGAACTGCACGTCTGTGGAACTCTGTTCCGTCTGCCTGCTTCCCACCGGACTACAACTTGGATGTCTTCAAGTCCAACGTTAACAAATTCCTAATGAACCGCCCCCTTAAGTAAACACTTCATCAAATCTCCACACTAACGTAATGTACTTGCAATAACCCTTATCCCTGAGTGGATTCCGGTCCTTGATAAGTGGTGACCACTGTGTAAAAAAAAAAATTAAAAAATAAAAAAAAAATTTTCTTTATTTCAATACGACGAAAATTTTAAATGCAGCAAACATGGTTCCCTTGTGTTTGGATCCAATAGCAACAAATGCAATGCATATAAATTATAAAAATTTAAAAAATCGACATTTATTATCAAGTATTCAAACATTTTTCATGTTTGTCCCAAGGCTTGACAATTCTTGTTGTCAATAATCTTTGATGTCAAGCTGAGATTTCTGTGCTGTTGCGAGTTTTATCAAAGAGTGATTGATTTTGAAAGTTTATCATCTGGGATCTAAAGGGAGGAGAGATAAAAAAAATTCTCAGAACTTATTGTACACTCCTTATATTTTGATTTTTTCTTTTATCTCTCCCACATTTTCAAAGTTGTTTAAAAATAGTTTGTACGTGCCACAAATAAGCTTAAAATGGACCACATGTGGTCCACGGACTGTATGTAAAATGTGGAGAACTCAGTCAATTTTGCCACTCTCATAAAGAGGTATTTGTTTCAATGTTTTTAATGAAGATCAACATACTCGAATATTGGTCAATTCAAGTACTAATATTAAATCTAACAATTAAAGTTATCTTGTTGGGTTTTAGCATTCAAATCCGAATAGCGTTACATGTGATACATCGATATTTGATTCTGTGTAACCATTCCCACATTTCTAACATGTAAAAATTATTGCATATTATTTTTATGAAAAAGTATTTGATTTTGACAAAGAAAATTAATGAAACATTTTTCATTTCACAAAAAAGTAAACAATTTTTTAAATTAATTTAGGATTTTTTTCACAGCTTAAAATTAATTTATGATTTAATAAATTTACAACTGGAAATGTCCTTTTCCTTCTTATTTGATAAGCGCTTTGGCATCTTCTGTGTAAAACAATGTAAACAACTAAAAAATAATTTTATCTGGTTCAAATACTGAACCAGATTTATTGTTAATCTTAAGATAATGCATGCTCTATAGTCATTAGAGTGATAAATATAGACATATAAACCAATTGGAGGCAGAAGTAATCCCACCAAATTATCTAAACTTTAAACATCAATTTTGTAAGTATGCATAAAAACATGAAAGTTTAATATATTGTAATTTCTAATGCTGACATCTGTATTATGCCGGGCTTTAGAAGTCAAATCCAAATAGCATCGCATCTGGAACTTTGATATTTGATTTTATCTAACCATTTTGTCTTCTCCCTTTCAACATGTACACCGTATAAATGCATCGTTTTCCAATGCAATTTTATTCTTTTTTTTATTAATCTTTAAAAATAAAATATATGCACTACGCCATGTGAAATGTGGAGAATTGAAGCAATTTTACCATTATCTTAAAAGAGTTTAATGCTTCTATTTATTATGCACATATCTAGTATATTTTGTTACTTCGTAGCACAAGCTAATATTAAATCTAACAAGTAAATTAATTTTCAGAATTTAGACCCAAATAGCATTGCATCTGGCATATCGATTTTTAATCTAATCATTTTCTTTTTCTTTCCTACCGGTATGTTTTTCTTTGTTTCATTTTTCATTATATCAAAATGACTTTAGCATCAGTTTATTGAAAAAAAAAAAAAAACTTGAAGATTTTTCATTATATCAAAATGACTTTAGCATCAGTTTATTGAAAAAAAAAATTGAAGATTTTTCGATGGCAAAAGTTTTAAAAAGTTAAGTCAGAGAGAGATAAGTCTTTACGGTTTGAAATATGAATTATCTCACTTGCATTATTTGAGTTATTTATGATCACCTTGTCCAAATTTCTTCTTTTCAATTCATGAAACAAATATTTGTCAGCGTCAGGTAAATATCCACTACCAACAATTTCGCTACTGTCATAAAATAATTATCTGTTTCAATATCTCCAGTGAATATCTACACACTCGAGTAGATTCTGTTACTTCATCAAATCGGGTAGCATTAAATAAACAAAAGGACAATGTAATTAAATTATTTTTCTTTTCTCAATAGAAAAGTTTGTTTTTTTTACATAAATTTTGTAAATATATGTTTGGATATTTTATTTTTCAGTTGACGCATGCGCATTTAAACCATGCAAAAACGGGGCTGAATGCACCAATGTAGAAAAAGGATTTAAATGTACTTGCAAAGCTGGATTCAAGGGAATTCTATGTAACAAAGGTAAGTAATCTAAATTTAATTAATGCGCTTAGATGTGTTTAGTGTTTCTGTATAATAGAACTAGTGCACATACCCACATTCATTGGAATAGATTACTTTATCTTAGATTTTATTAACATTCTAATCAAATAGATTAAGTTATCTTGTTGGGTGTTCTAGTTTAGAACTAAATAACAATAGATACAACAAACTGACTAGCCGTTTCTTTGTTTTAATCCTTGCAACATGTTCTTTCCACTAAAAACAAATGTCATTTGATTAAGTTTCTTTCCAAAAATAATTATTTTGGCAAAGAAAATTATTACCTGGAGGCAATTTTGAATAATAACCAAAGATTCCCAAAATGAAATGGGAAATAATTCCTATTTTAATTCCAATGTTATTATTTATCTCCTTTACATTTTTAAGCTTTTTGTCATCTCTTCAGGATTGATGTATTATCATTTGAATTTTTAAAGCTTAAAATGATAAATGATCCCATTCCCGGTATAGCTTGTTAATAATATAATTAATTAACATAACATTGTGGCCTTTCGCAATTAACTATTACTGATTTTCATAAATAAATAATTTTATGGCCATTTTTCAGTTTATTTTATGCTGTAATTAATGCTATTAAATAAACCTCTAACACTGCAATTATTTTCATTTCTTACAGTGAATGCCTGTGGACTTGCTCCTTGCAAGAATGGAGCAACGTGTTTTGATGAGAAAGATACATTCAGATGTGTATGTCCTGCTGGTTTTATGGGAACAACCTGTGTTGAACGTAAGTACAAAATTAAAGAAAAGTAACAGAAGATGTAAGGCAATTGGAAAAATGTTGGAATAGAACAGACGGATTAATGAGTTATTGTAGAAGTGAGTTAGACAGAGATAGATGGATAAATGAGCTCATAATAATAGATTCTTACGTAGATAGATGAACAAAATAAATATATACTAATATCATTAAGCTTAGTTATTGTTGCATAGATAACATGCAATAAAAATAGCAAATAAAGCTAAGTCATAGCAATGAAAATAATATTAGTGTAAATAATGATACTAACTGATGTAACTGTAGAATAAAATGTAGTTACGTATCAATTAATATGTTTTAAACAGAAACAGTAAATAATATTAACAATGGGCATAAAGTATGGATAGAGACCACATGAGTGAAAAATACGTCTAAATATATATGAGATCAGAAAAAATATTAGTTTAAATACAAATTGGGAAATCTTTAGCTTCTCCTTACAATATAAATACTAAAATCTTGATGTTCATAGGAAAAATACTATTTGATAAATTTTTAAGATAAATTAACTTATTAAATATAAAACAAGAAATTATAACTAACTGCAGACACAGATAGTTGCTTTTCTATGTAAGTGCAGAATAGGTAAAAAATATAATAACGTTTTATAGCACACCCTTGATTAAAGTCATTCTTAAATACCAACTAAATTGCATAACACATAAAGATAGATAATAAGTATATATTTAAGTGAAGGTATTCCAACAGCTTTCCTTGGCCCCTTCGGCTAGGAACAAGTGTGGTATCTGTTCTGATCCTGCACATAGTTTATTCTGTTTTCAGTCTTTATAAGAGTTCTTTTAAACTGAGGCAATATTTATTTTTATTCCAATGCAGTGTTCCAATTTGTTGAGAAGCTGGATTTCACTACATTAAAGACCAACCTTATGTCTACCTTTACTCTTGTGGGAAAGCAAACATATAAGAACATAAAGGGAGATAATACAATATATATTTAAGCGAAGGTATTCCTCAGCAATAGCTGACTTAATATATTAGTATTGTTTGTAACTTAAACAAGGTGGTAACTGTTTTTTTTTTTCTGAAATGAATTTAATAAAAATTGTAGGTTTACTGGGAAGTATTAAATAACTGCTTACCATCAGAAATACTTAACCATTTTTATACTTACACCGAAACACTATCCGCACCAGGTCAGGTCAAATAATTCCTTGCATAGAACAGTTTGCATTAGTTTTATGTCACGTTAATTAAATTCCAATTAAAATAAGATGCTACTAAACGTTATGTCTACAATCCTTATTCCAATTTTGATCAAAATGACATACACGAATTTTTATTCTAAAAAATTTATAAAATGTGCAGGATCTTGAGAAGAAAGTAAAATTTAGGAATCTTCCTTGATTGATGTTTAATGATTATGGATTTAATTTAATGTAAATATGAAATATTTGAATTTTAAAATAATAATTTTTGCCCATAATATGCACTATATAAAATACTTATGAAATACTCAAGAGTGACTGAAAATCCAAGAATAATTATTAATGTCTAATATTTCACAAATTTATATTTATTCGAATTTTCAAGAAGAGCTTCCCCCGTTTTACTCGCTTTCGATGAAGTTAAATTAAACTGAATATAGCCCACATTATGATCGTTTATGCCAAGCAGCTACGTTCCACAATTCATAATGATCAGTTAATTAGTTGTGAATCATATTTATGCAAATCTATGAACATATCAATATATCTAACATTATATAAGTTGAGGTATAGATATATATTGTATTTATTGTCATGTTTTAGAAATATTTCTCTGTTTTTAGCCAATCCATGTGGACTTAAGCCCTGTGAAAATGGTGGCAAGTGCTTCAATGATAAAGACAAATACAGATGTGTATGCACTGCTGGTTTCATGGGACCCACTTGTATCGAACGTAAGTTGATCACTAATCACAAAAAATCGATAAATCTTTCATAATTGTAAAAACTGTAAGACTACCATGACTAAAAAGTACTGAATTCGCGTGACATTCTTCAGCACTAGTATTATTTGCCTTATTCAGATGACTGTTTTCCTCTTGGTTGTGATTTTCACACCGTTTCGGCCGATGTAACCTCCGACCTTCTTATTTCTGTCTATAGCTGCCCTAGACTTGTTGATGTAGGATATTTGTTTTTATTATTAGGATTTTGAAAGTTTAATTAAAATGCTTTCAAAGTCATTTAAAATGTCAAAGGATTACAAAATGAACCCGTTTTTACTCAAATAATGAACTTGCTGACTTTCTTAAGAATAAGCCGAAATGCATTCTGGTGGATTAAAATCTCGAAGTAAGATAAAAAATGAAGTCATGTATAAGTCACATAAAGGCATCTTTATGTAAATTTACTATATATATATTTGGTGGATGTTGTAAGTAATTGTTGTAAGTAGGAGAAAGAAGCACATAAATTTAGTATATACTATTCTACTTAATGAATAAGTAAATAGACACATAAGTACAAAAATATGCAAATTATAAAAAAAATATTTTAAAATTATCTGTGGCCCAAAGCTTGGGTAGAACCTAGGACCGTTAATTCTTCAATCTAACATGCAACACGGTGAACTATCGGGACCGAAGTAAGAATAATACTTACATGGATAATTATATTACATAGTAAACCCCTCTTTCTCCAATTGTCCCTATGGTCTGTGCAGCTACTCTTGCGCATAGGCAGCAAGCATTCCACTATTTCAACTGTCATATCTCAGCTACAAATAGACGAAAAATTATAGCATCAAGAAACCATGTAAGTATGTAAAAACCGCAGCTAGGAATATATATACCGAGATGGTCATAAAACTCATTGAGTCACAGAAATTAGGAACTCACGATTTCTGGAGAATCTATAATAGTGTTGTAGATAATTAGCAATGAACAGTCCTCCCTATCGAACCGCCAAGTAAGTCTGAACTGCACGCCCAGCAGTTCACTGTAAACTTACTCTTGGACTCCACAAACCAGTCTCTCCTTAATTTCCTACTATGGATGGCTATCATAAAAAATATTCCCACCTCCAAAAATATGTGAACCAGAACTTATCCCTGATATAATTATAAAGAAATGCTCTGCTGAGCTGATCCTTGTCCTTTCCAAGCTCAGCAACTAATGCCTTGCTGAATCTTGCTTCTCTGGTAGTTGGAAAATTGCCTCTGTGATACCAGTGTTTAAGAAGTCTGGTGGAAGAATTGATCTTCAAAATTATCACCCTATAAGGTTCCTCCTGTTTTTGCTAAAATTTTTTAACCATTGATCCATCTTATGATCTTCCGTACCTTGAAAATGCTAGATTTCTTTCAGACAAACTGTATGGATTCAGGAAATCCTGTGTTACTGTGAATATTGTAACGGTCATTTCTGAACATATACACCATACACTGGATAAGGCAGGTGAAGTTAGGGCGAAAGGGTTTAACATATCCAAAGCTTCTGACAAGGTCTGACATGAAGGTCTTCTAAGAAATATTCACTATAATCAGATCCTTTTTTTTGTTAAACTAAAGATCCAGGTCATTCTCGATGGCTTGTACATCTAAACAAAATCACATTAATGCAGGTTTGCTTCAGTGGTCAATACTTGAACATTCATGATCTGCATACACGATCCCCATGATTTCATTGATTCCCAGATGAGTATATTCTCTTATGACACCATGCGCAATTCTCTCTCTCTCTCTCTCTCTCTCTCTCTCTCTCTCTCTCTCTCTCTCTCTCTCTCTCTCTATCATATCTATCATATATAAATCGCCAAACTTTGACAAGAAACACTCGTCTAGCAGAAAACACTATCAATAATTACCCCCACTCTTTATCTGTGCCTAAACCTAAACGTAGATTCCATGAACAAAGCTTCTTTTTTAGAACTGCACGTCTATGGAATTGTCTTCCGTTTATCTGCTTTCCAGCTGACTACAATCTGATTGTCTTCAAGTTCAACGTAAACAAGTTCTTGATGAGCCGTTCCACTTAAGCTAACATATTTATCAAATTTCCATTACTAACGATTACTATATTGTCCAATTGACTACTGTACGCTCTTAACCCTTATCATCAAGTGGTCTCTCGACCTTGATAAGTGGTGATGCCTATGTAAAAAAAAAATGACCTAGTCCGTAGTGATATTAGGTCATAAATGGATAGTTAGATTCAATGCTACCAGGACATTGCTCTTTTCCTTCACCAATTATAAGAAACCCCTCCAACACCGATTTCGATAATATTCACCGTCAAAATGAAGCAGAACAAATACATTGAAGATACTGCCAAGTCTGCTGCAAAGAATGTTTCTGGACTGGTAAATGTTTCACTTGCCTGTATTGTATATCTTTATAAAGCCACCGTTTGCATTGAGTATTTTTGACATATCTGGACTGATGCACGAACCGCCAGTCCCTTCCTCTTGGACAGGATGTTAAATAGAATCGCGAGGTTCCACACTCTCAGCCAAGCTATACTCCCTGTTCCATCGTTTCAATGTTGAATCAATGGTGCCTGTTTTATAAATAATTTCACGGAATCTGCTCCAACGAATTACTGCACTTGTACCTCCTATATGTAAATACCCCTGACAATCCAACAAGCGACAAAATTCTCCCCTTCACGATAGAGATGCTGGAAAAGCATTCTACTTTAATAACTGCTTTTTTTTTTTTGCTGTTTCATAGATTGTGCCAACATGTACGGATTTTAATTTAATGTGAACAAATATCTTGCTTCGTAACCCTCCACTTATAATGCTTTTTATAAATTTGTTAAATTTTAAATATAGAAATTTTATTGTATGCAAAACAAAGAATACAGTATAGTCAAATATATTTCCTTAACCCCTGAGTTTTCAATGATTATACATCTCCTCGGAGGAAAATATTAGCAAATATTATAAAAGATTTGCACCTGATTTGCTATAAATAATAAACATAGAAAATTAAATTAAATGTTTTTAAAGTTTTTAAATCATTTTAGCTACATAGAATAAGGGAAATATTTTCCAATGCGTATTGTAATAAATATGTATATATCGGAATGTTACTAGATAACGAATCTTTGGCCATTGCTATTGGTGGTAGAGAAGGTTTCTTGTAATTACTGAAGGAGACAAGCTTAGTTTTAGCAGCATTGAATGTGACCATCCATTTTTGTCCCCATTCCACTACAGATTGGAGGTTATCCTCTAGTGTTTCTGCCATTTCCTTAGATACGTGTTCATTTGTTTTCCTGACGTGCCTGTTATAGAGCGTGGTGTCATCAGCATATATACCCATCTCAGAGGTAATTTTGTTGGGGAGGTCATTTATGAATATTAGGAATAATAGAGTTCCAAGGATAGACCTCTGAGGCACTCCCGCATTTATATCATATTGTTTAGATGTACGACCGTCGAGGACAACCTGGATTTTTCTCTTGTCTAAGACTTAAAGATTTAAAATATAGGAAGAGTAAAATATGAAATACTAATGGTGCAAAAAAAAAAAAATATGTATACTATAAAAAAGTATTGACAGTGTTATATGCATCTTTTGTATATAAAGTTATACCAGCCAATGAAATAAGGGAAAATTTTACTTTATATATGAAGTTGTTACAAGATTATGTATTCCGAGACACATTTTATATTGTTCTTTCTTTATTCAGCGAATCCTTGTGGACTGGAACCATGCAAAAATGGCGCCGAGTGCATCAATGATAACACAGGTTTCTTCTGCAAGTGTAAACCTGGTTTTGAAGGAAAAATCTGCTCTAAAAGTATGTGAGCCTTTCATTAATTTATGATCCATTTTGTATTCGTTTTCCTTATTCGGAAATCGATTTTTACTAAAAAATGAATAATCTTTTTTTGTAGTTGATGCTTGCGGCCGTAAACCTTGTAAGAACGGGGCTGAATGCTTCAATGTCAAAGACACCTTTAAATGTGAATGCAAAGTAGGTTTTATGGGAAGAACTTGTGTAACACGTAAGTATCCAAAAGACATTTTGACATAATATTTGTCTTAGTCAAGCTTTAAACTCCTCTGAATTGAATTAGCATGGTTTATCTATTTTACTTGCCGTACGGCATTATCACATTCATACAAAGATTCTCATTAGATTAGCGAAGTTAAGTGACATTAAACCTAGTCAGTTCCATATGGATTACCATTTAGGAATATTGAGTGCTGTATGTTGGATGACGGAAATTTTAAGACCTAACACCATCATCTCACCTGGCTGGATATACATGTGACTGAGAACTGCTTCTGAATTTAATATTTTCTACAAACGTCCTTCTTTGAAGGAAGTCAGCTTGACCTACCTCAGGTGAATGCAAAGATGTTTCTTTCATTTCTTTTTTCATGGTATATTGACTTGTTTTAAATTATTCAAGATTGCAATACAATATCCACGTCAGTGATGATTGATAATGAATTCTCTACTCATGATGGCTATGCTGATGACATCATGTTCATTACCGCTGTCTTTGATACGTTCTCTACTTCTGGTCTTGAAACCTTTTTTTGCAAAACGAGGTATGAAAGTGAGTGCAGGTAAATGCAAAACCTGTTCCTCACTTGAAAAAGGCAAATATTTTATGTCTTGTTGCTCAGTGGTCGTAAGGCTGTCGTCTGACATTAACAGAAGGAAAGCAACTTCTGCATTTGGACATTTAAAAGAAAATACATGGAATGACGTTGGGATGATTAATCGGAATCAGAATCAGGAATTGGAAAAATCAGAACTTCTGGGGCCATCGGAATCGGTATCGAAATCGGTAGCGGAATCGTAAAAACGTGTGTCTATTTTCTGATGCCAAAAACGATTCCTTTAATTATCTCTTTCATTTCATTTTTTTTAAACAAAATCATCCATTGCTGTTAGTGATAATAAAATAATATATAATTATTGATTTTAAACTGTCAGTGAAACTAAAATCTATAGATCACCTCTCCCACAAGTGGGTTTTTACGTTCAAGAAAACATTTAATATGTGTTTATATGGTAATCGGAAAAAATAACAATTTTATAGTTATATATTTAGAGATTTATAAAAAAAATTGGAATCGGAATCGGTAATTGTATCGGATTCGCGAATTTAGTACGGAATCGGTAATTATATCCGGATGAGGTAAAAAAATTGGAATCGTCCCATCACTAGTATCAACTCCTCTGAAGTTAAGATTTTACAATGTATTGATAGTTTCTACTGCTGGAACGGAGTATACTGAGAAATGTTTTGAAATTAAGTATTTTTTATGGAAATCGCTCCAGATAAGGCATGAAGATATTTTATAGATGATGTAAGTAAAATAATACTTACTGAATGTCAAAACTAATTAACAATAGGTGTCAGATGGATAGATTCCGACTGAGAAAACAGCAATAACCCCCCCTCCTTTGTCAGAAACATCACTCATGGGAAGTGGACATTTCTAAGAACTGTTCTTGTAGTAATTTTGGCATGATAGATGCAGCCATTAAAATATTAGAAAAAGACTTAATATTAACAGATCAATCAATGATCGTATTTAAATAAAGTGATCAGCATGGTTTTGAAATATTTCATGGCTACGCGCCTCCAGCTATGTAAAGAAACTATATCAAAACGATTACATTCAAGAAAAATCAAGATGACAACCATCAAAAGACAGATCCAGCAGGCCACTTTTGAGACTTTCCCAAGAACATAATCGTGAAAAATGGATGGATTTTGTTTTTAAGCATGTAGCGAAGCTCTCTGGAATATATACATAACTCCAGTTAAGTATTTTAATGAAACACTAAGTTGCTATTATCTTCAGAACAGGTTTTTCTACCATTTAAAAGATATTAATGTATAATTGAACTTAATAGATCGAATATATGTAGAACTTGATGTAACTGCTTCCATAGTCCGTCATTTTATCCATTACAACAAGCACATACCATTCCTTAATTTGTCTTTATAAAACAAATATATCGATAATGAATTATTTCAGAAGGTAAAAGAATGATCCCCACGCAGGTTGTATTATTGTGGTTAGATATGCAAATGTTAAATACTTATTTCAGTTTCTTAAAGTTTTGTTGTTTTCTCTTATTTGCAGCTAACCCATGTGGGCTAAAACCATGCAAGAACGGTGCGAAATGTGTCAACGATGGCGAGAAATTTAAATGTGTTTGTACGGCAGCTTTCATGGGACCAACCTGCACGGAACGTGAGTAACATTTACTGACTACTCATAATAGTGCTCAATACTAAACAGTCACTAATATAGCTGGTGTATATATATATATATATATATATATATATATATATATATATATATATATATATATATATATATATATATATAAAAAGTTATTTTATTTTTTATTTCTTTTATTACATTTTCACTCCAAACAAGGCACATTGCCACTTTGATGTAGAGATACTATGTGGGGAGTTGGGCAGCAAGATGTTGGTTCACGTTACACTTGCACTTCTGCATGTCAGTACAGTTGAGGAAGCAAGAACCTGGAAGTTTAGCGATTCTGGGGAAGAAACTACTGGAGTAGAAGGCTCTCTTACATCTAGGGATCTCCACTGTGAAGGGATGGGATTTTGCTGCTTGTTGGGTTTGTCGGGGGTATTTACGTCGAGGGGGTACAAGTGCTCGCAGTTCCTCGGAGCATTCACCATTAAAGTATGTGTAGAACACGCAGAGAGATGCTACATTTCATTGCTGGGACAGGCTGAAGCTTAGATGACAGTTCAGGACCTATCAGGTTGGCGACTCTCTTTTGAACCTTCTCTAGGAGTGAGAAACTAGTAGCAGATGCACCAGCCCAAATATGACAACAATACTCCATACATGGGCGAATGGTGGTCTTATAGAGGTACAGGATACTTTCGTGCGTTAGTAGCTTTCTAGCATGGCAGAGAGAACCTATCTTTTTTCACAGTGGTCCTGGCAATGCTCTCAATGTAATTGTTGCTTACATCGATTCTTGATTGTGTGCACAAACATGTCTGTAATTTGTGATTGGCCCTGCTCTTTCTTCTTTGCACCCTCTCTCTCTAACAGGTGCATAGTGTTGCTGTTCTCAGTCTTTTCTGTGAATACTACTGTAGCATGTGTTCTTCAGAATTGTCTGATCTATTTCCTGCTTCCTTTGTTACAGCTCGTTTGGCTCGTTCATCTAGTAGCCTACATCAATTCGCTGTTTTTATACCTTGTTATAATACAGCTTCCTTTTTCAGATACTGCGAACTTCATGGAGCTATCTTCTTGCTGACTGTTTCCACTTGTCTGTGGCCCTAGTATTTTAAATACTAAAGTCAATAGACATCTCCTGTCTTTGTGATGATCGTCTTTCGTTTTTGTTAGCTCATTATATCTAGTGGCTTTATGCCTTGTCTCGAGCGATATCCATGAAAAGAATTTACTACTAAACTGAACCAGTGTGTAATAGATTTGTTATTTTACAGGGTATGTAGTTGAGGTTCTGAAATGAGTTTTATCTTTTATCCAACATGAAATGATGAATACAATTTGTTTTAATTTATATATATATATATATATATATATATATATATATATATATATATACATATATATATACATATATATATTTATATATATATATATACATATATATATTTATATATATACATATATATACTTATATATATATACATATATATATATTTATATATATACATATATATATACATATATATATATATTAATATATATATACATATATTTATATATATATATATTTATATATATATACATATATATATATTTATATATGTATATTTATATATATTTATATATATATATTTATATATTTTCATATATATATATATATATATATTTATATATATATATATATATATATATATATATATATATATATATATATATATATATATATATATATATAAAGTAATAGCATTCGAGTGTGTGTGTGTCTATGTGCACAACTCTCCTGCAGCCCACACCAGTGGACAAATCATGATTGAACCTGGCATGATGATGGTGCCACACCTAAGGATAGTGCACGCCATTTTCTAAAGTAAAGGTCAAGGTCATAGCCTATGTATGTATACTCTCTTACAGCCCACACAACTGGACCGACCATGGTCAAACTTCACGTGATGATGGTCTCCGACCTAGGGATGGTGCACACTATTTTTCAAGATCAAGGTCAAATGTTAAGGTTGAGACTTTGCTGTACGCAAAGCAGGTATCTAAGCATGAAGTCCCATGCAAAGCACGTGTATCTTTGCTAGTAAACTTATACTCTCTTTTTATACCACCCTGTTTTTCTGGTCTGGTAATCTTTTACATTATAAGGTATCAATTTTACTGGTCAACAATTCTGAGCTTTCGAGTTGTGTCAATACATAAGCGCTGGAAATCTCATGCCAGAAGTATTACTTAATTTAACTATATTAACATATATGCACATAGATTCGTATACATCTTATACATAAAGCGAACTCGATTTTCTCCCATAGTTTTGTAATTAATAGCTTTTTAAATCCTTTTCATCACTGTTTTGCAACGAACCTTAGTCCATGTTGTTATAAACAAAATAAAATTATTTTAAATCGATTTCATTGATTTTTATATTTAATTTTATTCAATATTTTATATTTCTATTAGTCATAAAAAAAATTGATTGAAGGATTCTTACTTTCACAATTAGATGGCTTTTTACTCTCACAATTAGATGGCTTCTTACTCTCACAATTAGATGGCTTCTTACTCTCACAAGTAGATAGCTTCTTACTCTCACAATAAGATGGCTTCTTACTCTTACAATTAGAAGGCTTCTTACTCTTACAATTAGAAGGCTTCTTACTCTCACAATTAGATGGCTTTTTACTCTTACAATTAGATGGCTTTTTACTCTCACAATTAGATGGCTTTTTACTCTCACAATTAGAAGGCTTCTTACTCTCACAATTAGATGGCTTTTTACTCTTACAATTAGATGGCTTTTTACTCTCACAATTAGATGGCTTCTTACTCTCACAATTAGATAACGTTTTACTCTCACAATTAGATGGCTTTTTACTCTCACAATTAGATGGCTTCTTACTCTCACAATTAGATGGCTTCTTACTCTCACAATTAGATGGCTTCTTACTCTCACAATTAGAAGGCTTTTTACTCTCACAATTAGATGGCTTCTTACTCTCACAATTAGATGGCTTCTTACTCTCACAATTAGATGGCTTCTTACTCTCACAATTAGATGGCTTTTTACTCTCACAATTAGATGGCTTCTTACTCTCACAATTAGATGGCTTCTTACTCTCACAATTAGATGGCGTCTTACTCTCACAATTAGATGGCTTCTTACTCTCACAATTAGATGGCTTCTTACTCTCACAATTAGATGGCTTCTTACTCTCACAATTAGATGGCTTTTTACTCTCACAATTAGATGGCTTCTTACTCTCACAATTAGAAGGCTTCTTACTCTCACAATTAGATGGCTTCTTACTCTTACAATTAGATGGCTTCTTACTCTCACAATTAGATGGCTTCTTACTCTTACAATTAGATGGCTTCTTACTCTCACAATTAGATGGCTTCTTACTCTCACAATTAGATGACGTTTTACTCTCACAATTAGATGGCTTTTTACTCTCACAATTAGAAGACTTCTTACTCTCACAATTAGATGGCTTCTTACTCTCACAATTAGATGGCTTCTTACTCTCACAATTAGAAGGCTTTTTACTCTCACAATTAGATGGCTTCTTACTCTCACAATTAGATGGCTTCTTACTCTCACAATTAGATGGCTTCTTACTCTCACAATTAGATGGCTTTTTACTCTCACAATTAGATGGCTTTTTACTCTCACAATTAGATGGCTTCTTACTCTCACAATTAGATGGCTAAATGCTTCTACTAAATCACGGATACGAATTTAATAACATATATTAATCCATGTTTCGTTGTAAATCGATTTCATTGATTTATACTTTAAAACCTGATCAATATTTTAGCTTTATTAGTCATAAAAGAAAAAGACTGAGAAATTCTTACCCTCAAGCTCATATGTCCTAATACTGCTGTCCAAATAACCGAATGCTAAGATGTTTTTTCGATTGTCAATATTGAAATAGAAGAAAATGAAGTCTTGATATTTTATTTATTTTCTTTTTAGTTTCGTTGCCTTTGACTGAACGACTTTCTGTGATTCTTCGATGCAATATTCTGATATGTAGCTCTAAATTCTAATGAACTTTTTTTATCTAGTCTTGTGTGTAAATATACCAACATTAGTTTTATTACACCTGCCTTAAGTCTATGCACTCAAAGTTGATGCATATATAAGTAAATAGACACATTTATCGATTTTACTCTTTTAAGAAACTTTTTTGTATTTTAATCAATAAAAATAAAAATAAAAGTTTCCTTTAATGTTTCTATATTTCATCTAAAATTATTGAACTGAGAATAAGAATTGAAAATCATATTTCTCAATGTCTATATTAATGGGAATAGGGTATTTGAATCGACTTGCATTATATTAAAGAAGATTTATATCCTCCTCTTCATAAAATACATTAAAAGGAATGATAGAACACGTTAAAGCAGCAACACGAACGATTAATCATTTGTAACCTTTTTTGTCACCATTTTTTTTTTTTTAGCAAACCCTTGTGGATTGAAGCCATGCAGAAACGGCGCAAAATGCTTCAATGACAAGGAAGAATTCATTTGCAAATGCCTAGCAGGATTTAAAGGGAAGATCTGTTCTGAAGGTAAGTCGGCATGTCATTAAGCTATGACTTATTCTTAAAATAGATTTTTCGAAAATAGCACAGATTGCATCTTCAGTATATATTTTTAGATGGGCTCGACTTAAAATCGCCCCAAATGATCTTTGTCCAATGTTCAAAAATGCGTACATAAACCTGCTTCATGTTTTAGTATAGTGTGTGGTTGTAGCATATTTGCTTCCAAACTAATCATTCACTGTTTTAATACCTCATTGCAATGCAACTTCCTGTTCTCGTAGCTTCTTTACAAGAATTACAAGACGGTGGAACTTTCTTACTATCCACTGTTTTCCGTCTACCTACAGCCATGGTCTTTTCAAGACTAAGGTCAATAGGCATTTCCTGTCTTTGCGATAACCATCTTTCGTCCTTGTCAGCTCCTAATATAGTGACTTCATGCCTTGTCTCGAGTGATTTCCATAAAAAACAAAACAAACAAAAACTCTACAGTCAATTCAGATATACAGTTTTTCATGTTGTCCTTCTTTATTCTTTTCAAGGGGCAGTCACTCTTATTTCTGCGGTTGCAGCTGTAAGATGAAAGGCGTGTCAAAATAGAGTAAAGGATATCTATTTAGTATTATACTAAAGCTGAGTATATATTTTGACCATGCAAAATACATGCTAAAGTTTTTCTTAGTTTTAGGATTGAGTTAGGTTGAAAAATTAAATTTTAATTGTCTCATTAGTCTTCACTTCTAATTAATTAAAAAAGTTACTTATCTTTTGATAAGTTTTTGTCATTGTATCTCGTTTTGTCCCCGGCCATTCTTCTCTCTGTCTCTGTCTCTGTCTCTGTCTCTGTCTCTGTCTCTCTCTCTCTCTCGTTCTTTATATATTTGGTTATTTACAGACGAAGGTAATAAAGAAAGTGATTGATAAAAAGATTGGAATAGTTTATTATAAATAAAAGAGAATGATAACACTGCTAGTAATACGAGTTACGCAGAGAGAAAGGAAAAGGATGTTATAGTAAGCAGAAAGCGGCTAATTTTATCTGTTTTTTTCTTTTAAATTTGACTGTCTTTCCAAGCTATTTTTCTCGTTTTCTAGTATATATTATAAATCATTGTTTGTAAATAATAAAATATCAACCACATACATATATGTTTAATTTTCATCAATTTAAAGAAGACTAGTTTAGCCGAAAATATTGAATTTAAATAAATGTTTTTATTAAAAAATATCTTGCCTCGTGTTATCTAGTTTTGTATTTGTGATTTATCGATCCTTATAATGTAGTCCTATTAAACCCAATATTAATATTCTCTCTCTCTCTCTCTCTCTCTCTCTCTCTCTATATATATATATATATATATATATATATATATATATATATATATATATATATATATATACTAGCATGGGTGCCCTGCATTGCCCGGGTATTTGGAGGTGTATGTTGAGCAAAAAAAGAAAAAAAAGAAAAAGGTCAATTTTTTTAACTTTGACCTCTATTATGACCTTATTAACTTTATTGTTTTGGGTTCAAATCAAGTTATTAAGTTAGATCCATGTCCAAGGAAACAATATCTAAAATTTCAAGTGTTTAGACCCAAAATTGTCGGAGGAGTTTGGTAGAGTTCTCAAAGGTCAAATCGTTGAACTTTGACCATTTAATCGCGAAATTTCTGGCCGAAAACCAATCACATCGATTTTCCCAAATCTCGGTACCCTGTATATCAAATATCGAGTCTGTTGACTGAAAAATGACAGAGTTATTGCGAAGGAAAATGTACACAAACACACAGACACTTTCAGTTTTATATATATATATATATATATATATATATATATATAATATATTTATATATATATATATATGTGTGTGTGTGTGTGCGTGTGTGTGTATGTATGTGTGTGTGTGTGTGTGCGTGCGTGCATTGCCCGGTCGTAAAATACGCTTAAATATGATATTTTGATTAATGCAGATTTCGTATTTATTATTATATTCTATTGGACCCAATATATATATATATATATATATATATATATATATATATATATATATATATATATTGAAATACTGGAAATATATATATATATATATATATATATATATTGAAATACTGGATATATATATATATATATATATATATATATATTTCCAGTATTTCAATATATATATATATATATATATATATATATATATATATATATATATATATATATATTGAAATACTGGAAATATATATATATATATATATATATATTGAAATACTGGAAATATATATATATATATATATATATATATATATATATATTTCCAGTATTTCAATATATATATATATATATATATATATATATATATATATATATATTGAAATACTGGAAATATATATATATATATATATATATATATATATATATTTCCAGTATTTCAATATATATATATATATATATATATATATATATATATATATATATATATCCAAACAGCGAATGGTTTGTTTGGAACCAAAAATGATACAACCCTAGATTATATAGTACACACGAACGGTCTTATCTGTGCCTTTTTGATTATGGACGATTTTTAATCTGTTTAACTCTTGAAAAAGCCCGCGTAAGGTATGCGAAACGTTGGGGATTTTGGTTTTCTTCCCCTCATATTTAAATCTCATAAATGTGTGTGTATTTACATGTATTCAAAATAATATATATATTCAAAATAATATATATATGCAAAATAATAATAATACACCCGTCGATTTCGACGTATTTTGTCCACCACAACAACTAAGTTCTTTGGAAATCCACACAGATGCTTCGTTTTTAGTTATGAAAGCTTAACCACACTTTTTAGTACAACTGCTCCACTTAGTCGGTGCAATGGCTGCCACAGGACAGAGCAGACAGTAGCCCTCAGGTTTTACATGAGAGTTTTTCCTCCTCCTAGATGCATGTCTTAAAGAAAACCGAAGGTGCCACTCTCCTAGTGGATTAAATCCATTACGAGATACTAACCTGGGAATTTCTAAGTTCCAGCCCGTTACATACCGCACATAACATTCCCAAATGGTCACTTATGTGGTACTGACCTGGCTCATCGTTGCTTTACTTTAATGATCTAGCGAGAAGCGGCGTGTCAACGTGATTATGCCGTATGTTTTTTTTTTTTTTTTAATCCAAAATAATATATTTTAAAATAATATTCAGGGGAAAATTTCCAGTATTTCTTTAAATACTACTCCATCCATAAGTAGAGATTTAACAATAGTAATAAAATATTTTCTGCGTATGTGATTTTTATATAGATATATGCAATCATATGCGAGCTCTCTGTTGTATATACACAAGGAATGAATACATTAAAATACAATTGAAACGTTAAATAGTGTTGCACATATTATCATCAAAATAATAAGGCTGATAAGAAACGTGAATGCATTTTTAAGCAATTCAGATAATTTTATCACTGTTATTATATTTATCTATCCTTATTGTGTGTGAATATGAATTAACTTATCTTTATTTTATCTTGTAGTCAATCCCTGTGGTCTTAAACCCTGCAGGAATGGTGCTCAATGTTTTAATGAGAAAGATACCTTCAGATGTCAATGCACCGCTGACTTTATGGGAAGAACCTGTATTTTGCGTAAGTCATTATAAGTCATTCTTATTTTACATTTAAGATAACCATTTTTGAAAGGTTCACGTTGATAAGAGTGTCGCATCTTTAAGCCTGAATAAAAAGTGTCAAGTCTTTTATTATAACTAAATTATAACGTTTCGTTTATCATAAGTATCCACCATAATTCCGTAATTTATGAAAATCACACCATAGAAGAATGCTAGAAAAAATATATAATCTGATTTTTGTTGTTGTTTTTTTTTTTTTACTTGTGAGTCATCATTTACTAAGGCCCGAAGCCCATTTGAGGATAAGAATTAATGAATGTAAGTTGGTAGTATAGTAATCGGTGATGGTGTAAATTGGATATAATTTGATTATTTATGGGGACGGCTCAACAAGAATATGTTTACATTGGATTTGGAGGCTACCACGTAGTATTTAACCGGGAAGCAGACCAGCGGAACAGTGCTCCACAGGCGGATAATTCTGGAAAAGAAGCTTTCTCCATGGAATTTGCATTTAGATTTAGGTACAGATAAAGAGTAGGAGAAATCATATATAGTTTAGGCATTAAAGGTAGCTTTATGTTGTTCTTTTTGCTTAATATTATTAATTTATATATTAATAATATTATTAATTTATATATTAATTTATATTATTAACTATTATTACATGAGGAATCATTTCGAGTTAAATTATTAGATAAACACGACATCAGGTTCAAATTCGGTGACCATTTTGTTTTCCCACGGCTTTTGCCTCATAAAGTGGACACTTTTCAAGCGTGTTTTTTTTCTCAATTTTAGATGCATAATACTAACTAAATTTTTCTAATAGAAACGTTTCCTCATTTAGTAATATATAACGAAAACAACATAAAACAACTTTTAATGCCTAAAGAGATTTTTCTCGCGTTCTTCCCTGGCAGCGATCTTTATAAATTACCTATATGATTTTATACCGGAAAATTTCTTGTAAAATGTGAAAAAAAAAAGAAGTATGTACTTGTAAGAATATTAAAGTAAGATACGCATACGTGATGTTGTAAGCAAGCAAGTAATTTATGATAGTTAGATGAAGCATACGTATATTTGAATGGCTTATCTCCCCACCAGGGAGATCGTGTTGGGTGAAGGTCCATAATGTGTAACTCTCTAAGAATAATTTACATCTAAGAGGGATTTGAAGAAAAAATAAATTTAAGAATATTTGTAAACAAAAAAAAAAAAAAAAAGGATAAGATGTTATTATATACTCGCTATAGACAACAGCATATTATGCAGACTATATACATTGCTAATCACTAGGGCTGTGACAACAGCATATTCTTTTCATTCTTTTGACTTTCAAGTATATATCCAACACAGCAAGACAGATTAATCAACCGAGAACCACATCAGTCTATATAAAAACATATAAGGTATTAACGGATACACACTCAAAAGTCCAAACAATGAAAAGTATATGCTGTTGTCACAGCCCTACTAATCACTGTGGAGAGAGACTACTGCTATGATCAATATCAGACGTCATAGATAATACTCCTTGTATATGACATACATCAGCCATATTTTTCACTTAACGAAAATGCATCCGCTGTATTATTGAAAACCTCTTGAAGCCGTGAAGCCTCCAAAGAAGGGGTTATTTTACAGAAGCCATCGCCTTGCATGTTTTTATTGAGCGTCATAAGTAGTTAACTGTTTCAGAATCGAAAGAGTATTAAATAGATTTTAAAGCAAAAGTTAAGAGTAAGTAAGTTGGGAACTCATTATCATCGGTGTTTGTTGTGACTATTCAAATATTTAATGCGCTTTTGCTAGACATATTTTACTTGTCTAAACTTGGATCTGGTGAGTTGAGAAATGAACAGCAAATATTAGGATCAGTAAAAAAATCCGATGATAAAACTCTGACTGATGCTAGCCGTGCATGTGTCATGCTCATAAACTATAAATTAAAGGCGTGTAACCGTAACTACAGAATGACAGATGAGAATATTATTTCTGTTCATTTTAATCTAGTCTGAACTCAGGTGATGTATATGTGTGTGTGTGTGTGCAGTCAGCGCCAACCCTATTCAGTGTTTAACCGGCTTCCCCCGAAGGAGGAAGTTTCATGGGAGTATGAAATTCACAAGGGGTCCCCAGTCGCATGTATATCCCCGTTAGGGGTGATGACGACGGTAGGTTTTTGCAACTTTTTGCAGGGAGGTGTCGACGTCCTCCTACATACAGCACCTGGACTTCCCAAATTGGTCACCCATTTTAGTGATGACTAGGCTCAACGTTGCTTAACTTCGGTGATTTGACGGGAACCGGTGTGTGTCAACGTGATTATGCCGTATTCACGGCTGTATATAACTGCTATGCTTAAAATTATGGAAACTAACAATTGACGGTTGAGAATCAGTGTGTGTGAGAGAAAAAGAGAGAGAGAGAGTGTGTGTGTGTGTGTGAGTGTGGAGAAAGGGTGTGTGTGTGTGGAGAGAGAGAGTGTGTGTGTGGAAAGAGTGTTTGGAAAGAGTGTGTGTGTGTGGAAAGAAAGAGAGAGAGAGAAAGAGAGATAAAAAGAGAAACAGAGTGTGTGTGGAGAATGAGATAGTGTGTGTGTGAAGAGAGAGAGGCAGAGAGGGAGAGAGAGAGAGAGAGTGTGTGTGTGTGTGTGTGTGTGTGTGAGAGTGTGAAGAGAGGGTGTGTGTGGACAGAGAGAGTGTGTGGAGAAAGTGTGTGTGAAGAGAGAGAGAGAGAGAGAGAGTGTGTGTGTGAGAGAGTGTGAAGAGAGGGTGTGTTTGGATAGAGAGAGAGTTGATGGAATTGATCTCTCGAATTCGCTAGTCGGCCGAATCAGCTTGTATAGACGATATAGACATCCATAACTGCATCGTCCATTTCAGAATTTCGCCTATGTAGCCAATGTAGCCAGTCCACCTATAAAATGTGGCTTCCAGACATTTTATTGCTTATTTAGCAATAAGCGTAGTTTTGTCTGCAAGAGATCTTTGCAGGTGTCTCGGCATGAAATCATCGAATGTTTATTCTTTCAGCCAGGTGGAGATCTGCGTCAACCGCTTTGGTGTTATTTCACCCGGTCAGGTGTTATGTCTGGTACACCAAACCAGATCTTTAACGTATAATAAAAAAAAATCCGTTGATAATGTTAAAGTATACTTGAGATTTTGGTGCTCAATTAATGTACTAATACTAAAACTGTTTCTTTTTCAAAAAAAGCAAATGATTTTTTAGGGAAGATGAAATATCTCATCGGTAGATATAGACTCCATGCTGATAAAGCCAATATTCAGTAAATATAAAGGTATCAGAACGCGATATAAAAATAGTTTTATGTTGATTTTTGTGGTTGTTACTAAATATTATTAAATGAGTAAACATTCCGAGTTAAAATCAATTTAGTACTACACGTGAAAAAAAAACCCCACACTTTAAATGTGGAAATATGTTTTAAAAAAATCGAGATTAAAAGAAAATGGAGATTTATATGACCAGGAGTGTTGTATTGCTATGTTATTTGTATCACTCAACTCGAAAATAGTGTAAAACGATGTTTTTATTTTTGCCTATTACTATTCAATACTACATTTATATTTAATATCAAGACGTTCTTAATATCATAATATTAAAAAGATATTTGTATATTATAACCTATACACAAATTGTATTTGAATATTTTGGAGAAAAAACTGTTTAGTCTGTTCATCTCTACATTTATTCGCTATTCTTACATAGCAAATAAGAGTCTCTGCTCTAAGTGTGTTTTACGAACTATCTGATAGTGATAATATACATAAGATAGTTTACTAGCCAATTAAATACAAACCAGTAACGTAGATAGAGGGGTGGGGGCGGTCCTCCCGGGGTAACAGCAAAAGGGATGACACAATGTCACCCCAACAAAATTTTTCAGCCAGGCTAAGTTGCTAAAATAGTCTGTAAATATGATTTATTTATCATATATCATGTAAAATTCTAAAGTTTTCTTTTCTAAAATATTAGAGGTCCTGCATATGACCTTAAACTATATCCGATGATGAGGTCCCAGCTTGCAGGCTTTGGGGAGTGTGGAGCCACCCCTTAATTGCCATTGCTCCCAGGTCCACTCTGACTCGGAGTGGTAGTGCCTGTTAAGGTCCCAACTGACTTGGAAAATAAAAACAAATATATTCTATTAAAATCTTTTTCTTCAACATCACTGGATTCGGCATTAAAAAACCTGGAAAGGGTTGATATGCCGTAAAACAAAAAACAACCAACCAACTAAAATATTAGAAACTTTGACATTTTTTTTTTAAATTAGTAACTGAAGAATATTTTTGCCGATGTTTATTTAAAACTCTAAACCCTGTATTTTTTGTAATTTTTAAAAGTACATTTGAAATTATTTGATGACGCTCATTTCAGTTTTTTTGTGAAAAATAATTGAAAAAAGGATTAAGTGCTTATATATATATATATATATATATATATATATATATATATATATATATACGATGATTGCAACGTCTTGTCAGACGAGTGCCACTCCCTCAGACACTTAAAGTCCATGAGCACAAAAATGACTTCAATCGCCACAGGACCATTTTTATAGACAAATCCCTGAGGGAGTATCTATACACAGATGATGTTACAAAGTCTTAGCTTTGCACGACAGCTAAGTCTCTCTCTCTCTCGGTTCAAAATGTTGAGATTCAGCAACAAGCAAGAGCAAGATAGCCAGCAACAAGTTAAACTGCAGACCAGCTTAATGCAGGTACTGGTCTCCCGCTTTATGTTTTTTTTTTTAAATCAGAGGTTTGCTTCTCCTAGAAAGGTTGCCTTTACCACGGCTTACGGGAGCCCTTCTCCACCCCAACACACATATACATACACATAAACACACACGGTGCTAGTTGGCCGTTGACTCCGAAAAAAGGGTTCATATATATATATATATATATATATATATATATATATATATATATGTGTGTGTGTGTGTGTGTGTGTGTGTGTGTTGTAGCTAAAGCGAGGCGGGTGACAGCAAAGGAGGGGTGACACAATGTCAGTGGAGTGGCATTTGAGCAGACCACCCCGGGTGACATTTACTCTAGTTATGCCACTGATACCAACATATTTAGAAGTATAAATGCTATTGAAATCCGCCGTTTCTCATATTTGTTGGCAGTTTTGCAAACTAAATTTGGAAATAAGTGACAATTTTCTTAGCAAGACTTCTGCAATAACTTTGGCCGTATATTAACTCATAACTGTATAGCCAAAGGTGTTAACAATTATTAATATATGAGAGTCGTTCTAAAAGTAAAGCCTCCTATTTTTTTTTTTTTAACTAAAACAGTAAAATGTTGAAAAGCTATTCTCAATGCACTTCTGCCAGCCTCCTTTAATGCCTTGATTGTAAAACTCTGAATCATGCTTTTTCGCTCACATCTATGTCGTCACTCTGAAATCAAAAAACCCATCTAGTAACTGTGTTGGCATCAACTGTATCGTAAACGTTCAATAGGCGCCGGTGAATATTGATCATTCAATTTTATCTTCATGGAGAAATTCATTGATGCACGTCCAAGACAGGGGTCAAATTTTCTGCAATAGAGAGATAAAACTACCAAGGCGTGCATGCATGGGTTAATTCATCATAACAATACAATTTGCAATCCCCGTTTGATCTGATCGATTTAGGCGGAATAAAAAGTAGGAGGCATTATTTTTAGAACGGCCCTTGTATTTAGTTTCCTCTGTTAATTGCAAAGAATGTAAATCTGTTAGTCTATCAATCCATTAGTCTTCTAATTTTTTAAAAATTCCTTCATTTGATTTTGACAAAAATTTTCTTGAAATTAGATGATTATGGAAAAAGAAAATTGAATGAGCCAGATCATTTGGAAAAAAGAATTTTGGTTTGTCCTCTTGGATGGCCAAAATAGAAATTAATCCTGAATGCCTAAACATTCTGTCATTTAAAATTGCCCTAATTTTGAACCTAAATGGTTCAAAACCAGGGCAATATTAAATATTAGCCTTTGATTGTTACATAACCACTACAACCACCTTTACAATGAGATGTAACTATTCTATATTACGTTTTACGTGGATTTTTGTACTTTGGCTTTTTTTTTTTTTTACAAATATGTTTAAAACAGAACTACTTCCAATATTCTAACGTGACTAACTAAATGTCAATTCTGTGTTCTTTGTAGCTAACCCGTGTGGAGTTAAACCCTGCAAAAATGGTGCTAAATGCTATAATCATAAAGATACATTTAAGTGTGTCTGCAAACCTGAATTTATGGGCGAAACATGTGTCAAACGTAAGTAAAGAATTTGTCTATCCGAAGTGTTTGAGTTGCTTTTATAACCTTTTATATTCCTTTTTCTTTCTAGATGTTTCCCAATTCTAGCTGTAATAATAATAATAATACTCCATTATTTCACCACCGTT
Source organism: Euprymna scolopes (assembly GCF_053919585.1). Taxonomy (NCBI): domain Eukaryota; kingdom Metazoa; phylum Mollusca; class Cephalopoda; order Sepiida; family Sepiolidae; genus Euprymna; species Euprymna scolopes. The sequence goes on from NC_136500.1 coordinate 23,233,609, forward strand.
ACCCCCCACAAAAAAAAGTGATACCAAAGAGCCGAGAAGGGTCAAGGAGGATGGAAAGACCGAGGAGGGAGCACTGGCCAGACCTCCACTGGACAAGTGCGAAGAGAACTGGGATCTTGGGAAGGCTTAATGCCACTCAAATTCCAGTATAAGAGAAATCAATGGTAAGAGGCTGCTGCGATGATGCAAATTTATTTGCAAATGCTATCGAAGGAGGAGGAGAGAGTTGGACGTCTGGAGAGACTTGTTGTCACTCAGCTTCCAGAGAACACCACAGGTTTCCAATCAGATCGTTTGCTGACTTGTTTGAAAGCTCCATGTGAGCCGATAATAATAATAATAATAATAGTAGTAATAATAGTAATAATAATAATAATAATAATAATAATAATAATAATAATAATAAATATTATTTTAAAATAGTTATCAAATTATAAAAAATAATTTCATATAGCATTAAAAATTTGAACTGCCTTTGAGGACTCTATATGTAGTCACCTTTAAATTAATTCCTAGGATTCTAATCAATGTGATCACTTCCAACCTTTACATGAACGATAAGTACAGAAACAAATCCTGTTTATGTTAAATTAGGCGGACAACCATAGTCAGCCGTCTTAACAGTGTTCATCAATTCATGTAGAAAAGGAAGTTGTCTAGATATGTGCGTTCGTATGCGTGCGTATATATATATATATATATATATATATATATATATATATATACTAGCAAAAGTACCCGTCGTTGACTGGGTTCAAAAACAGCCTACAGAAAATGGACTCTGATTTATGAAAGTATGATAGGTTATGAAAAGGAAGGGTTGTAAATTTCTTATGTACATCTATATCAAAAACACTTGTAAACGTTTTTTTTTTTAATTTTTTAATTTTTTATTTCCATACTTTGTGGACTAGGCGCGAACGGAGACCCCAAATTTTAATGAACCACCGTTCTGCCAGATAAAACATACCCATTCCTGTGTCTCGATACATCTTCTATCATTATATGCAATCAGTTTTTAGAATAGTCAACCATATAGGAGCCTATTCGTGACCAGACACACACACGAACACACACACACGAACACACACACATTCAGCTTTATATATATATATATATATATATATATATATATATATATATATATATATATATATATATATATATGTATATATTCTTAGAAGTGCATGCCTGTGGAACTGTTCCGTTTGCCTGTTTCCCACCTGACTACAAACTTGGATGTCTCCAAATCCAACATAAATAATTCCTGATGAACCTCCCCCTTAAGTAAGGCACTTTATCAAATCTTCAATACTAACGATTACAATGATACTATGCCACTGATTACTGTATACGCAACAACCCTTATCCTCGAGTGGCTTCTGGGCCTTGATAAGTGGTGACAGCCTTGTGTGTATATATATATATATATATATATATATATATATATATATATATATATAAGCTTGAATAAAATTATGAAATACTGTAGGCATAAAATCAGCTTTATATATATATATATGCACACACACACACACACACACACACACACACACACACACACGGCATAATAACGTTTACACACCGGTTCCCGTCAGATCACAGAAGTTAAGCAACGTTGAGCATGGTCATTACTAAAATGGGTAACCAATTTGGGAAGTCCATGTGCTGTATGTAGGAGGACGTCGACACCTCCCTGCAAAAAAAAGTTGCAAAAACCTAACGTCGTCATCTCCCCTTACGGGGATATACATGCGACTGAGGACCGCTTGTGAATTTCATACTCCCATGAAACTTCCTCCTTCTGAGTAAGCCGGTTAAACCCTGAATAGTGTTGGTGCTGACTGTACGTACACACACACATATATATATATACAGATATACATATATATATACACACACACATCTATATACACATATTTATATACGTGTGTATATATATATATATATATATATATATATATACATACACACACATATATATATCCCAAATCTGGAGGAATTAAAATATATATATATATATATATATATATATATATAGTACTGTTTCGCTGTTTCATAGCTCATTAGTGCGGCTAGACAGGCAACTACCTCAAGCCAGGATTGAAACCCGACCGCCTGTACGGCAGTCAACGTTCCTAACCATTACGCTATTGGCGGCTGCTGAACGAGTAGTGAATTTAACGATGTTTTGACATCGTCCAAACTACCTCTGCTCGATTTGTTTACACAAAGAGCATCGCTTATACGCTAATGGTAATTCGTGTATCACTTCTCAATATGCTCAACTCAAGGTGAGGAGCATTATATATATATATATATATATATATATATATATATATATATATATACTAGGGATGGGGGGGGGGCAAAATACGCTTAAATATAATATTTTAATTCGTCCAGATTTCGGATATATTATTATAGAATCGCGATTTCAAAAGTTAAAAAAAATATATATTTAGGTGCCTTCAGCTAGAATGGATACCGAAGCATTAAGAGCTGGTGACCTTACCATTGCATCAATACGACACGTATGTAAGCTAATTCAAAATGAAAAATAAACTAAGATGAATGTACAAAATGTTTTTTTACGATTTTTTCAATTTTCACCCATTTTTGTCCGCGTAAAAACAATTTTAACGGCTAAAGACCTATAAAAGAATGAACTATAAAAGAACGAACTATAAAAAATCCAATCATTTGAGGCCACTAGCGCTGCTCTGCGATTTTAGTTTCTCAGGAGATAGTTTTAAAATATGGTGACAGACAAACAGGCGGACAGACAGACCGACAGACAAACATATAGCCGTTTATATATTAGATATAGTATCCTATAGATTCATTGAAGTATATATATATATATATATATATATATATAAATATAAATATATATATATATAAATATATATATGTATATATATAAATATATATATAAATATATATATATATATATATATATAAATATGTATATATATATATATATATATATATATATATATATATATATATATATATATATATATATTATAGAATTCACATAGGGAATAACCTCTCATAAATTCACCAAATAAGAACTTTTATTTGTGTAAAATTGTTTGAACCTACGTCAATTATACACATAATGTTGAAATCGTTGTGTTAATGTAATTATGATGTATGTCAGCTATTGTTATGTATAAAAACCAAAGAGTTGCATGATCAATAGTTCAAAATAATGTATACAAAAACAAAGAATAGATTTTGTGTAATTATAGAATTAATAAATTAGCAATTTAATAATAATAATAATAATAATAATAATAATAATAATATTAATAATATTAATAATATTAATAATAATAATATTAATGATAATAATAATGATAATATTAATAATAATGATAATATTAATAATAATAATAATATTAATAATAATAATAATAATATTAAAAATAATGATAATAATAATACTATTAATAATAATAATGATAATATTAATAATAATGATAATATTAATAATAATAATACTATTAATAATAATAATGATATCAATAATAATATTAATAATATTATTAATAATAATAATGATAGTAATAATAATAATAATAGTAATAATAATAATAATAATAATAATAATAATAATAATAATAATTATAATAATTTTTTTCTGCAGCAAATGCATGTGGATTGAAACCCTGCAAAAACGGCGCAGAATGCTTCAATAAGGCTGACGAATACTTCTGTAAATGCAAAGTCGGATTTAAAGGAAAAGACTGCTCAGAAGGTGAGTGAAAAAGATGTCGTGTGAAGTGTGTATGTTGAAATGAGGATAGTTTGATGGGTGGGTTTCAATTAGTAGCCGAGGCATTCATTTTCTCCCGACTCATCATATTCAGTTTAGCGTCTGTTTTACATGGTGACATTTTAAAAAGTGACTTCCAAACTAAACTATTTCTAGCCAGGTTTTCATTTATCCTTCTTTCTCTCCCATCTTTTGTTCGGCATTCTCCTGCTACTTCAACACTTCTACACGAACTGAGAACTTACATTATCTCAATGTGACCAAACCAGCGAAGTCTCTTGTTTTGCACATATATCCCTGTACTATCCATCCTGTAATATCCATCTAAGGCTAACTTTAAAACTCACATTGCACATTCATTTTATCATTCTCGTAAAAAAATCGTTTAGCTACAACCACTATCAACAATTCCCCCACTCTATTTCTGTGCTTAAATCTAAACACAGATTCCACGAACAAAGCTTTTTTCTTAGAATGGCTCACCTGCAGAATTCTACCTCACTGTCTTGCTTTCGGGCTGACTAAAATATATTCGTCTTTAATCCAATGTTAACAAGTTCTTGTTGAGCCGACCTCTTAAATAATCAAATTATACCTAATTTCAACCAATAACTGTTGTCCTGGTGATCACCATACATTCATTAACTTTTATCCTTGAGTGGCTCTTGGACCTGATAAGTGGTGACTTTGTAGAAAAAATGTTCAACCCTAATGTTTTTTTAATTACATTTTCACCCCAAACAAGGCACATTGCCACTTTGGTGTAGGGGGCTATTCTCAGGGACATAAGATACTGGGGTACTATGTAGAGAGTTGGGTAGCAAGATATCGGTTCACGTTATACTTGAACTTCTGCATGTCAGTACAGCTGGGGAGGCAGGGACCCAGAAGGAAATTCCAAAGTTTAGCGGTTATGGGGAAGAAACAACTGGAGTAGAAAGCTCTCTTACATCTAGAGATCTCTACCGTGTAGGGGTTGGATTTAGCTGCTTGCTGGGTTTGTATAGGATATTTACATCATGGAGGCACAAGTGCTTGCAGTTCATCAGAGCATTCACCATTAAACTACTTTTAGAAAAGGCAGAGGGATGTAACATTTCGTCGATGGGACAGAGGCTGAAGCTTAGATGACAGTTCAGGACCTATCAGGTTGACGGCTCTCTTTTGTACCTTGCTTAGGAGCGAAAGACTAGTAGCAGATGCACCAGTCACAATATGACAGCAATACTCCATACATTGGCGAATGGTGGCCTTATAGAGGTACAGGATACTTTCAGGCGTTAGTAGCTTTCTAGCATGGTAAAGAGAGCCTACCTTCTTCGCAGGGGTTCTGGCAATGCTCTCAAAGTAATTGTTCGAACTCATGTTTCCTGTGAACGTTAGGCTTAAGAGTTTAAAAGAAGTACTTTCAAATAATGAATCTTTGGCCATTGCTCTTGGTGGTAGAGAAGGTTTCTAGTAATTATTGAAGGAAACAAGTTTAGTCTTGGCAACATTGAATGTGACCCTCCATTTTTGTCCCCATTCCACTACAGATTGGAGATCATACTCTAGTGTTTCTGCCATTTCTTTAGATATGTGTTCATTTGTTTTCCTGTCGTGTCTATTACAGAGCGTGATATCATCTCGCATCTATGCTTGATACACTTTTTTCCAATTGTATCGTTCTGAGGTTAGTAATGTAGTTCCTTGGACTTATTGCGTCCACTTCTAACTCTTGCTTTTATATCAGCATCAGATCTCCCCTGTGTTCCACTGGTATCTGTTGCGATATTTTTGATATAATGATAGGGGTATGATTAAAGAAAATTGGAAGGCTCTACTTATAGATACTGGTGATAAGAACTGACCAATCAAATGGAGCCACGCTCTTCTAGCAACGAATCAGAAACCAGAATTGCTCAATAAAACATACTGGATATTTTTAGAATTCTCACACATAATTTTTCGTGTCCACCCAAAAAAAGGAATCTTGCTCTTTGTATGCAAACTGCTACAGTTAAGGACTTATACAGATTAGCTAACCACCAAAAAGTATTTTTCATCTCAATATATATATAAAACCTATTTATGTTTCTAGTTGTAAATATCACCATTTATTACTAATTATAACAATATATTAACGTATGTCATCTCTATACTTATTACTTGTATATATTAATGTTTTTACTTATTACTTGTATATATTAATTTTTTTACTTATTACTTGTATATATTATCTATTGTTTATAATTACTAGTTCCCATATCGTAATAAATTCTATACTAGGTCTACTTAGCAGTTGGATATGATCAGCTATATCTGACGTTTCAATCTTTTCGATATTCTCACCATACTTTCAATGGACGATATGTTTCACCTTTGTGTAGTTTTCCACATTTACATGGGATTTCATATACACAATTCTTAGTCGATCTTGGTTATGATTTTTTTCTGTAGCTGGCTTGATTCTCACAAGCTGTTTCCGGAGAGTTGAATCACTCCTGAATACTGTCACACTCAAGATGAGAACAGTAGTCCGATAAATAATATATATATATATATATATATATATATATATATATATATATATATATATAGTCATCCACATACACTACAGTTTCGCTGTTTTACAACTCATCAGTGAGGCTAGACAAGCAACTACCTCAAACCAGGATCGAAACCCGATCGTTCAAACGACAGTCGGTTATATGGTTGCTGCTATGCGGGCAGTAAATTAACAATGTTTTGACATTGTCCAAAGTACCTAAGCTCAATTTGTTTACACAAAAAGCATCACTTCATAGGCTAATGGTAATTTGTATATTATATATATATATATATATATATATATATATATATATATATATATATATATATATTGCGTACAGAAAGTTGTTAGTTGAGACAGATCATTGGTACCGTCGGTTTCAAGCCCGGTAATAAGGCCCGTTTAAGGTATCCTTATCAAGCTCTCTTCAGCCAATATTCGTCTATCTTATAACCGGAAGTGTGAAGTATATATACCTCGCGAATTCACGTTTAAATCTCGTTTTGTTAAATATATATATATATATATATATATATATATATACAGTGATGATCATATTTATTGGCACGGTAAAATAAAAGTTAAATTTTGTCTAATAAATTCTAAAAAAGGGATTAAATTAAAGAAAATAACAAAGTATATTATGTATTTTTAACTGGCCTTTCCGATGCAGCAATCGGATTTTAGAAAAAATAAATAACAAAGGAACAACAAACATAATTGCAAAAAACCCTTGTTCAAAATTATTGGCACGATTTATTTAATAATCAATTGTATAGCCTTTGGCCTTGATTACCTTCCTCAGTCGCTTTTCATAGTTTACAACCAAGTTGTTGCACTCTTCAGTAGTAATTTTAGCCCACTCTTCCTGACAATAATCCTCCAATTGAATAAGATTCTTAGGCTTCCTTTGCATTACCCTCAATTTTAATGTTCTCCATAAATTTTCAATTGGATTAAGGTCTGGGCTTTGTGATGGCCACTCCAAAACATTAATATGATTGTCCTCAAGCCATTTCTTAGTCAGTTTAGCCGAATGCTTTGGGTCATTATCTTGCATGAACCACCAACAACGACCAAGTGAGAGCTCTTTAGGAGAGTCTTTCAGGTTTTCATCCAATATTTTAACATAATCTTCCTTTTTTATGCTACCTGTGACCTTAACAAGTCGCCCTGGTCCAGAGGCAGCAAAGGATCCCCAAAACATCAAACTGCCTCCACCGTGCTTCACTGTGGGTATGGTGTTCTTAGGCAGGAAAGCTTCGCCAGATTTTCTGTAAATATAAGACACTTTATTATGGCCAAATAACTCTATTTTCGTTTCGTCAGTCCATAGAACACGTTTCCAGAATGCAACATCTTTATCAATATGACGTTTTGCAAAGGCTAGCCTTGCTTTCAGGTGCATAGGCTTCAATAAGGGAGTCTTTCTCGGACGACATGCTTTTAAACCAGCTCTCTTCAAAACTCTACCAACTGTATGTCGAGATACATTCACTCCAGAGGTGCTCTGTTCATCAACAATCTCCCCAACAGAGATCCTTGGGTTTTGTTTTACTTGTCGAACAATTTTCCGTTCATCTCTTGGGGAAAGAATCCTTTTTCTCCCTCTACTCTCTAAACTCATAACGTGGCCTTGCGATTTGAACTTGTTTATTATGGCTCTAACAGTGGATTTGGGAAGGTTTAGCTTCTTTGAAATCTTATCATAGCCCTCCCCATTGGTATGGCATGCTACAACAAGCTTCCTGACGTCTTCGCTGTGTTCCTTAGTTTTAACCATGGCGATTGAAAATTATAATTTAGTCACTTATAATAGTTTAAATAAATCGCTATCTAAAAATTATCTGAAAAAAATTATTCACTGAATTAGCGTTAAACAAGCATAATATGGCTATAAAAAAGTTCAGAAAGCACGTAAACCGGAAATTGATTGATATTATACTGATACTAAAAGAAAAACAAAGCCGTGCCAATAATTTTGAACAAGGGTTTTTTGCAATTATGTTTGTTGTTCCTTTGTTATTTATTTTTTCTAAAATCCGATTGCTGCATCGGAAAGGCCAGTTAAAAATACATAATATACTTTGTTATTTTCTTTAATTTAATCCCTTTTTTAGAATTTATTAGACAAAATTTAACTTTTATTTTACCGTGCCAATAAATATGATCATCACTGTATATATATATATATATATATATATATATATATATATGTGTGTGTGTGTGTGTGTGTGTGTGTGTGTGTGTGTGTGTGTGTGTGGTTTAAAGCGCAATCAAATGCACATTTTTCTTTTGCAGTTGCACCTTGTGCCCTTAAGCCTTGCAAGAATGGAGCAAGATGCTTTGACGATAAAGATACCTTCAGATGTAAATGCCCAATTGGCTTCATGGGAAATACCTGCAGTATACGTAAGTATCGAAATATAATTATGCATATTAATTATATTACATCGTTTTCAATTTCTATATATAAAATAACGTATGATTAGTATATAAAATATAATATTGCCTATTGTACTCAATGTTCTGAAAGTAAAATTTATATAAGGAAATTTATGTGAACACGAAAATCGTTATCTTTATTACCGAAAAGTGTTAGATAATAGCAGGGTTAAGAGTGTTAATAAGCTATTATCGATCTATTTATCTATCGATCGATCTATCTATCTTTGTATCTGTTTATCAATATACTTATCTCTCTTTATATCTATCTATCTATCTATCTATCTAATTGGAAGTAAATAATAGATGAGATGTGAAGCTATGTTTTGATAAAAGTTGTCAAAACATTTTGAGGTGTAAACTGGACAAGTTGCACCAGAAGATATTTGATCAGCATCAGAAATACGTGTCTGTCTATCACATGTTCTAGTTAGCTGGAGAAATAGTTGAGTTGAAAAAAGGACGTCAAAAAGAGCGGACGGTTTAACAGGTCTTCCCTCCTCACTGGGGAGAGAACTGACGTATCTCAGAATACAGACTAGAATTAACCACCCAAGCAAAGATCGTCGATCACTCCTTTGCCGGGCGTAATTCCTGGAAGTGAAATAAACTATATAAAATACACAGCGTCTTGGTTTCTTCTCCCCAAAGACTGGCTGAATATCTTCCAGACGCCGACAGCAGAAATCCAGGTACGTCGTCAAATAAATGTGGTTATGTAATTATGTCTGACACACGAACGCAACACACTTGGACGATCACGGTGTGTAAATAGACTGTAAGAGTAACAAATGGTTCAGATAGCAAAGAACTCCACAATAGACATTTAATAACACGACACACAATCACACAATATATCTATGAATTCTCCATAATGTTACAAACGTTTCCTTTTTCGTATTATTATTTCTGATGTAAAAACAGATTTTCTTTCATTTTAATGATTGGTGCAGCTGTGTAAACACAAGCTTCATATACAATTCTGAATTACACGTGTTTTCGTAGCTTATCTTAGTAAAATCAGTTATTAAGAAAATAGTGTCAGTTTATTATTACGTTGGTAAGATAATAATGCGAGTTTATTATTAGATTATTAAAATCTTTTGTTAGTTTATTATCCAGCTGTTACAAAATTTAAGTCGATTTATTAATAGATTCATAGGATATCTTAGTTCAATTCGAATTTGCCGGTTATTATATTTAATCCATTAATCTTGAGTGATTTCCGCACGGGGAAAAAAAGCTGATTAAATAGTAATAGCATCTCTTTCTGTGACCGATTAAATAATAAGGATATACCATATTTTTTATTTCACACCCTGCGTTCGATCCTTTCACATTTAATATAAACTGTCGGGGTGGGTAGGGGGAGGGCTCGGCTTTGCCCGGGTGTAAAATACGCTAAAATATGATATTTTAATTTGCCCAGATTTCCTATATATTATTATAGAGCCGTGATTTTAAAAGTAAAAAAAAAAGGAAAGTATTTGAATGCCATCAACTAGAACCGAAACCGAAATTGTAGCATTCAAAGCTGGTGACGTTACCACTGTAACAACGTGACACGCGTATAAACTGATTAAAAATTAAAATGAAAGTAAACTAAGATTAATGTACTAAATGTATAACGATTTTTTTCAATTTTTTAACTTACTTATCTCCCTTAGATCATTTAAAAATATTTTTGTTTCTTGGTGTTTTATGTACAATAAATACCTTTTCTTTTTCTTTAAACTCCGAGTTTTAATTGTTTTTAGTATGTTGCGTATCTGATACTCCTAAACTCAAACACGTAGGCTGTACGAAGTAAACGCAAGGTGGTCTTTTTAATCCCATTTTACCTTTAGTAAGAGTAACCCAGTTGAAGAGCTATATTTGAGCTATTTTAAATGGTTTGGCCTTTGATAATCATCATAAAAGAAAACTGATTAATTTTTTTATCGTTTGCGTGATTATTTTATCAGACTTGGGGAGAAATTATTTATTATTTTCTTAGTTTTAGTTTGAATGATTCATTGACCCTACATAGAGAATTGGTATTATACAATACAAGGTTTTATTCCATTATAATATTGAAATTTGTAAACGCACAAAAAAATAAATAAATAAAGTTGACTTTCGAATTGTATTAACAATTCGCCAACACACGAATCTTGTTAATGGAGTAACCTGGCACAAACGATGCCAACTAAATCTTTCTTCTTCTCTTCCTGAGCACTCGACGTGGCCCCTACTCAGCACCAGGGCCGTGACAACAGCATATTCTTTTCATTGTTTTGACTCTGAAGTATATATCCGACAGTCAGACACGGTTAATCAACCGAGAACCACATCACTCTACATAAAAGCATATAAGATATCCACGGGCACACAAAAGAATGAAAAGAATATGCTGTTGTCACAGTCCTACTCATCACGTCAACTTTTTTTTTTCTCCCAGCAGGAAGGCTCCACTTTTTCTTTTATTTCAACAATTTCTTATTTGCATACATGAACTATTGTCATTGCACAAAAATCACAAAATTCTATCTTGTAAGTTCTAGGTTCAATCCCAGATGGACGACACACAGCACGACTTTCGCGTTTTTTTATCTTTCAGAAATTGTACGGCGAATGTGACTAACACTTCTAACCTCCCCCACAAACTCTTCAATGGTTGAATGTTTGAACTAGGCGGGGAATTGGCCGCTATTTTTGTATTCCGTCTGTTATCGTCGAAACGTTTGCCAGCCAACAATGAATTCGATGCTGCCTACCATTTTTGTATTACGTTGAGTTGTTGTTCGGTCGTTCAAATATCAACATGACCCAGTACTGTTCCCCACGATTTTTATTTGGATGGATTTCGTCACAAAATTTAGCTTCACTTCTTACCGATTAACATGAACTTACAATTATTGAACCCCATTTGTTAAAATGTTAATTTATCAAGATGTCAACAATTGTGGGAGTAGACTAGTTAACAGGCTACGCCCGCCAAGATGGACTTACTATTTTGCCAATTATTTCACCGATGTTTCCCTGTCTATAGTTTTCCTTCGGGAATTAATTCCTATTTTAGTCACGTAAATTCGTTCGAATTGAGAGCGAACGACGTCAAAATTGTGTTCGTGTTTCCTTCAAAACGAAATGTTTGCGTGTTCTCAAAACAGAGAAAAGAAACAAAAAAGGGGTTGAATTCAAAATTTTTCTTCACAATAAGGGACCTATTTCCTTTTCCTCGCCGCCGTTATTCTCTTTTCGTCCTCTTTCCATCTGAAAGCAACGAGATAATCTCACTGCCGTCGAAAAAAAAAAGAAAAAGAAAAAGAAAACCCTCTTTTTATACTACAGCCTCGAACAACGATAAGGCCTAAATTCGCGTTTATCTTATTTTTTTTGTATCGGATGGGCTTCGGGTTCGAATGCCAGCGCTTCTCGACAGAGCGCACACACCAACCGTTGGTGCTTACTATTGTGGTTCTCCACACTGCTATTACATTCCCAGAATTCACAGGTAAGCATTTATCCATTTCTGACACGTCAGCCTTAATCGGACCATGCGAGGTAATTCCTCAACGTGACTGCTACACCTATTAAATTGATACCAATGTAGAACTCAATAAAACATTAATGTAGAACTCAATAAAACATTAAACAAGCGGAACGTAACATTTAAATAATGATCTGATCCCAACTATTTTTTTTCTTTACAGCAAACCCGTGTGGACATAAACCCTGTCAGAATAAAGCGAAATGTATTAATATCGGAGACAAATTCAAATGTGTGTGTACTGCCGGCTTCATGGGATTAACTTGTGTTACACGTAAGTGATTAAATAGACTATAATTATTAGTTTCTTCTGTACGATCACACTATCAACCGAACAACATCATATTAATTTTAAATAGGCAAAGTTTTATGCAGTCATATATATAAAAAGTACTTTGTCTGCGTGTGTGTGTATGTGCGTATGGATGTGTGTATTCGAAATCGTTCTTTATAGACTCCGAAACAGCTGGTGAATGCCTATTCTTTTCCACAAGTTAAGAATGGCTTTCTTATCCACTTGATCATGTCTAATTATTTAGCCAAATTAACAGCAGAAATCGAAAGTAAAAAAGAGCAGAAAACCGTGACTATAGCTGTTATTTCCTTTGACTTATTTTTCTTTCTGTTTACTTAAAAATATCTCGATATTAGTAAACCGTCTAACAAGATTTAGTATTTCTCTGAATGTAAATGGTAGTGAAGTGGGATACTTTATTGGAATAACATGGTACAACAATAAGAAACTAAAAATGGCTAGTCAGAATCAAAGTTTAATTTGCTATTCATTTCCAACTTTTAAAATGCAGCAGATATAATTTTTATATAGGGTCTTTGATTATTTTAGGCATTTTATCAATTATGGAATTTAAGATTTTATAAATTTTATCAGTATAACTATTAATTGAAGCTGTTGCTGCAAAACAATGTTTGCAAGCTTTTCTTGTTGGAAACAGATTCAATAACATTCGGTGCAAAGAATTAGAAATGCCGGATGAAAGATGAGTGGAAATGTACAAAAGAAGAAACCATTCCCAAAAGTTACAAGAGTTTTTTCTTTATAAAATTTTCTTTCATTTATCAGCATTTTTTCTTTTCTTTTTCTTTTTTCTTAGCCAATCCTTGCGGACTGAAACCGTGTGAAAATGGAGCTGAGTGTTTCAACAAGGGAAAGAAGTTTTTCTGCCACTGCAAAGCTGGCTTTAAGGGTCTTACGTGTTCAGAATGTAAGTTTGACATGGAATTCACATTTCTCTTGATTCTTTGTTTTATGATACACTTTCAGCAACGAGAATGCGACTAGCATAACTTGAAATTAAAGAAATTCTCTTTTTTTATAATATAAAACTGAACTAATTGTTTAGATGATAATCATAATATGATATCTAATAGGTCAATGTAGTTTGCATGAAACATTGTTTAGTGTGTATATATAAAGGTATTTTGAAAAAGGTAAAACAACGCAAAGGCGTAACGAATAAATATGAACTAACGCAACTCAATGCTGCCAAGATTAAGCGTCTTTTCTTTAATAACTACAAGAAACCTTCTCAACCACTAATAGTCATGGCTAATTATACCTTACCTGAATGTACTCGTTCAAACTCCTCAGATTAACGATCAGGGGGAACCTGAGTTGGAACAGTTACATTGAGGGCATTACTAAGGCTGCTTCAAAGAAGGTGGGCTCTCTCTACCGTGCTAGAAAGTTACTGACGCCTGAGAGTAGCCTGTATCTCTACAATGCCACCATTCGCCCATATATGGAGTACTGTTGTCACATTTGGGTTGGTGCATTTGCTACTAGTCTCTCCCTCTTAGACAGGATTCAAAAGAGAGTCGCCAACATAATAGATCCGCTGTCCCATGGACGAAATGTTGCATAGCTACGCCTGTTTTACAAGTAGTTTAATAATAGGTGCTCCGACGAACCAAATAATAATAGTTTATTAATATATTTATAGAATAATAATAGTTTATTAATAGATTCATGTGATAATAATGTTTGCTTATTAATAGATTCATGGGGAAATCATATTAGTTTATTAATGTATTCATAGGACAAGAATGTCAGTTTATTAATATATTTATAGGATAAAAATATTAGTTTATGCATATATATTCACAGAATAATGATAGTTTATTAATATATTCATAGAATAATATCAGTTTATTAATATATACATAGGATAATATTATTAGTTTATTAATTTATTTATAGGATAATAATGTTAGTTTATTAATATAATTATAGGATAATGTTAGTTTTTAATAGATTCCTAAGATACTAATGTCAGTTTATTAATATTATTGGATAATAAGGTTAGATTATTAATAGATTCAAAAGATAATAATGTCAGTTTATTAATATTATTGGATAATAAAGGTTAGATTATTAATAAATTCAAAAGATAATAATGTCAATTTATTAATAGATTTATAGGATAATAATGTTAGTTTATTCAAATATTTATTGGATAATAATGTTAGTTTTTAATAGGTTCATAAGATGATAATGTCAGTTTATTAATATTTATAGGATAATAATGTTAGTTTATTCAAATATTTATAGGATAATAATGATAGTTTTTAATAGATTCCTAAGATACTAATGTCCGTTTATTAATATTTATAGGATAATGTTAGTTTATTAATAGATTCGTAAGATAATAATATCAGTTTATTAATAAGCGTTTTTTACTTTGGTGATCACCTTGTAAAAAAAAACTATTGACGTCTCTATCCAGCACACAGGTATGAGTATTTCTGTTTTATTTTACATTACCGGTTCCAGAGAACTCTATTATAAGAAATGCTTTTACACTAAGTTGGAATCGTTCTTTCTTCGTCCCTCTAGAGAACTCTAATTTCTTAATCTTAGAACTCAACCTAGAGATATGAATATCACACCAAATTTCATACCTCTGACGATCGCCTCTGCTGTGTTTTAGTTTTTATTTGCATTATTTTGGCGCTAGCAAACTAGTTGTCTCTGTTAAAAAGCAGCCGGCAAACGCCGTAAGACAAAAATGAAGGTAAAGGTTACAAGCAATCGTTAGTGTTCACACCACTAAAACTAAAAACAAAAATCTTTTTTTTTCAGCCTAGGTCTATAGTAAAGCACCAACAGCGTCGGTGAATCATTTATCAAACACTCTCCAAACTCAGACTATCTTTCGAAAATATTTAACAAAACAACCTGAAAATTAGCAACTTCCGCACAATAATACAATGAATAATAAGGATACTTAACAATAACATAACAAACCCTCTAAAAAAAAAAAAACAATATGAGATTATAGAAACAGGAATTCTTGACCACTACACTTATCTATATATCTATAAAAGTAAAATTGCCTGTGTGTGTGTGTGTGTGTGTGTGTGTGTGTGTGTGTGTGTGTGTGTGTGCGTGTACATTTCCCTACCAAAATATTCTGCTAATTTTCAGTCTACAGACTCGAGATTTGACATAAGGAGTATTAAGATTTGGGAAAATCTTTTTAATCGGTTTTCGGCCAGACATTTGGCTGTCAAGGGGGGGGGGAGTTCAACGATTTGAGCTTTGAAAACTCCACCAAACTCCTCCGCCAATTTTGGGTCTAAACACTTGACATTTTAGATGTAGGTTACTTGGACATGGATCTAACTTAATAACTTGATTTGAGCCCAAAACAATAAATGTAAAGGGGCCAAAATTAGGGTCAAAGTTAAAAAAAAAATTCCGACTATGTATATATGTATGTGTATGTATATATATGTATGTGTATATATATATATATATATATATATATATATATATATATATATAATGAGAATGCGTGCGTGTGAGGACAATTCACAACCTATGAATTCAACAAATTTTTCATCTACATACTTGAAGTTTGGTATATAGGGTATTCAGACGCGTAAAAAAACTTTTTAGTCGGGTTTTCATCCGGCGAAAGGGCTGCTAACTGGTCAAATTTTAAAAATTGGTACGGGGTGGGGTAGGTCATCAGATTTTTATCTGTTTGCCAACTGTTTCACGAATGCACATTCCTGAATCGTTTACGTGACAGATTACTTATGTTAAGAATAAGTTGGTTCGAAAACATTTTTTTATGCATTATCTTTAGTTTTAGAGTTTTGATCTCAGCTCAGGTATTTTGCTTTACTTACAAGAAGTTTACTGTTTAGAAAAAAAAAACATAATACTCGCATGCAGGTGTGTCAGTTAATTTCCGATTTTTATTTCATTTTTTTTTAAAAGGAATTTAACGTTACGTTTAATACAAATGGTATTTCTGTTTGTAATAAATAAGAATTCTGCATTGATTAAAATATGATATTTATGCGTATTTAACGACCGGACAACGCCGCCGGCCTGTTATTATATATTATGTGTATGTGTGTATTGTGCTTGTTTAATATATATTGGAATGTTCTATTTTTTCTTGATATCATAGGCAGAACATACAGTATTTTTTTACTTTCCACAGTGAACCCTTGCGGTCTTAAACCGTGCAAAAATGGTGCCGTCTGTACGAACAAAGACAAAGATTACGTGTGTACCTGCAAACCCGGATTCAAAGGAATCGACTGCCAAATTGGTGAGTTCAATATTTGTTATTAGTCAAAATTCTAACGATTTGAAGACTTGCAGTTTGCTTGAAGCATTCATGTAGTTTGGAAGGAGTTGTGTTTAAAAGCTACCACAATGCAGTTTTCTTTACAAAAACTCTGTTGGGTACGAAAAAGTTAAACAGAATAAGAGGGTTCAATCATTTTCAATTGACTATTTATTTATTATCGTAATTTGTCAGTAAAATATTGTAACAAAAATAATATTAAATCCAAAATAGCAGCTTACACTTCAACAATCTTTTTCTGGGAGTCTATTGAAACCGACATACTATAATTTCCAGCTCCCTGGAAAAAATTTTTTAAAAATACATTTCGCACACATGGGTATATATATATATATATATATATATATATATATATATATATATATATATATATATATATATATATATATATATATATATATATATATATAGTTTTGAAAATAATAAGTGGAAGTTTCTCAAGAGCTCTTTCGGCTATCATCTCATCAGGAGAAAATCGATAGCGTACAAAGTAATATTATGTCGAAAATAAAGAGTTCTAATGGGGAACTTATTAAATGTGCCAAAAGTATGGGGACACTAAAATAAATTTATCAACGTTTAAAACGATTAATTGTGTGTGTGTTGCAGCAAAGATTGAACTCATTACACGAGTTTGTAGTGTAATTCAAGTTTTTTCGGTAGCTGAATACTTGATACTTCGCCAGGGCTATCAAAGGTATTTTTATCGTGATAATGGGGTGCCTACCACGGCTTAAGAGAGTCCCATCTACCTTCGAGAGAAGGATAGACTGCGCCAGTTTCTCAACCTGGTATTTTACCTTGCAGTAACTTTTTTAAGAGAATAAAAAGACACACCCTTATAATATTTAGTATGTTTGCAAGCACTCCGGATTTGTAACCTAGTAAGTGATGCACTTTTCTCTGCGCTGCAACCTCTTTTCAACAGAAGAGACATTGTGAGATTGTCTTTGCTCTATCTTTATTGTCATAGCAAGTACTCGTCAGAGATCGAATCTATAGTACCCCCAACCATGTGACCGCTTAATGTCACCAAAAACAACGATGACATCATTCAACATTTGCCAAAATACTTTTAGTAGTATATACACGTGACAGTAATTATTTTAAAAATAACCATTGAATAATCTATATATCTATAAAAGTGAACATGTCTGTGTGTGTGTCTGTGTATATTTCCCTGCGCAATAACTCTGTCAAGTTTAAGTATACAGACTCGAAATTTGATATACAGTTCAACGATTTGACAATTTTTGTCCTCCGACAATTTTGGGTCTAAACACTTGAAATTTTAGATATAGCTTTCTTGGGCATGGATCTAACTTAATAACTTGATTTGAGCCCAAAACAATAAATGCTAAGGGGTCATAATAGGGGTCAAAGTTAAAAAAATTGACCGCATTTTTATTTTGCTCAACATACACCTCCAAACATCCGGGCAACGCCGGGCTGAAATGCTAGTAAATAATAAAAAGAAAAAAAGAAGATAGTATTTTGCATTAATGGTTTACTTTTATTTTTCAGTGAATGCTTGTGGTCTGAAACCATGCAAAAATGGTGGCAAATGCGTCGATGTAAAAGACAGCTATAAATGCATATGCAAGATGGGATTCAAGGGACCAAAATGTCAAATTGGTAAGTGATTTTAATACGTGAATAATCTGGGGTTCAGGAAGGAATTAATGAATACTTTTGCAGAATATGAGATCGAGTTTAATTCCTATCAGATACATTATGATTGAATTCTGCACAAATACCGTTGGAAATTTGTAGACTCTTGTGTCTTTTCATTTTAGTTGGCAAATACACTGTTCCAAGCATTTTTTTCCTTGACAAAATCGACTTTGAAATCTAGTGGAAGATGACAAATTCTATTCGCTACAGTCTTTTCTACTCTATCGTTATTTTCATGAAAAATGCTCGACTGAGATTCAGTCTCTGCCATATTCTTATAAGACATACACAGTAAGAATATATTATTTATAATAACCCTAAATAATGTTCCTTTCTTCCTACACAGGGCTAAAACCATTTCAACTTGCAATCTATATAATCTTTTTGATAATTATCATCGAGTGGCTTTTGATCTCAATAAGTAGTATTCTAAGCTTTCTCATCAATTCTTTTAATGTGGCAAAACTAACATAGTCTCCTGTTTTGCACACGTGTAAAAGCAATCCATAAACATGTATGCAAAATGGGATTTAAGAAACATAAATGTGAAGTTGGCAAGTGATTTTGTATAGGGGTCGGATGTCTTCTTCTATCTATTGAATGAGCGAAATAAATCATCCCCAAAACTGTCGATTCAAGCTGACCGGAAATTTTAGATACGTGTTTAATAAATTAACGCATAAAAATTTTAGATACGTGTTTAATAAATTAACGCATAAAAATTTTAGATACGTGTTTAATAAATTAACGCATAAAAATTTTAGATACGTGTTTAATAAATTAACGCATAAAAATTTTAGATACGTGTTTAATAAATTAACGCATAAAAATTTTAGATACGTGTTTAATAAATTAACGCATAAAAATTTTAGATACGTGTTTAATAAATTAACGCATAAAAATTTTAGATACGTGTTTAACAAATTAACGCATAAAAATTTTAGATACGTGTTTAATAAATTAACGCATAAAAATTTTAGATACGTGTTTAATAAATTAACGCATAAAAATTTTAGATACGTGTTTAACAAATTAACGCATAAAAATTTTAGATACGTGTTTAATAAATTAACGCATAAAAATGTTAGATACGTGTTTAATAAATTAACGCATAAAAAGGCATAAAAATCAAGTATTCGTACAAATCGAACTTTTATGTTCGAAGAATGACAATCAATGCATTATTTTTATAACTTAATAATCTAATTTTATCTTTGTTTTAATTTTTTTAGTTGATCGCTGCATGTCAAGTCCTTGCAAAAACGGAGCAACTTGCGTGAATCATAAAGATGGCTACTTCTGTAAATGCAAGGGTGACTACGTTGGAAAAGACTGTTTGAAATGTAAGTAAATATGAACATTTTCTTTTTTGTGTCTTGGCCATGACATTAAGCTATGATGGCATTAAACTATGATGGCATTAAACTATGATGACATTAAACTATGATGACATTAAGCTATGATGACATTAAGCTATGATGGCATTAAGCTATGATGGCATTAAGCTATGATGGCATTAAACTATGATGACATTAAACTATGATGACATTAAGCTATGATGGCATTAAGCTATGATGACATTAAACTATGATGACATTAAGCTATGATGACATTAAGCTATGATGGCATTAAACTATGATGACATTAAACTATGATGACATTAAGCTATGATGACATTAAGCTATGATGGCATTAAGCTATGATGACATTAAACTATGATGACATTAAGCTATGATGGCATTAAGCTATGATGGCATTAAGCTATGATGACATTAAACTATGATGACATTAAGCTATGATGGCATTAAGCTATGATGGCATTAAACTATGATGACATTAAACTATGATGACATTAAGCTATGATGACATTAAACTATGATGACATTAAGCTATGATGACATTAAACTATGATGACATTAAACTATGATGACATTAAACTATGATTACATTAAGCTATGATTACATTAAGCTATGATGGCATTTAGCTATGATGACATTAAGCTATGATGACATATAGCTATGATGGCATTAAGCTATGACGGCATGAAGCTATGATGAAATTAAGCTATGATCACATTAAGCTATGATGACATTAAGCTATGATTACATTAAGCTATGATGGCATTAAGCTATGATTACATTAAACTATGATGACATGAAGCTATGATGACATTAAGCTTTGATGACATTAAACTATGATGACATTAAGCTATGATGGCATTAAGCTATGATGGCATTAAGCTATGATGGCATGAAGCTATGATGGCATTAAGCTATGATGGCATTAAGCTATGATTACATTAAGCTATGATGACATTAAACTATGATGACATTAAGCTATGATGGCATTAAGCCATGATGACATTAAGCTATGATGACATTAAGCTATGATGACATTAAACTATGATGATATTAAGCTATGATGGCATTAAGCCATGATGACATTAAGCTATGATGACATTAAGCTATGATGACATTAAACTATGATGGCATTAAACTATGATGACATTAAACTATGATGACATTAAGCTATGATGACATTAAGCTATGATGGCATTAAGCTATGATGGCATTAAGCTATGATGGCATTAAACTATGATGACATTAAACTATGATGACATTAAGCTATGATGGCATTAAGCTATGATGACATTAAACTATGATGACATTAAGCTATGATGGCATTAAGCTATGATGGCATTAAACTATGATGACATTAAACTATGATTACATTAAGCTATGATGACATTAAGCTATGATGGCATTAAGCTATGATGACATTAAACTATGATGGCATTAAGCTATGATGGCATTAAGCTATGATGGCATTAAGCTATGATGACATTAAACTATGATGACATTAAGCTATGATGGCATTAAGCTATGATGGCATTAAACTATGATGACATTAAACTATGATGACATTAAGCTATGATGACATTAAACTATGATGACATTAAGCTATGATGACATTAAACTATGATGACATTAAACTATGATGACATTAAACTATGATTACATTAAGCTATGATTACATTAAGCTATGATGGCATTTAGCTATGATGACATTAAGCTATGATGACATATAGCTATGATGGCATTAAGCTATGACGGCATGAAGCTATGATGAAATTAAGCTATGATCACATTAAGCTATGATGACATTAAGCTATGATTACATTAAGCTATGATGGCATTAAGCTATGATTACATTAAACTATGATGACATGAAGCTATGATGACATTAAGCTTTGATGACATTAAACTATGATGACATTAAGCTATGATGGCATTAAGCTATGATGGCATTAAGCTATGATGGCATGAAGCTATGATGGCATTAAGCTATGATGGCATTAAGCCATGATGACATTAAGCTATGATGACATTAAGCTATGATGACATTAAACTATGATGACATTAAGCTATGATGGCATTAAGCCATGATGACATTAAGCTATGATGACATTAAGCTATGATGACATTAAACTATGATGACATTAAGCTATGATGACATTAAACTATGATGACATTAAACTATGATGACATTAAGCTATGATGACATTAAGCTATGATGACATTAAACTATATCTGGTGGCAACGCTCCAATTGGAAAGTTTGGAGTGTTAATGTCATCCCTTTAGCTATTATTGCTCTGATGTTTTCTCTGAGCTGAAGTAGTAGTACCGGTCGGGTATGTCTCATCTATGGATTAAATGGTATTTTTGTCTTGAGACTATTATGAAATTGCTCCCAATATAGTACTCACTCATTACTATCATCCTGAATAACTCACAGTGGCAAAGTGGTTAACAACATGGACTGAAAATCTGGGTGTGCCAGGTTCGAATCCAATTTGTTGCATGGGAACACATTTATCAAACCAACACTTGACCTTGTGCCTTAAATCCTTGAGAGTAGGTAAACAAAATAACTAATAGCGCGAAATGCAATAATTTTGACGATAATAAAAACTTGAGAAAAAGAAATTCAATTCACATTTTTTAATATTAAAATGACTAGATTCGAAATTAAATAACTAAATAGGTTTATATGCTAATAAAAAATATTCATAATTTGTGTATTCAGTTTTTGTGGACTTTTGTCCTCATCTTCATAGTTTTTGTTTCACCACGTTACAGCCAACTTATCCTCTGTCCTTCTTCAGGTGATTAACTGCAACCAGATAGGAGTGCTGAATCTTGTAACTGTATCCCCAGTAAATAATGTCTTCCATAGTTGTTGTCTCGTTTTGGTCAACTGATTCTTTGGCCTGCTTGAGAAGCATTGAAACCTTTTACTTCCGACAATGCTCACCTGAAACCGTAGTGACTCAATGTGTTTATCTACTGCAACACGGGCCCTGAAGTCAGTAGAAAAAAAATGAATGTACATGTTATGAAACCTCATCTCAAAGGATTTTTAAAAAATATGAAACGTAGCATTTTTGTTGATCAGGTTTGAATAAATGAAATTACATATTTTTGTTGGTTAGTAACACTTAAATGTCAAATATGATTTTCGTTGGCTAGTTAAGTTCAAATTCGAAATCACATCTTGTTCAGTCACGCTTAAATTCGAAATCACATCTTGTTCAGTCACGCTTAAATTCGAAATCACATCTTGTTCAGTCACGCTTAAATTCAAAATCACATCTTGTTCAGTCACGCTTAAATTTGAAATATATTCACATTTAAACACAACTGAAAAATAAAAACTTTGTTTTACATTTAATTTACTGAATGAACAGCAGCATCATAAACGTCATCCTCATCATCGATTTAACGTCACTTTTTATGCTAACATGTGTTAGATGGCTTTTAGAAATTGACTTCCAAACTAACCTATCTCTGCATTATTATTTCAAGAACTACCAACAACTTCCCCCACTCTGTATCTGTGCTTATATCCAAACGCAAATTCCATAAACAAAGCTATTTTCCTAGAACTACCCGCCTGTGGGACTGACTATAACATGATAGTCTTAAAGTTTTATGTAAACAAAGTTTTCTTGAGGCGTCTCTTATATAATCAAATGCTACCCACTACACTAACGATCACAACACTGTTGCCTCAGTGACTATCGTACATTGATTAACTTTCATACTCGAGTCGCCTTCGGACCTTAATAAATGGTAACCCATTATATAAAAAAAAGCTACATAATCTAAAATGTGACAGATTTTCTTTAAAAGCTTTTTGAGATTTTTATAGGACGTAAGCTTTCCCTGACGCCAACCCAGTGATTGCCTAAAAAAGCTAAAGAGCGCTTCACTTGCAAAAAACAAACTCGAATATCGGTAAAGATTCAGCAAATTAAACACTGTATCATATGCATTAAAATATCTAGTATTTTAAATTTGGACGGATGATCAAGCCCTTCCAGCTGACCAACAAACCGTGACTCATAATTATAGAAATATTTTGTATATTAAAAATCCTCATTATTCTTTTTTATAGTTAATCCATGCAAGGTGGACCCATGTGAACATGGAGGTAGATGTATCCCCGATGGAGTCAAATATCGTTGTGAATGTTCGGCTACATATGAAGGACCTCGATGCGTTAAATGTAAGTCTGTTTTCTTTATGGCCTGCTAACAGGGTTACCTAGGTCTTATATAAAAATAACTGTAAAAAAGAATTATATATATAGGAGCCTTGACTATCGTACAGCCAGTCGGGTTTCAATCCTGGCTTGAGGTAGTTGCCTGTCTAGCCGCACTGATGTGCTGCGAAACAGCGAAACAGTACTGTATGTGGATGAATATATATATATATATATATATATATATATATATATATATATATATATATATGAGAATTAAAAGAATAAGACCGATTCTGTAAGAGGAGACTCATCAGGATAATGCAAAGCTCAACAAATTGCTTTGGAGCTATAAAATAAGAAAATGATAGTATAAAAATATATACTGATGCATATAGATTTACTCGTTTATTTAATAAGGATGATACATCAATTACGGGTGTAGGATAAGTAAAACTCTTTATACCATGGTATTTCAAAACCCAATGCTTTTCATCAGAAAAGGAGAGAAGATGTTTGGTAACATATAAGGGATGCGACGTCTAGCAGTAGCTACATTAGTAGTGGAATAATTATGCACGAAAGAAGAATGGTAATATATTTCCCTCTGCCAACATTTTCAATATATTAACATTCTCCTCTCACACACAATTATTCTGCTTCTAATGTAGCTACCGCTAGACGTCGCATTCCTAATGTTACTTAGCAGCTCCTCTCCTTTTCTGATGAGAAGCATTAGGACTTGAAATACCATGGTATAAAGAGCGTTACTTATCCTATACCTGTAATTGATGTATCATCCTTATTGAATAAACGAATGAATCTATATGCATTAGTATATATTTTTATATTGTCGTTTATAACATTATCAAGTCAATAATTGTTGCAGTAAGAGAGGTGAGGGAGAAACCTCCTTAGGACATGGCATTTCGAGGCTAAATGCTTCTAATCAAAAGATGAGAAAAAGCCGGCATTATGCAAATGTAAAGAAAACACCGATATTCAAATTAGAAATGAAAAACTTTTTTAGATTAGAATAGGAAAAAAATATTTTTTTATAATAAAGGTTAAAAGAATATACAAAACAATATATTAGAAAATGAAATAATGAGAAATGTTTTTAAAGACATCAAAAGATAAAACAAATTAATTAAAAATTCAGCATAATAGTGCATTGAAACCAATCATTAATTAAAAATTATTTAATTTTTTTTTTAATTTAAAAAATGACAAAAATGACAATAAAGCTCCGATAAAAAGAAATTTAATTATAAAATATAAATAAAGCAGGACAAATTAAGTACAGAAAAAGTAAGATTAGAGAAAGGAAAGAAAAATTATAAATAAAAATCTAAATATAAATCAACTCCATTTCTTGGAAGATAATCCATCAGACATTAGGTGTACTCTAGGATAAAATGAAACGAAAGTTAATATCCAACACACACACACACACATACACACACACACACACACACACACACACACACACACACACACACACACATACACACACACACATATATATATATACATATATATATATATATATATATAAGAGCAAATAGTTAATAAAACATGTTAAAAACACTTTGAAAAAGAGTTAAAAACATATTTAATTTGAAAAGGAAACACTAAATAAGTGGATAGTCTTTAATCCGCGGAGTTTCGAAGAAATACTTTCCTTCTCATCAGAGGGTAGGATTTAGCAAAATGTGGGATAGGATTTTGCTTGCAAAAGTATTTGATGAAACTGCAAGTAAGTCAAACATCTTACTTGATAACAAAAAGTGAAGCAGGGGGAATACGGTAAAGCAAAAGGTGATTACATGTGAATGGATAGTCTGGTAAAAGGTAAAGTATCCAATGACGATAAAATCCAAAAATGCAAATCCAAGAACGTTAGCTAAATTTCTATTCGCACAAATAAAATCCATGGGAATCGCGTAATTGGAAGATGGTCCAAAATAATCCAACAGGCCGAAATCCGTGGAATAATTCACAAATACGTACAAAGAAAAGGGGAAGGAATTCCAATAATATTAATAAAAGAAAAATAAGATATGCGCTAGACTATATATATATATATATATATATATATATATATATATATATATATATATATATATTGAGGCTAGCGTGAGAGAACCTCAAGACTATGTTGAATTCATAAATTTTTTACAGAAGATCAGAATAATATCGATACAGTTGAGTTCAGATCTAAACAAAAGAAATCAATTTTCGTCGGCAATGTTGGGCACTCTTCATCCTCAGTTTCAGTTTGTATCCGTATTTCCGGAAATGGCATTTAAAAAAAAAAATTATTTGCTTAGATTGATGATTATAGTGATCTTGAATCCTAATTCCTGAAATAATTTTGTCAACTCCTTTCGAACCCTATCTAATGTGTTTCTGTCATAGTTTCGTGAAAGGCAGACGCCATAATCACTATACAGACCCCAAAAATTATGAGAACATTTGTTTTTTTTAGTTTCCAGTAGATACTGGCAGACTAAATCACAAACTAAAGCTCCATTTCCGGGAAGAAAAATATAAATAAAGGCTGAAGAGAGTCTGACATAGGTGACTAAATAGGTTTCCGGTTCCCATTGTTTTCATTTTAAACTGACTGCACCATAATATATATATATATATATATATATATATATATATATATATATATATATATATATATATATATATATATATATATATATGAAAAAAATTTTAAAACTATATTAATTATTAATTCATCAACAGTTCAAAAACAAAGAATATAACGAAAGAAGTTTCTTATTCTATGGAGTTTAAAAAATGAGGGTGTTTTTAGAAGAAATAACCGGCAAAATAAGAGTATAGAATTGCTATATACTTGCTAGTTAGCATAGAATTGAAAACTTATAAAATTTTAATGTTCACTGTTCACCTTATACAGCCTAATGTCACAAGTGTGTTTGAGTTATTTTATTACCACACAATCCGAATGTAGAAACTATGCATAAATAGAATTCAGCATAATGGTGCAGTGAAACCAATTATTTAATAATAAATTGTAAAAAATGAATCGTAATTAACTAACGTGCGTTTTTCAAAGGAATATGCAAATTAGTTAACATTCACGTAGTCACTCACATATCCATGGTTGAGTATATTAAAAAGTTCGTTTTTGATGTTGCTCTTAAGTTTCTTTTGTCCTTGGTCAAGGGAGGAGAGACCCTTGTTTACTAAGACAATATATATATATATATTAGTTTTACCTACTTTCAGAGTGCCCCATTTTAGGTAGCTCGTTTTCTCCTAGAACCAACCTTGTATCACATTTTGCTTTCATGGGGAAGCAAATAAATACCAAGAGAACTAGTAGGCTTTTAATATTAATGTCAGAGCGAAAAAAGAACTCAATTTCATAGGTATATAGATAAAAGTGATCTCATCAGTGTGTGCAAAAAGTCTCTACCAAACTCCTCTCTGAACACTTGATCTACAGATTTTAAATTTGATAAATAGGGCATTTAGACGTGTAGTACACTTTCAATTTGGTAAAATAGCTACTAAGGTGTCAAAATTCGAAACAAAACAGTTGATCTTGGCAAAGTAGGTGGAATAAACCATTACTCCTTCCATTACGTTTGCACAGGCGCAAAAGCAAATATTTATAGCTCAGTCACTTAATTTTTAACTTTTCATATCCATCTGTTGGTAGCTCAGACAGTAACGATGCTCAAGAGATAAATAACGACTAAGGCTAAACATTCTAGTTTCAATTCTTGTGGTTAGTACCCAAGTCATCATTTCTATATATTGGATAATAATCAATAGAACATTGACTCTATAACAATAAATAAGAAATCGGCATGAATTAAAATATAATATTTAATGACCGGGCAGCCTGATATATATATATAAGAATTGTGCATGTCAACATACTTAAAGGAATAAATGGTAAGATGGTCAACATCTTAAAATTTGGAATATAAACTTTTGACATTTATTTGTTATATGCTCTGTAATTATATAGAGCTTCATAAATTAAAGGATTGGTATAATTAAGAGGTAAAATATAATTGAAGAAACATATTTACACACACAATTATACATACATACATACATACATACATACATACATACATACATACATATGTGTTTCTCTCTTTTGTTTTAATTTTCTTATCACTTTGTTTTTCCTGGGGATGGGGCATTCTACCGGATGTACAAATATTCTCCCATGTTTAGTTACTCCAAACGAGAGATCTTTTTAAGATTCTAATCGTCCCTTTAAGTGCTATTGTTTGTATTTCTTTTGCACTTGGTTCACCGGGTATATTCGCCAGATAGTTTTTGAAATTCTTTTTCATAGGTTCGGTTGTTCCCATAATGACTGGTTTGATTGATATCTTCTTAAGATTTCAGTTTCTTTTCATGTCGTACATAATCCTTGGTATTTTGTTATTTTTTTCCTCTGTGTGCATATGCGTGTGTGTGTGTGTTTGTGTGTATATGTGTGTGTGTTTGTAAAAGTATAATTAAATATGTGTTTTGTTTTTTGCAGTTAATGCTTGTGCCCTAAAACCCTGTAAGAATGGTGCTGCATGTTTTGATGATAAAGGTACCTTCAGATGTAAATGCACAGCTGGCTTTAGAGGACGAACTTGTGTTGAACGTAAGTATAACCACATTCTTACTATAACGATAAAGACTTTATTTATTTTTTTTGTAAAAGAAATAACAAGGAATGTATTACTTAAATTAGACTGCTGTCTTCATTTTAAATGTTATTCTCACAACGTTTTAGACGATGTCACTTCCGATATAACCACGAACCTTTGGCGCAATGGATAAAAGACTAAGTTACTAATTTCTAAGGTATAATCAGGGGGGGGGAGTTCGGTTTTAAGAGTAGTACAACACAATATGAAATGCATTATGCTCGACATGACTCTAAAGGAAAGAAAAAAAAACATCTGGATCAGGCAGCAAACTGGAGTGAATAACATCATCATCACCATATGAACAATTAACAATGTATGGGCAAATCACCATCAGAGCTCTATAAACAACATCTAGATCGACAGAATGAACCGAAGGTAGTAGGAAATGCTAAGAAGAAGACCAAAATCACTAGTGATTAGGAATTGAAATAGAGGAAAATCTTACTTTACTTTATATATAAGATATACAAATAAAATTTATTGTATTTAATGAATTATTAATCATGTTTTATAGCTAACCCATGTGGACTGAAACCTTGTAAAAATGGAGCCAAATGTTTTAATGAAGGCGAGAAATTCCGATGTGTCTGTACAGATGCCTTTATGGGACCGACCTGTTCTAAACGTAAGTAGACCGACACCATTATTATTAGATCAAGTTATGTTTGGCTTAAATCAAAAATGCTTTTTATAAAAAAAGACTTGTCAGACTTCCTAGGCTGTTAACAACACAAGAATGAATATTCTTAAGATATTCCCATTCAATTTTAACAATGAAAATCGTTTTCAAACTTAATCATGACAAACACACGCTTATAGAAACGAATGAAATATTTAACATTAAGTATATCAATGACATCAAATCATTATACTTTTAACCGGATGTATTATGTGAAATTTGTATTAAACTCGTATTTTAAAATTTTTATTTTAAAATTTTCTGATTAAATATCTTTTCTCATAAAACTTTCTTTTTTTTAAATAAATTAAATTCTGTTCATAGTAAATATTTACCGATTTTAAATTACCAGTAAAACTAAAATCTATTGATCAACCCTCGTTACAAGTATATCTTTACGTTTGAGAAAATATATGCACATATAACATGTGTTTTTATGGTAATTGGGGAAAAAATACTAACTTTATAGTTAACTATATAGACATTTATAAAGAATCAGAATCGAAATTAGTAATTGTATCGAATCGGAAATTTAGTAAATAAACCGTCATTTGTATAAGAATCAGGAAAGATATTTGAATCGTACCGTGACTAATAATCATATTTCATCTAAGTAAAATGTGTGGCACAAGACCAAAAAAAAAAAAGCAATATCAGAAGTTCATTCTGTGAAATAATTAATCAGAAAATAATAAAATAAATAAATAAAAAATAAAAATATTGGATTATAATGATTTTTTCCCTTTTTCTTGTAGCCAATCCTTGTGGCCTGAAACCTTGCAAGAACGGAGCCAAATGTAAAAATGATGGAACCAAATTTATATGCACATGCACATCAGGATTCATGGGAGACATTTGTGTTACACGTGAGTCTTTTATGAACATCTTTTATTTCAATACTTGCAATTAATCACTCATCTTTAACTTAGTGTTGCTTCCTATAGTCAGTTCATCGTTAATCTAATAAATATATCTTTAAACACACATAGTCATCATACATCGTGTTGTAAGGTTGTGTTGGGTAACAGCTACTATAAAATGCAACAAAATGTCATGTGTGAATATCTCCACTGAGTCATTCGTAAACAGTTGAATATTGAATGTAGTAGCAAGTCCTGGGAACATATACCAGAAAGAAGAGTCGGAAATAAGTCATACAACATGACTGTGCAATTTCAACAGCTACGTATCTTGAAAACAAGGCTAATAAACCTGACATAGAGATATGGGATAAAGAGAAGATAAACGTAACAGCAATAGAAGTTAGTTACCAAGGTTTTATGTACGACATTAAAAGAAACTGGAATCTTAGGAAGATCTCCATTATTCCAGTAATTATAGAAGCAACCAGTCTCATAAATAAGAATTTCCAGAACCACTTGGTAAATATAACCGGTGAACCCAGTGCAAGATATATAGAAACAATTGCAGTTAAATGAACAATTAGGACCTTAAAAAGATCTTTCGATTTGAATGTGTGAGAAAGCGGGTGAATATCTGGCATCTGATTCGATGCCCGTTTTTAATGACACAATCTATTAGTATATTAGTGAAATATTCCAAGTTTAACAGCAATTAAGACAAAGACTAGAAACTGCCTGAAAACCGATGATGATAAGAGAGCAGCATTGTTAGAAACAGCTCCTGCTTGACTGAATGAATCAACAGTTTTCCCACTTATAATGCTTCTCGTGTTTCTGTGCATTTTCTTTTGTAATACAAAATAATTTAATTTTCTATTAAAAAAAGGTTGGATTTTTAAAAATTTTTATGATACGAATGTATTATATTTTTTATGTAAAACCTAAAGTCCTAAACAATAAAAATGTTGCTTTTTTACCTTCTTGTTTTTCTGTCACTTTATGATGACTATGAGTTTTTTGTATGGAAGTAGGAAGTAAATGGAGAAATACATAAAGCAGAGGCGTCTATAATGGAGGAAAGGTTGAGAATAGCTGGTCTAATGTATCGTACTGCTGTAACTTATCAATAGCTTAAAAGTCGGATGCCTTTAAGTTCATATTGAAGATTTAAACATCATAGACAGGTGGTTATGACAAACGGATTCATTGAATATTGAATATTGTTTTGATCTTAAACCGAACAACTCTCTGCAGTCGAGTGAATTCATTCAATATTTATTAGTGTTAGGACAATTAATTGGACTCGGAAACCGAACCGAAAACAATCAGAACTGTTTAGGAAATCCTATCAGAATGGGAAGAAATTGTGTCTACTTTCCGATGCCGAAAACGATTCATTTAATTATCTTTAGTTATTTGATTTTGTTTACAACCAAATCTTTCTTTGCTGGTAGTTATAGTAAAATAGTAAATATTTATTGATTTTAAATTACAATTAAAACTAAAATCTGATCACCCCCTCCCCACAAATATGTTTTTATGTTTGAGAAAATATATGCACATTTAACTAGTGCTTTTATGGTAATCGGGGAAAAATACTAACTTTATAGTAAAATATATAGACATGTATTAAGAATCAGAATCGGAATAAGTTATTGTATCGGAATCGGAAATTTAGTAAATAAGAATCAGGAAAAATGTTTGAATCGTACCGTGACTAATAATTATATTTCATCTAAGTAAAATGTCTGGAACAAGACCAAAAATAAGGCAAAATAAGAAGTTCATTATATGAAATAATTAATTAGAAATTAAAAGAAAAAAAGAAATAATGAAAATATTTGATTATAATGATTTTTTTCCTTTTTCTTGTAGCCAATCCTTGCGGCCTGAAACCTTGCAAGAATGGAGCCAAATGCAAAAATGATGGAACCAAGTTTATTTGCACATGCACACCAGGATTCATGGGAGACACTTGTGTTACACGTGAGTCTTTTATGAACATCTTTTATTTCGAAACTTGCAATTAATCACTCATCTTTAACTTAGTGTTGCTTCCTATAGTCAGTTCATCGTTAATCTAATAAATATATCTTTAAACACACATAGTCATCATACATCGTGTTGTAAGGTTGTGTTGGGCAACGGCTACTATAAAATGCAACAAAATGTCATGTGTGAATATCTCCACTGAGTCATTCGTAAACAGTTGAATATTGAATGTAACAGCAAGTCCGGTGAACATATACCAGAAAGAAGAGTCGGAAATAAGCCATACAACGTGACTGTGCAATTTCTACAGCTACGTATCTTGAAAACAAGGCTAATAAACCTGACATAGAGATATGGGATAAAGAGAAGATAAACGTAACTGCAATAGAAGTTAGTGCCCTCAACGATGCTTTGGTAAACACAACTGAGAAGAAAAAGATAACGAAATACCAAGGTCTGATGTACGACCTAAAAAGAAACTGGAATTTTAGGAAGATCTCCATTATTCCAGTAATTATAGAAGCAACCAGTCCCATGAAAAAGAATATAACCGGCGAAATAAGTGCAAGACATATAAAAACAATTGCACTTAAATGGACGGTTAGAATCTTAAAAAAGATCTCTCGGTTTTAATGTGTGTGATGGCGCGTGAATGTCTGGCATCTGGTGGATGCCCTATCCACAGCTCGAACAAAATGATACGAAAGTTGAAAAAAATGTTGACAAATCCCTGTCACTTATATAATCATATACAAATTTTACATACTTGCACACAAATAACAAATCATATTTAGTGAGTAATTTAGATTTGTCCCTTCAGTTTGATCTTTGCAAACTTATCACACTAATATTTAGACAGTAAAAGGAGTAACTGCTACCATGTATAAATAAGATACATTTTCCGTCTTTGTACGTATGCAAACACGAAATCGTCAGGATTGATTTGTAATCACAAGTTTTTCTCTCAACCAATTCTTGCAGGTTGCAATAAACACTGTTATAATGTTATTATTAATATAATGTTATTATCAATATAATGTTATTATTAATTCAATGTTATTATTAATATAATGTTATTATTAATATAATGTTATTATTAATACAATGTTATTATCAATATAATGTTATTATTAATACAATGTTATTATTATTATAATGTTATTATTAATATAATGTTATTATTAATACAATGTTATTATCAATATAATGTTATTATTAATACAATGTTATTATTAATATAATGTTATTATTAATATAATGATGTACCTGCTTTCTCATTCCCACATAAATATGCCTAATATAATTGCCTTTAAATACTCATTTAAAATTAACTATTCGTATTATTTGGACTCTTTGGATTACTGTTCTAATCTTTAGTGTTATTTTCATAACGATTTGGCCGATATAACCTTTTTCAGATGCATCTTGTCAAACCAGGACATACTTCTATTGAACTCAGAAATTTTCACAGAATTTTGAACAGAACCTTTTATTTATTTCACAGGAGTATCATACTCCCATTCTATTAGCCATGGTTGGATAGAAGTCTGATATTACATTGGCCCTTGTGAAAATGACACTCAAGATAAGAACATTAGTTCAAAGAACCCAAATCATATCAATAACTAATCATCATCACAAAAAAAATCAGAAACGTAATAAAATTAACTAGTTATCTATACAAATAACAATTTGTATATTATTGTCCCTCTTTGTGCATATTCAAACGACAAATCGCTGCGTCATGTTTGTAATTGCATTGTTTTACCTTCAGCCAATCCTTGTGGCCTGAAACCTTGCAAGAATGGAGCCAAATGCAAAAATGATGGAACCAAGTTTATTTGCACATGCACACCTGGATTCATGGGAGACACTTGCGTTACACGTGAGTATGGTATTAACATATCCTTTTTTGGACTCTTTGCTTCATCACTCATTTTTAACTTAAATAGTGTTGTCTGCTGTCCTTTTTCAATCATTTATTTCACATATTCCCATGACTCTATCGATATTACATATATATAATATAAAATTTTCCTTTATTTAATTTACTTTGTATATCTTTACTTTCATTAAAATTCAATGTTTGTTTTATTATCCTTCAGCATTTTTCTCTTTGCTTCATAATTATAACGTGAAAGTAGAAGTTAATACCCCCACAGTAATAAGTCCCCATCTTCGACTCCGAATACCAGTAAAGGTAGAAATCGAATTAAGATTACTTTTTATTACACAATCTTTGAGCTTAGTTAATTAATCACTAAACTAATCAGCTATTATGTTGTCAAATAAAAAAGATATCACAAAATTTCTATTCCAGATTAATAATGATACACAAATATCCACTATCTTCTCAGGATATACACAAGAACCTTAAAATTCTTTGTTTTAGCAATACCTTATTAAACATTACACACTATTTTTTACTGTCGATTGCTAAACATAAGTGCTTAGTTTTACTTATTACTTAATGAAAAAGGAAACGTGGCATATTTATCAGAATAGCAACTCGTTTGCTTGTGCGTGAACATTTCTCTTGCACAAAAAAATTCTCATCAACCAGCATGGCATCATAATAGAAAACTATATTTATTTTCTAATTAAATTTTACTTTAATTAAGATATCAATAAATAATCAGAGCAGTTTTAGCACATCTGCCCATTTTAACGTTGGTCGTCTTTAGAATAATACTTAGAAAAATACTTCATTTATAAATATTCTTATTCCTATCAAATATTCGTAACACCCTCCTCCTGACTTGAGAAACAAAACTAGAATCAGATGATCAGACCTTTATGTGCTTCAGGCTAAACATGCAAAATAATATGAGTTACTTGTATTTTCTCTACCGCTCTGCCTCAACCCAGGACTGTACCCTAATAAACAAAGTCTCTGACGGCATAGATATAGCACTCTCCCTCGATACTAGCACACAAATATATGTATTTGGTGACTTCAATGTCCACCATAGTAACTGGCTTGGATTCTCTAATTACTCAGACGTAGCTGGTAACACAAAACATAGCTTCTCTATATCTCATTCCCTATTTCAGACGGTTACATTTCTGACACGTTTCCCAGACCAGCAAGATCTATTTCTGACCACAGTTCCTGATGATTGTATAACAAATACCCACAGCCCACTCGGGAATGCTGATCATGCTGTGATAATGGTAGAAATCAGCCTAAATTCTCGCCCTAAAAACTGAAGACCCACTACTCAAAACAATGAGGTATTACAGAAAAAGGCTGACTGGGAAGCCATCAGGGAACTCATCAGAGATGCCCCATGACGAAATATGTTTTCTCTTCCAGCGGAACAGTGCGCAAATGAGACCATTGAATGGTTCAAAACTGCAATTGAAGCCCATGTTCCTACACGGAAATTCTATAGCAAGCCCCACTCTCCCCAATGGTTTACTTCTGCTTATGCAGCTACCATTGCTCCAACAGGCAAAAGTCCAGTTCCAACAGACAGAAATATATAGAAGCTAGAAATAATTGTGACAGCTAAGACAGATTACACTGAAACCACCAGAAAACGCATTGAAGCACAGAAATTAGGAACCCATGATTTTTGGAAAATCTACAACAGTGTAGTAAATAATGGGCAGTCAAAGATTCTCCCACAAACAATCATGAGGTTGGTTGCAAGCGAGAAGACAAACCTACTTGTCAGTCGGTTTGCCTCAAACTCCACACTGGACCCGCTACACCACTTCCTCCCCAACTTTCCTTTGCGGACAGACGCCACACTATATGATTTGAAAATCACCCCTTCTCAGTTATATGGCATCATAAAAACCCTAGACACCTCAAAATCATGTGGACCCGATCTTATCCCGGCTGTGCTATTAAAAAACTGCTCCGTTGAGGTTGCTCCAGTTCTCTCCAAACTTTACAACAAATGCTTTCCTGACTGCTGGAAAAATGCTTCTGTGGTACAAGTCTTCAAGAATTCTGGTGAAAGAACTGCCCATTAAATTATCGCCCCATTAGCCTTCTCCCTCTTTTCGCCAAAATATTTGAGTCCTTAATTAATCAAACCCTAGTCCAACACCTAACAACTGCTAAACTCCTGATTAACAAACCAAATGGATTTAGGCAAGCCCGTTCTACAGCAGATATCTTAACTGTAATCTCTGAACGTATATATACGTTCACTGGACAAAACAGGGGAGGGTAGAGCGGTAGCCCTCGATATATCTAAGGATTTTGACAGGGTATAGCAAGATGGTCTTCTAAGGAAAATTAGATCATATGATATCACTGGAACAATACATAATGTAATTAAATCCTTCTTAAGTAAGAGAAAAATCCTCGACGGTCATACATGTAAACAATATGATATAAATGCGGGAGTACCTCAGGGGTCTATCCTTGGACCTCTATTATTCCTGATAGTCATAAATGACCTCACAGATAAAATTGTTTTGGAGATATATTTGCTGATGAAACCACTCTCTATAACAGGCACAAGGGGGAAACGAATGAACACATATCCAAGGAAATGGCAAAAACACTAGAGGATGACCTCCAATCTGTAGTTGAATGAGGACAAAAATGGATGGTCATATTCAATGCTGCTAAGACTAAGCTTGTTTCCTTCAATAATTACAAGAAACCTTCTCTACCACCAATAGCAATGGCCAAGAACACATTACCTGAAAGTACTTCCTTTAAACTCCTCGGCCTAATGTTTACAGGGAACATGAACTGGAATAGATACATTGAAGGCATTGCCAAAGTTGCTGCGAAGAAGGTGGGCTCTTTCTACCGTGCTAGAAACACACACACACACACACACACACACACACACACACACACACACACACATACACATATACATATATATATATATATATATATATATATATATATATATATATATATATGTATATCAGACAACCTGCTAGGCTGGAAGGTTCTAGTCTACTTATAATATAACCAAAATTTTGTATACCTATCCGTATTTTTAGTATTTCCAATGGAGATAATTATATTTTGTGGAAAACAGATACCATTTTGAAATTTTCATTTGTAGAAAATATAAAAAATTTAAACAATTTAGGCATAAAACCATTCAAAATACGGGGAAAATGTTTGTCGTTTTTCACCCTTCGTCACAATAACTAAAATCTGTTTTTCCCACTCGTAATCATAACAACACATTTTCTGCAGGGGCCGTACTGCTTTAGTCAAATAGTCAAGAGGCCAGGAAAACAATGGTGTTTTTATTTAGACTGGGCATTTTTAATGAATGAATGAATGAACAATGTGTAGTTTTTTAAATAAATATTTTAATTCTAACTTATTTATACTAATAACATATGGGGATCTGGGTTCGCACCTGACATTTATAAAAAGGAAATACGTTTTATTCATATCAATAATTCACACTCGACAATTATAAAAAGAAAAGACATTTTACTTTTAATTAATATCTGTCTATATATTCATGCTTAACTTTTCTTTATTTGCATAATCCTCAGATGGTCTTTGCAGAATTTCTGGATGCACAATACTTCAAGATTGTTCAGTAACTTTCTAATATTTTCAATGTTAGCAACACAAGCTCTATATCATTGCAGATATAATCTGTACTGTGCCTTGGGGGTTTATCACGACGTCTTTTACAAGGAAATTAATCCTTGATTGCTTTTCTGTATACATACGTCCAGATTCTGTTCTGATGACGTTGTCATAATCTAATTTATCCTTCTTCTCTTGATAACCTTAATAACATTTCGAAACCCTAAAATGTCTTTAATTTGCATTTTCTTACAGCGATCCACACAAATTTATGCCGGGATTTAATACACATAACTGTTACAATTCATATATCAATATATCTATTTCTCCTTTTCGTACATACACAAAGAACATTTTGTCAGGAGAGGTTTGTAGTTCCCTATTTTTCTTTAGTCAATCTCAATATATGTAACAACTACACGCCATTTATTAATCTAACTATTTACCGTATTTGTATGCATGCAAACATCAAATTTTCATGCCATGTTTATAATTGCAATACTTTTTACCAGTCAATCTTTGCGGACTCAAATCTTACAAAATTGAAACTAAATGCAAAAACGATGAAGAAATTGTAACAAAACATGGTACTTGTACAGTTTAGTCAAGACGTTAAAAGATTAAAATATCGAAAAAAAGTTTAAATTGTATGTATCCGTTATGGAACGAAGTTCTCTGAAAAAAATTTCACTTAATTTCATCAAGTACCCAAAATATAAACATTATCATCTATATAATGATAAACAAATTTTACATACAAAATGACAAATCATATTTAGTGAGTAATTAAGATTTGTCCCTTCAGTTTGATCTTTGCAAACTTATGACACTAAAATTTAGACTGTAAAAAGAATGACTGCAGATACATTTTCCGTCTTTGTACGTATGCAAACAAGAAATCGTCAGGATTGATTTGTAATCACAATTTTTTCTCTCAACAAATTCTTGCAGGTTGCAAAAACACATAATATAATTGCCTTTAAATACTCATTTAAAATACACTAGATATCAATACAGGCAACAATTCGTATATTATTTTCCTCTTTGGGCATATGCAAACGACAAACCGCCACGCCATGTTTGTAATTGTACTGTTTTTCCTTCAGCCAATCCTTGTGGCCTGAAGCCTTGCAAGAATGGAGCCAAATGTAAAAATGATGGAACCAAGTTTATTTGCACATGCACACCTGGATTCATGGGAGACACCTGCGTTACACGTGAGTCTAATATAAACATCTCCTTTTTGTTTGGATAATTTTCCTTCATCACTCGTATTGTACTCCTATTTTATTTCATACAGTCATTTCTCAGTTTATCGTGAACCTATCTTTATCTTTATCTTTATCTTTATCTGCATTTACCATTATCTATCTAATTAGACATAATCCTTGTGATCGATATAATAATATACAAATTTTGGATACATCTGAAAAAAAAAAATCATCCCCCTTTGTGGGTAATTGAAAATTTTCCATTCAGTCAATCCTTGCAGACTTTCACAATAAAATTTATATATTAATAGGCGTAACCTCTACAATCTATACAACACTATACATATTTCCCATCTTTGTATTTACGCTAATTCCAATGCCGCAATTGGTTTAAAATTGCAATTTTTTTCTACTGTCAATCCTTGCAGACTGTTAAAATCTATTTATAGATATGCAGAACTGCAGTAGTAGTAGTAGTAGTAGTAGTAGTAGTAAAATGACAAATACTAACAGCAGCAGCAACCGCCGCCATAATCTGCATTTGAAATATCCCATCTTCTTATCGTGATGCTGCATTTGAAATATCCCATCTTCTTATTGTGATGCTGTTTGGAAAAAACACTTAATTTAGTTTCTGATTTACTCAATCAGAAACAATCTATAATGCGACAGAGCATAAATCCCCAAAGTTTATACAAAGAAATGTATTGCATTTTTTTCTTCTTTAGTCACAAGAAGGCGAGATCTCTAACTCGTCCATATCGGTCAGATCAATGAGAAAACTTCTGCCTTGACTCCCAAATATCTCAACATTAGCCATGGCTAATAGTGTCAACAAGAAGGCTTCAGTATCCAACATGGCGACCTGCTTCGTGTGAACTTCTACCATTGGACATACAAGCTACATATGAACTCAGCCTGTCTTTATATATGTAGGGACTTTCTCCTTAAATCATTTTCCTGCTATGAAATCTTCTCTGTTCACTACACCCAGGACATTTGCCGTTTTTAACTCAGTATCAAAATCAACAGTCTAGATCATTTCTGAAATCGACTTTTCATTGTGGCTTGCAGTATACTGCCGATCCTGTACAGTTCTAAGAGGTTCCCCTTCCACCTATTGAGAAGAGGTTAGTTACTTGCTAATCGCCCGATGCGCCCCTAACGGGGAAGGCCAACAGACCTGAACAGGATTTTTTGTGTGGGTCAGAGTGCTCATTCTCGGGGACGCTGGCTTTTCAATCACACTTTCCGACCCTTGTGTCACATTTCTTACTGTGGGAGAGGAATAAATTTTCGATATTTGTCGTCTGAAGGGTCGAGCTTCAAAACGATACTGATCTCGTGAAAATCCGTTGCCTCTGTCGAAAGTTTTAGGCAGACATACATACGTAGGTACATACATCTATATATATATAAAAGCGAAAATGTATGTATATATGTATGTATGTATGTGTGTATGTTTGGATGTCTGCTAAGAACTTTCGACAGACGCGATGAAAATTCACAAACTTGGTATCACATCGAAGCTCCATCCTTTGCCCAAAAAATATCGAAAAATTGGCCAAAAACTTTAACTCTTTCACCCCGAAATCGACAATTATCAACAGGGGGGGTCAACAAAAACAGTCCTCTCGTGACAATGACCGATTCTACGCATGCATCAGATGACGTCGTGACCTGATTTACTTAAAATAGTTAAAAAACCGAACAAATTTCATGTACGTCGCGTTAGGTTGGTTGGTTAAGGCCTTGGTTCATTATTTAAACGCTTTGGGTTTGAATCGTGGTGTGAGATGTCTTTTTTATTTTTTTCGATTTTTTAAATTTAAATATTGAACCAGTGTTATTTAAGCCATTTTTCACGTAACGTTCGTTTTTCTGTTTTTTTTTACTTCGCTTATCCACCCCCTACCACACACCCAAAAACACCCGGGTACCCACCGGGTTTTTTTAATTTTAATATCGAAACAGGCTTATTTAAGCCATTTTTCACGTGTTCGTTTTTTTCTGTTTTCATCGTTTGTTTGCCTTACGTTAGTTTTTTTTTTTTTTTTTTATTGTTTGATCGCCGTGTAGTGGAGAAAACAGAAACTGGTTTCTGCAACTTGACGTTGTCGCACCTACTAATTTCGGTTTATAAACGTCAACTTAACACACTTATGAATTGATCTGTTCCCGTGGTCGATATGGTTAAGTCACAGGGTTTTTTTTCCATTTCCTTTCCACCTCCGTGTCAAACGTTCGGGGTTCAAGCCTACCTTTATACTAAAATTATTTTTTTTCTTTTACACCTCCAAACAACCGGCCAACGTTTTTTTTTTAACAGGGTTGTTTTAATATACCCCCCACCACCAACACACACCTTCAAACACCCGGGAAACGCCGGGTACCCCCGCTAGTACATACATAAATTTAAACAGACAGGTGAGATTTATATAATAAAGTAGCCTCTTTTAACCCCTCTCTCCACATCTGCGGGTTCGAGCCTGCCTGCCTACAACCACTTTTTTTTTCTCAACACACACCTCCAAACACCCGGGCATCTCTATGAACCTTCTATAGTCCAGCACATCCACTAATGACCGGGTCCAAGCTGTGGTGCTCTGAACACCTACCAGGCCAGACCCTGGAAGTTCCAGAGCCTTTATTGCCATTCACGCCCATATCTGCATCAGTCCTCATTGAATGTCCGTTTAACGGTTCAGGCTACAGCCAGCCTCTTTGCTATTGAGATACACACTGATTGCAAAGTGTGTATTCCATTGCATATCAAGAATGCCTGTGCTTGAAGATTTTTACAGTGAGGAAAGACTTTGCACTGACACAATTCCACTCTCTAAACAACTGCCAGATTGAACCAAAAAGAAGAGCAAGTCAACATCATTGGAAGCAGCAGTCGCCACAGGGTTTATATCAGGATTTTCCTTCTTCTAGAGAGGTTGCCTTCACCACAGCTTACAGGAGCCCTCTCCACCCACCATGCTATTTGATCCATGACGGACTTTGGTTTCTGGGCACTAGAGCATACTCCACACGCCGGTGAGTCATGTATGCCCTTTGGAGGTTTCTGTCAGGGTTACCTCACCCTTAGCCTTTGGTTAAAAGAACCTTAGCCTACAAGGCAGTGGAGGTCCAGTTATATGGCGCAGGACACTCGCCATTTATCAAAGCCCCGTCTGCGTGGCAGTGGTCACGACGTGCACGTGGGGTTGATTTGTCTGGGAGAAGCACAGTATGATGTTAAGACATCTGTGTGCTTTTAACACACATCCACACTAAACCTGGACCACATATATACATACATACATACATTTAAACAGACAGGTGAGATGTATATGTTAGAATATTTATTTTTTCAGAACTACTACACTCCATTTTGCACCTTTTGACATCTGAGAAATGTTTGCGAACCTTATTGTGCAACTCATGTTTGTAATTGCATTGTTTTTACTTCAGCGAATCCTTGCGGCCTGAAACCTTGCAAGAATGGAGCTAAATGCAAAAATGATGGAACCAAGTTTATTTGCACATGTACACCTGGATTCATGGGAGACACCTGCATTACACGTGAGTATGGTATTAACACTTTTTGTGTGGGGGGACACTTTTTATTCATCACTAAGTTTAAACTTAATTACTTTTGCTTCATACTCTCGTTTACACATTGATTTTTGATATTCTATCAAACTATTTAATTTTAAACCTCATCTCTCTCTCTTTCTATCTCTGTCTCTGTCTGTCTGTCTGTCTGTCTCTCTCTCTCTCTTTATATATATATATATATATATATATATATATATAAATTTTAGTGTCTGTCTGCATATAGGCGCCCATACATGTGTGTGTGTGCGTGTATGTGTGTGTGTGTGTGTGTGTGCATATGCGCACATGTCTGTCATTAAGAACGAAAGGTTAAAGAATCTATGAATAAACTAAAAGTGTATTTATATGTACAATTTTCTGGTGAAGACAAAAGCGGAGATTCTGAATTGCTACATGCCATCTTACGCAAATTACGAGAACAGAACTCCCCTTAAATCTTGAAATATCACCTATTGTAACGAAAATTTAAATCATATGCATAAAATTTCCTGAATCATTTGATTTCTTTGCATATTGATATAAAGATCACCTGATATAAACTCCTGAGATTTTTTTTTCTTGTGCAGATATTTGAAGTCAAAAGTATCTAGTCACCGCCATCTTTTGAAAAATTAAAACAAGCTATTCATTCTGAAAGTGCTGTTATTCCACCCGAAATGATCCCTCCAATTATTGAAAACTTTTGTAAACGTCTACAATCGTGTGTTAGCAGTGATGGGAAACATTTAGCCGATTTAATATTTAAGTTAAGATAAAAACAAAATTTAATAGGTCCTCTGATCTTCACTCCTGATCTGAAATGGAACACATACATCAAATCTGTTGCCAAGATCGCTGGAAAGATGGTTGGATCACTCCTGAGATACTTACTGCTCCAGTAAGTATCTCACTGCCAATGCGATCCTCTATCTATACAAGAGCCAGGTTCACCCTAGAATAAAGTACTATTAGCACATCTGGGCAGGAGTTGCTAAGCACACCCTATCCTACCTTGATAGAGTTCAAAACCGGCTCCGAAACCTAGTAGGCGATGCCCTTTTATTTTCTCTTCCCTGCAACCTCTTTCCCACAGAAAACCTGTGTCTGCTCTATCGCTATTTTCATGGCAAGCACTCGTCTGAAGTCCAATCTATGTCCCCCTTGCCAAACTTTCATAAAAACACTTGACTAGCTACAATCACTATATATGATGCTCCCCTATGCCTAGATGTAAATGCAGATTCCATGAGCAAAGCTTTTTTCCCAGAACTGCCCGCCTTTGGAACACTCTTCTGTTGG
The DNA here is from genome assembly GCF_053919585.1 of Euprymna scolopes. Classification (NCBI taxonomy): domain Eukaryota; kingdom Metazoa; phylum Mollusca; class Cephalopoda; order Sepiida; family Sepiolidae; genus Euprymna; species Euprymna scolopes. Next base: position 23,277,617 of record NC_136500.1, read on the forward strand.
CATGCTTCCCGGCTAAATACAACATGGTAACCTTAAAATCTAATATAAACAAATTCCTGTTAAGTCGTCCTCATAAATAATCAAATTATACTCAATTCACATCATTAAGGATTACTTCACTACCACATTATATTTATTAACCCTTATCCTCGAGTGGCCTTCAGGCCTTGATAAGTGGTGACCCCTAAGTAAAAAAAAATAGAAAATGAAATAGGCTTCTACGTACATCTTTAAAAAATAAAAAAAAAATTTCTTTATTTAATTGTTATTTAATGTTTGTTTTTTTACCTACAAGTGCGGCAGATCATTTTGGGACACATTGTATTATCTAATTCTAATGAAATTTAAACATACATGCAATATACATTTCAGAAATTTTTTCAAATTTTCAGTTTCCTTTAACGAGTTAAATAAACAATAAAAAATATGAACAATTGCAACAATATTTATGTCATGGTTATTAGCATAATGATTTTTTTTCTTTTTTATCTTAGCTAATCCTTGCGGATTGAAACCTTGCAAGAATGGAGCCAAATGCAAAAATGATGGAACCAAGTTTATTTGCACATGCACACCTGGATTCATGGGAGACACCTGTGTTACACGTGAGTCAGTTGTTAATATGTATATTCGATCATTGTTGGCCATTATCTCATGCCTTTAAAAAATTAACTGATGTGATGATACGATGCGTGGTAAATCCATCCACTCAAAATAAATAATGCTAAGTAGCCGACTATAGTCAAGGGCAACCAAAAGGCTTCTTTTTCATTAGCTGCTACACGAGGATACCCAGGATTACTCTACTTGCCCCTGATACCCCTTTATTAATTCTGAGTGTTTTGCAAGAGGGAGGGATCAAGTACCGGTTTTTAAGACTTTAGCATGACTCTACTGAGGATTGAAACCGGTCTCTCAGTCATAAGTGAACACACTTACCATTATATCAACTTGACCAGTCAAAATAGTAGCTTTTAAATTAATTCATTAGCATACATTTTTATAGTGAGTTCATGCAGATTTGAATTAATATTCACAAGAACTCGTCTTACTGCAATAACTGAAAATAATTTTCCAATCTTCATCCGTGTGCCTAGCATTAGTAGGGATTTCCATGAACAGTTTTTTTTCCCCAAGAACTTTTCATCTATGAAGCACATTACCATGGTATTGCTTCCCTGCAGACTAACACATACCCATCTTCAAATTTAATGTCAAGAAATACTTATTATAAAATGCCATCATATGTAATCAAACCTTGTTCGTTCCATTCATCATTTTCAATCATCTCATAATATTCTTCATCATTCAACTGACTGTCCATCTATCTCATTAATCCTCAAGTATGTTTTGGCTTCAATAATGAAGACTTGTTTGCGAAAAGCTTATACAGTCGGGCAGTTTCTGAATAAATTTATTGAATCCAACTTCATTCATAAGATTTTGGTTGAGTTGCACAATAAGGTTCGCAAACATTTCTCAGATGTCAAAAGGTGCAAAATGTGGACATTCTAACCGTTCAGGCACAAAACCAATCAAAATAGAATATTTAGACGCACTGAAAAGAAGACTTTCTGATAGAATAACCGTTGGTTTGAAAGAGGATGAGCAGTTTTTGTGCAATAAGTGCAAGACACTTGATTCGGATGGGAACTTAGATAAGGAAAATGTATTCTACACTTTGCGGACGATGGGAAACGGGTATTACCTAAATGTAATTATGATTAACGCCATTATAATCTGAACAAAGTCTGATCCTGGTCTTTAAGCTGATTATTTAGAACTGAACGCGTCAAAATGCAATCTTCTTTTTTTCGACTCACCATCTACTGCTCCCTCACCCCTCCTTGAATATCAGTTTCTCACTTCAACCACTCAATATTGATGTGAGGAACGTTAGTACCGTTTTGGACAACTCCTTCAAACTAATACATCATTGTTTCAAGCTGGCGAAAAGTCAGGTGATTTTATATACTAGAGAACGACTGACATCTATTTAAGATTGCATTTTCGTAGAACATTAGATTCATCAAAATATAGAATAGGAGACAAAGTCTCATACTAACATTTAAAAATAATATTAGAACATGTCCATGAGTATGGACGAAGACAAAATGGTTGCGAAATCTTGTTTGAAAATACAATAATTCATGTAAATAAAATAATGCATGTGTGTATAGCGTACACAGATGTTGAAGTCACGGTTTGGCAGCAGCCATTTTGGATTCCGTATCTCCTTGTCAAATTTTAATCCAGGGCCAAATACCAGGGGAATCTATTGCATAGAGAACTTTGGGGGTTGTTGTTGGTATTGTGTCCTGACCAAAGAAAGAGGAAGTGACCCTTTATTAACTTCTATCACATGTTCAACTCGCCTGAGATATACTTCTTGATCGGCCAAGCCAGAAGGGGGATATTTAGTTCTCTCCCAATGCAAGAACTGTGACACCAGGATGGGAAAACGGGAATGGAGAAGTCAGCATCCTCGAGGAGGAGCACCCTGACCTGCAGTCTCCTCGGCATTCCCCAGTAAGGGCGCCTCAGGCGATTAGTAATAAACTGATCCCTTCTCAAAGATAGAAAGCAAAGCCTCGGGACAAGATCAAGGTGTAGTATCTGTTCTTCAGATGCTGCACTTCTGTTTCTTGTTCTCTTTCGGTGGAGGAGAGGTCCTTCACGACTGAGACAATTTTTATTTTTGTACCTTTTCTCCACGTTAAAAAACGACCCTGGTGTCTAACTCTGTCCCGTGGGGAGGCATAGTAAATAGGTACAATAAACAGGAACCAGGTCATTACAGGAATGGTTTAAGCTCTGTTGATTGTGGGGGTTCGAGGATAAAAATCCCTGCATCAGTCAGCACTGTGCTTATAAACCACACTCGGATTATGGGTTTAGTTTTTCGTAATTGCGATTGTTACAGCTTCTGTATCTGATTCGGCAGACACTTTCTGTACTTTATTGATAAATCTGGTTGGTTATATCTAACGTCATATCCGGTTTTATATCTTAAATTTCCATTTCTTACAATAAAGAATGATTAATCTTTTGGCCCTTTTATGAGCTTTGTCTGAAATGTTTTTCAACATAAACGCCAAGATATATACTAGTAAACATAGCCACATCATAACACGTGTTATGTTCATGATGTATTTAAAAAGAAAATACTCAAATAGGAAATATATTTGCTTAATTATTTACCTCACTTATTGGGTGGAAACTGTGCAAAAAAACACACACCAATCATGGAAGGACATTCAAATGAATGTGTAAAGATGATTCTATGGCAGTTTAGAAATGGAAGTTGTATCCATTTAACGCACTTTAAACATTTTAGATACTTTAAATGAATTGGAACTTGGGGAATATTTCAAAATTGATGCCTATTCCTGTAGTTAAAATTTCACAAAAACCAAAGCTGCCTGAATTTTCTAGGAAGGGCCTTTTTAGCCTCTTTACATACAACTAAATTAAACTAAATATAGCCCACGTTATGAACCTTTACACCAAGAAGCTATGTTCCCAAATTCATAATGATAGATTATTTTAGGAGTGAATCCTGTACATACAAATATGCTTCCTTCAATTTTGACAGACTATGGGCATCCGCTGTAAGAATGCCTGCATATGGAATCTCTGTTGCAAGAGTTGCGCAATCACCGACCACGCCTCTGCTGAGTCGGCATTGTTGAATACCAGTGGCAATAATAGGCTCAAGACGACTGGAAACAATGCTGAGATAAGCGAAGAACACATACGATGACTAGTATTCCCAAACTAGCCAGGGTACCCGGCGTTGCCCGGGTGTTTGGAGGTGTCTGTTAAGCAAAAGAAAAAAAAAGTGGTAATAGTCGGGCAGGCTCGAATCCTACTGCAGAGGAGGAAAAGAATGTGGGGAAAAAAACGTGACGTCTTTGCCGTTGTGTCCATCGCCAAACCAGAAAGGCGAAGGTTTAAATTAAGGCTAGTCAATCCAAAAGAGGGGATGATTTTTAAAAATATTGGCGAAGAAAGCGACCCTTCCTTGTAGCAAAGTGGCCAGTTAAGGGTGAAAGAATTAATGTTTTTAGCCAATTTTTCGATTCGTCCAAAGGGTCGAGCTTTAAAATGATACCAATCTCGTGAAAATACGTCGCCTCTGTCGAAAGTCTTAGGCAGACATACATACATACATTTAAACAGAAAGGTGAGATGTATAATATAGATGGTCACCCATCTGGGTCTAACCAGGCTCACCGTTGCTTAATTTTGGTGATCTGACAAGAACTGGTGCGTCAACATGATCATGGTGTATATACAATATGTAAACATATACACATACGTTTCTGAATTTTTGAGATGCTGATTGATTATATTATTTGATTCTTCAGACTACTGTTCTTATCTTGAATGTTATTTTCACAACGACCTTCTTCATGTAGATCCGTGGCGCAGTGTACTTGGAAAAAATCAATTGGAAAAGTGAAATTCTCATGAAACTAGAAAGTTCAAGTTTTAGTGTTGGCGACCAAAAAATACAATTGCAAATTACTTAGGAACTCTGTCCAGTTATGGATGATGGAACAAGAGCATGCTACCTCCGTGAAGTAAAGAAAGGATTCTATTCGAAATTCCGTTCAGATTTCCAAGTTCGCTGGAAAGATTCCCGAGTTCAACAAGATACGCCTGATGAAGGCTGGAGGTTACATCGACCGAAACATTGTGAAAATGACACTTAAAATGAGAACAGTGGTCCAAAGTATCGAAATAAAACGAATATCCACATACATAAGTTTATGTTAAACAAAATATAGTACACATTCCGATCCTTTACGTCAAGAAGCTATGTTCCAAAACTTATAATGGTCGGTTAATTATTTTAGGAATGAATTTTGCATATACAAATATATAACCATATACGTATACATAAGTTTATATATAAATATGTGTTCCTCTCGTACTGCTTTTATCATATTAATATTATTAGTGTTTAAAAAATAAAAATCTTATTACGCGAATGTTACTTCCTATTCCCTTCACATCAAAGATCATTTATTTTCTGTCAAAAAAATGACTCGACTGGTCACAAGTTCAATAGCAATATTTTCCAATTAGTTTTTATTGTATGCGTTACTTTTGTTTAGTTTCTTATTAAATTTTAATTATCTTGAAAACGTTAGCTTTTCTCCGTATCTATGTACTTAATTGCATTGCATCGAGTTCAGCACAATTTCTTTGAATACTTTCTTTTCTTTTCTAAAAACTAATTTACTTTCCTGATTCGAAGAAAACATTTTCTGAAGGTAACCGTTATGCAAAATTCTGGTGACTATTCCCGTATCGGTTTATTTAGAAAACCCATGTAGACTGAAACAGTGCAAAAAAAACAAAACAAAAACAAAACAAAAACAAACAAAACAAAAAAAAAAAACAATGCCTCGTGCATTAATCATGAAAAGAAATTCAAATATATTATAAATATGTACATATGTCCTAATGAAACAAAAGGCCGTGTAAGACTTCTTACATTAATTATTATGCATTAAATTCGAACAACACATTCTAAAAAAACACAAAATATTTATTTTACCATAAAATTGTCTAGTGGTTGAAATCTCATAAGGAGGAGAGAGAGAGAGGGAGAGTTACATATATTTTAAGCGCATTGCTTAATTTTATTACTGTTTGATTTAAGTTTGGTCTCATTAAAAGTAGCACCAATACAACCGATATTTCAATTACCACTTTCTCTGCTAATAATATCTGTTGTCATATTCGGTTAAATACCACAGCTTTCCTTTTCTCACGATACAGAAAAGTCAATCACTTGACCGTGTTTATGATCCTTGTCTGAAACTTTTCCTGTTTGCAACACAAACATAAATATATTAGCCATTTCAATGTTTAACACACGTCTATTAATGTACAATATGCATTTAAAAAGAAAATACTGAAATGTGAATATCTTTTTGTAATAATCCAGCAAATCCATGTGGACTGAAGCCGTGCAAAAACGGTGCGAAGTGCATCAACCATGGAAAGGAATTCCAATGTATTTGTAAAGATGACTTTATGGGACCAACCTGTGTGGAACGTAAGTATCACTATTTAGATATTAATTTTTGAAACTAAAATTTGATGAACCTCACAAAATTGATTCCTTTCTTTTAAACACTGTCTCTTGATTTGTATATTTGTCCCCATCTCCATCTTTATCTCTCTTTCTCTATCTTTCCTCTCTCTATATGTCTGTTTCTTCCTCTTGGTAAGTCTATTTCTCTTTTCCATTATTTCCCACATTTTAAAACTAAGTTCAATCTTCTTATTCAATACTTATTCATTATTTCTAACTCCTCACTCTTTAATAATTTTGAATCTGTTCTTAGCATCCGTTTACCTATGGAGACAATAAAGATCTGCACCTCAGATTAGGCCGTTAGCATCTGCTGCGATTGTGCAAGCATATCCTGTATCAACAGGCTCTGTAGCAGATGGCAGAGATATAGGTGGTGTCTCGTTACGAGAGCTCTGTTGTAGACTATGTTGTCTCCTTTCCTGGAGCATGCCTTTTTTTCTGTCTCTTGTTTTTTTGCATAGTTACCTCATTTCGCTCTCTCTTTCTCCCTTTTTACATCCCACTCCCCCCTCTCTCTTTCTATTTAAATGTCTTTTTTCTCTTCTCTGTTTCCTCAGTTGTTAAAACTAAGTTTAATCATTATCATCAGTATACCGTTTTGGCATTTAAGATACCACGAGTATCCCAAACCCTGAAGTGGTCAGCACAAAGGAACATATCACGCCTGCTCTCAACGTGGTCTGATTCAAAGCGTTGACATTAGTCATATTGCATGCAGTCAAATCTTTTTGTATGATCAAGCCATGTGTTCCTTGGTCTACCATTCCCAATACTGTCAGGGGTATCCAGACATATTATGGAGTTGATGCAAGAAGTGGCATGATTTACATAGTAAAACTATGTGAGACCCCAAGAATGTAAGTAATCCAAAATACCCCCCCACATCATCATCATTGAGTTAACATCTGTTTTACATTCTCGCATACGTTTAACGGTTTTAAGAAATGGACTTCCAAAATAGTCAATATTTACCAGGTCTTTATTTATCCCTCTTTCGCCCAGATCCATGAATTATTTAAATCTATGGTCCTCATTATGCTAAAGAAACAATATTGGCGATAGCTAGGAAAGAAAGCAAGAAGGAATTCATGACGTTATGTGTAAAATGAACTTTTAACAGTTCTGATTGAAATAGTCGACCAACAACATTAAGAAATACAAGTTTTTATGAGGACAGTACAGGATTTGGATTAATTTTTTTATATTGCCATTGGTCTAATAGTCCTTATCAATTCGTTGTCTCATTTTAATACAGCTTCTTATTCTAGTATCTTCTTTTCAAGAACTGTAGAGCTCTTTCTGTGCTGACTGTTTTCTTCCTAACCCCAGCTTTGATTATTTCAGTAGGCATTTCCTGTTTTTGTGATAATCATATCTCATTTTTATTATCTTTTACATCAAATGGCGTCATGGCTTGTCTGGAGCGATTTCCATGATAAAAAAGTGTACATAATTCATTTCCTTTATAACCCCCCTCTCTCTCTCTATCTATCTATCTCTATCTCTCTTTATCTATCTATCTATCTATCTATCTCTATCTATCTATCTATCTATCTATCTATCTATCTATCTCTCTCTCTCTCTCTCTCTCTCTCTCTATATATATATATATATATATATATATATATATATATATATATATTAGCTTGAGTAGATGTTGTTTATACCAGTTTAGGTTACGTTGTCAACAATCTGTCCGACAATGACCTCGTTTCAGTAAGGCCTACACTTCCAGTCTTTATTCTCTTTTTGAAAGAAACTTTATTGCTAACTACCTGCCGAGGCTGCTCAAGCATTTTTGTATGCCAGAATGTGTACACTGGCTGTTTTTATTTTTTTTCATTTTTTATTTTTTTACATGGGGGTCACCACTTATCAAGGCCTGAAGGCCACTCAGGGATAAAGATTATTGCGTGTACAGTAATCAATGAGATAGTATTGTAGTAATCATTAGTATTGGGGGTTTTGATAGAGTGTCTTACAAAAGGGGGCGGTTCGTCAGGAGTTTGTTTATGCTGGACTTGAAGACGTCCAAGTTGTAGCCAGGTGGGAAACAGGCAAGCGACAGAGAGTTCCAGTGGCGTGCAGTTCTAAGAAAGAAGCTTTGCTCATGGAATCTACGTTTGGATTTATGCACAGATAAAGAGTGGGGAAAATTATTGACAGTAGTTTTTTAGAACATCATCTGACCTGATATCTAACCTCTTCGAGAGGAGGTAAATAAATAAAGGCATTCTTAAGGTATGACAATTTTGATATTTGAAAATGTAAATTTATTTACAATTCATATTTTTCAGCCAATCCTTGTGGACTGAACCCTTGCAAGAATGGAGCCAAATGCAAAAACGATGGAATCAAGTTTATTTGCACATGCAAACCTGGATTCATGGGAAAGACCTGTACAGAACGTAAGAGTAATAAGTCTCTCTCTCTCTCCCTCTTTCTTTCTCTTTCTCTCTCAATCTCTCTCTCCCTATATCTATCTACCTACATTTTGTTGTTTTAAAAATTTTCGTTGGAATTTCGAGTGGAAAAATCTATTTACTTTATAGGAGTAGCATGCTCTTGTTCCGTCAGCCATGACTAGATACATGTCCTAAGTAATTCACAATTGTATTTGGGGGGGCGCAGTGGTGAGAGTACTTGAGAAAATCAATTGTAAAGTGATACTCTCCTGAAGGTTGAAGGTTCAATTCTCATCGTTGGCAACGGAGACAAAACAAAAAATACAATTACGAATCATTTAGGACCTCTATCCAATCATAGCTGATGAAACAAAAGCATGTTACCCCCATGAAGCAAATAAGAGGTTCAGTTTGAAATTCCATCCAAATTCCCGGGTTCGACAGAAATATTTCCGACTTCTACAAGATACACCTATAGAAGGTCGGAGGTTACATGGATCGAAACGTTGTGAAAATCATACTCAAGATGATGACAGTAATCTGATGGATCCAAATAATACAAATATAATTTCCAACCCAAATTTCTTTAAAAGTGAAACAAAATGTACATAAAAGACTCCAAATAATACGGATATCCAATCCTCATCTCGGAAATTCAGAAGCGAAATGGAATTTATATATATAATTATAAAACTTAAATGACCTTGTAACGATATATGTAACCCACTTTCTGATTTACGAAATCCGGTTCTGCATGCGCGCATGACCTGCGCACTGAAATATTAACGTTATTATTTCGAAATTATTATTTAACATGGGAAGAGTGGGGGTTAAAATAACTTAAACTTAATACAGAAATGAACGATGTAAAAAAAAAAAAGCAGACAGTATTAACAATTGTTTATTTGGATAATTTAAACGCGAAAAAACAAAAAAAAAAACAAAAGAACGATTGGGACGCTGAAATATTAACGTTAATATGCTTAAATATGATAATTTAATTTATGCAGATTTCATATTTAATATTATAGAGTCAATACCTTATTTATTATATTGTACTTAATATATAGCAATGCTTTTACAAGTAAAATAAAAATAACTTGGGTGCCATCAGCTAGAATTGAAACCAAAACATTTAGCTCCCCAACCTTATTCATTACTATCTGTACTATGTCCTTACACATAGTAAAACTTTAAAAGATAACATTGTCTAACTTATAAATATATATTTGCGCATGCATAAATGGGCATTTTAAGTCGACTTACGCCTGCCAAATTTTCTTTTTTTTTAAAATTTTTACCCCTTAGCAGCATTTTTTTTACCAGATAAAGATCAAATTAAAGTTGTTCCACGGATCAGAATTCCAACATATCAAATGTCAAGTCGGTAGATTAAAAATTGACAGAGTTGTTTAGTCGTGACCGTTCCTCAGACAGACAGACACAGACAGACACAGACAGACAGATAAGATCATATATATATATATATATATATATATATATATATATATATATATATTAATAGATATATAGATAGATAGATAGATATTGTCTTATTAATGGAATTCTCCAAATCTATAAATTATTTTATTCAAAATCTTGTCAAGATATTGTAAGATTACACTACAAAGATTTTTATGCTTAATACCTTGTCTAATGTTTATTTTCATAGTAAATCCCTGTGGACTTGAACCTTGCAAGAATGGCGCCAAGTGTGTCAACGAGAAAGATACATTCAAATGCATTTGCACAGCTGGCTTCATGGGGAAAACTTGTATTGAACGTGAGTACATTATTTATTATCTCTTTTCTGTGATGTAAATTTTATACTGGCATCTACTTATATAATAACTATGGCGTTCATTTATTATCTTTAAACGACCCATTTGGTATAACGGTAACAATGTTTGTAATGGACCGTGAGATCAGGGTTCAATCTAGTTGAGGTTTCAATCTTAGTAATCAGTATGGCAGATACTGGGTAATTTTAGTAAACTTTTCTCTTTCCGGCTGAGGTATCTGTCCTAGGTAGTTCACCCTCCCAGACCTTGCTTCTTTTGTGTGAAGTTAGTTTATTGCTAACTGCCTAAGGAGCTAAAATCAGGGAATGGAGACAGAATTGCTGATGCAATTTTTATGAAACCAAATTGATCCAGCTTTATGGAGGCTGGCTTTATTCTTCTCACCTTCTGACTTTGTGTCACACCTTCCTCTCGTAAGAAGGAAATAAATCGTCTCATCAGTGGCAATCATAGCCACAGCATCGGATGCAAACTTTCTGTAGCATACTATTCTATACATCTGCAAATGTGATGCCTCCGTTCAGTCTTGAAAAACAATGGATACTCCCTGTAAGGGTATGTGCGCATGAAATTATGTGCAAAGAGGTGCACAATCTCCAATCACACCTCTCCTGAATCGACACTGCTTGAGTTCATTGGCAAGAAGAAGTGGAGGACGACAAGAAATAATGCCGAGATAAGCAGAGAGCACATACAGCACCTGAAATTCCAAAATGGTCACCCATTTTAATACTGACCAAGCTATAAGTTACTTAACTTCGGTGATTTAATGGGAACCGGTGGATCAACATGATGATGCCATCCATAAAATACTGTTGTAAATATACCATAGTGTTTTTTAATCATTTCATCAAAGTAATAACTATAAAGTAACTATGTTTATGTATATATTTAGTATATATATATATGTATATATATATATATATATAATTAGAATAGTGCGATGGAAGGCATATTTCTTTCTGAAGGATAAGGAAGCAGATAAAACGGTAATAAAATTTTTAAAATATATATTTGCTCGGCAATAGTATTGAGCACTTTTTCAGGTTTTTACTAATTATCACTCTTGCTATATATATATATATATATATATATATATATATATATATATATATATATATTTATATATATATATATATATATATATATATATATATATATATATATATATACACCATACGCTACATAAATAAATCCGTCTTGCCAATCATCCATACCTAATTTTGATCTCTGTGTTGAATCCAAAAATTCAACCCAAAGGAAAGGGTTAAAGAGGCTGCAATATCCATCATTTGGAAGATGAGGAAAACTATGGGAGTATTGCCATTTAGCACGTATATTAATGTGTTATTTATTGAATAGTTTTTAACTAGTATCTGTTAAAAAATTTATTTGAAGACAACCGAATTGCAATCATCAGGAAAGCAGTCTTCCGGTAATGTTTTCCACAGGTGGGAAGTCCTCGCAAAGAAGTCATGTCTATGAAAATTCCGCCTGGGACTATAGTCATATGAAGGGAAAGAGGAGTCTTTTCTCGTTATGGTATTTTGTAACAAGACTTTCAGGCCGCCGTGTACAGAACAACCTTATGTAAGATGTTGACATCTATGCTGATGACACGACCATCTACGGCAACACATCAAAGGCTGTAAATGACGAAGTTCTCTCGGATTCTCTCTCCTCTGATCTCGAGCGCGTGGTTCAGTGGGGGAAGATGTGGCTAGTTACCTTTAATGCATCTAAAACCAAACTCCTATCCTTACATCATCAACGCTCTGATCCCCAGCTGGCATCAATTGTGATGGATGGCTCTCGTCTGGGTGAGGCCCCGTGTTTTGACAAGCTTCTGGGTTTGACCTTTACTCCTGATCTGAAATGGAACACGTACATCAAGTCTGTTGCCAAGGTCGCAGGAAAGATGGTGGGATCCTTCTACCGCTCCAGAAGATATCTCACTACTGATGCAATTCTCTATCTTTATAAAAGCCAAGTACGGCCAAGGATGGAATACTGTTGCCATATCTGGGCAGGAGCTGCCAAAAACAGCCTATCATGCCTTGACAGAGTACAAAATAGACTTCGTGGTTTAGTGGGGGATGCCCTTTTCTCTACCCTGCAACCCCTCTCCCACAGAAGAGACGTTGCGAGCCTATCCTTGTTTTATCGTTATTTTCATGGCAGGTGCTCGTCTGAACTCCAATCCCTGGTCCCCCCTCGCCAAACTTTCACGAAAAACACCCGTCTAGCTGAATCCACTGTGAAAAATTTCCCCCACTCTATATCTGTGCCTAAATCAAAACGCGGATTTCATGAGCAAAGCTTCTTTCTTAGAACTGCACGCCTGTGGAACTCTGTTCCGTCTGCCTGCTTCCCTCCGGACTACAACTTGGATGTCTTCAAGTCTAATGTTAACAAATTCCTAATGAACCGCCCCCCTAATTAAACACTTCATAAAATCTCCTCACTAACGTGATGTACTTGCAATAACCCTTATCCCTGAATGGCTTCTGGGCCTTGATAAGTGGTGATCACTGTGTAAAAAAAAAAAAAAAAAAAAAATGTAAGCATTAGTTTGGAATAGAACTGCGGGGCGGTATTTTTCTTTTTACATAGAAAATAAAAGGAGAAAAGATTGTCTAACATTTCTGCAATGCTTACATTTTTTTTCACGTGTGGAAGAGAAAGTATCATTCATTTATTTATTACCTGGGATCCATTATGTTCAGATTTTTTTTGTAAATATATCTATATTCTATAACTGCACCGTTTCTATTAGGTTAAATATCTAAAGTAAATAAACCAATAAGAAACGCTAACTCTTGCTAAAAGAATCAAAGTTTTTTCTAATAAAAAAAGAAAAAAGAAATGGATTCTTGTTAGCATTCGATCATTCTCAGTTCCGACCTGTTAAGTTCGGCTCTCCAGTACTCGACCCCCTCCATTTTGACTACCGGTCTTATATTCCCTCATTCCAGTGTATAGTTTCATTGATATGAAAATTACATTTACCCCTGATCCTTAAAGAACACCTCATAAACTTAAGACCTTACTAATCTCTCCACTAGCTCACTCAGATATCCTTGCTAGTCTCTCTACTCGGCTAGACACAGCTAGCCCTCAATTAAAAGTGACGACTCCTTCTTTAAACAACACAAGCAAATCGTATTTCCAGTTCTCTATGTAAAAGTGACGACATTAAAAAGACAAAAGAAGCAACCGAATCACATTTTCAAAATTCATTTTAAAGCGACGACTTTCTCTCAGAAATCCAACCGAATCTTTTTTTTTATTTGCGTTTAAAAGCGACAACTTTTTTCCCAGCAAATGCAACCGAATTTCGTTTAAACTTTCTCATTTAAAAACGACGACTTTTTTCATGCAAATCGATCGAATCACATCGCAAGTTCTTTTAACAGCGACTTTTTTTTTAAACACAAACAAACAAAAAAATCTGACTCGCATTGTACTTTCCCTAAAATAGCTCTTTCGTTTAAAAGCGGCAATTTTTGTTTCTTTTCAGCAAATACAACCCTCGTTTAAAAACGACGACTTTTTACTACATACAAGTCGACAATCGCATTTTAAGTTCTTTTGAAAAAAAAATCTGACTCGAACTTTACTTTCATAAAATAACTACCGGTTAAGTGTTTAAATAAATATGTACGCATTTTTAAATTATCCACCATGATGAATTATTTCGTTGACTTTCACATTTCATCTTGGTCGCAGCAACTTTATTCTTCAGACCAAAATAGCTTCTAATTAAAAAAAAATGGATTCTTCTCAGTATTCGAACATTCTCAGTTCCTACTTGTTCAATCCGAATCTCCCGAACTCGACTCCTGTCATCTTGACTGCCGCCCTAACATTGCTTCACTCCAGTCTGTAGCCTCATTGATCTGCAAATTAAAAGTTTCATTTAGCTGATTTATCTTCTTTTTGCTTTTCTTTTGCGTTAATCCCGAGCTACGATTTATCACAACTGATTTATCTCCTAAGGTGTTCATTTGAGAATGCCTCAACATTAAAAAACTGTCGAACCAAATGAAGTTTTTATTTTTAATAAATGATAGCGAAGTATATTAGTTTATTGCCATTAACATGATACGATTGTTGCATAGTCGGGAGTGTATATAAACATGGTATATTAAACGGACATCGTTAACGTTGTGACGAGTCGGTATATATATATATATATATATATATATATATATATATTATTTTTAAAACAGTAATCTAAATGTACATGCATGTTTCTAGGAATCGAACTCCAGACCATGTGAAACACACACACACACACACACACACACATACATATATATATATATATATATATATATACATGTTTTTAACATTATGTGATCATCTAGTTTCTTGAATGTGTGTAAAACGTCTATTGATCATCTCTAGTGTTCACGTATGACATTATTTCATAACCGTGTATAGCAGTTATGGAATTGACAACTTATACAGACAGTCTTTACCAACGGAACAGATAACAGACACCAGCAAAAGGTACATACCTTTACAAATTTTTCGAAAAGGAGAACGCCAATATAATAATTGGCCCCTTCATCGAAGTTGGGCACAAGTTGGGGACAAGTCTACAGAGAACTAAACTCTCTATGTGTATCTGTAAACTATCTTTTCTTCTCTCTGACTACGCGACCATTAATAAATATACGTAGCACAAAAAGAATAATCACCACATCTTTTCCCGTAATTTTGTTTATGTTAGTTATGAAAACTAGCATTCCTTTTTACCAATTTAACATATCTATTTTATCTTTAAAGGCTTAATCCGCTTCGATAACATTCTCTCTGTTGCTCAAACATTCTTTTGTTTTTATCGAAATGTGTTTACTAACTAAACACTGACAATCGACCATGATCGTTATCCGGCATTTTCCTGGACCAAAACACAACACAACAATGACAAATAAAAAGTGGCTAATTGGAATCATAGTGTGATTAATCAGCTTAAATGCTATTTAGGTCCAACTTTTTAAACCAGACAAACATAATTTTATATATTAGATAATACGTAGGGAATTTCTGGTTTCATCAATGATATCATGTCAATTTCAACAGAATAATAGATAAATTAGGAAAATTCAACAAAACTGTAAGTTGCTTGAGTCTGTGAAAAATAGAAAATTTGTCAATTACCTCAGCAAAAACAACCTATTCAGCAACAAACAATGTAGTTTTCATTGTGAAAAATTAATAGCTGATGTGCTGGTGGTTAGGGTTAGGGTTAGCAAATTAAAATCAATAGCTGATGTGCTGGTGGTAATATCACACAAGATTAGTGAATATATTGATGATGGCTTCATTTCTAAAGCAATATCTCTTGACATATCTAAAGCATTTGATAGGGTTTGCTTCAAGATTTCCAGCTACGGAATAGCTGGAAAAATGTTCTTTCAACCATCACATGTTTTCTCTTTGATTGGTTTATTAAAATAATCATTGACGGGGAGAAATCGTAAGTATTAATGCTGGCGCGTCTCAGAGATCCATTCTGGGTTTAACTCTCTTTCTCATCTTTATCAACGATCTCCCAAATCATATTCCATTATCATTCATCGACATTTATGCAAATGATATTACCATCTTTGGCAAGACTTAAAAGGCCAACAAAGACCAAGAAATGGAATCCCTACATGTGATACGTAGCCAAAATCACTGTAAAATGATGGGATCATTTTACCGCTCCAGAAAGTATCTCACTCCAGATGCAATTCTCTACCTGTACATGAGTCAAATACGTCTTAAGAGCACTGTCGTCACATCTGCGGTACAAAACCGTTATTGAAATTTAATGAACAAGAACCTTTCGCTCCCCTTCTTCCTCTTTCTCTGCTTTATCATTACTTTTATGATAGGTGCTCGACTGAGCTCTAATCTATGCCCCTCCTCGTTCACAACAATAACTCGTCTAGCTACAACAACTATGAATTTCCTTCACACCTTATCTGTGCCTAAAAGTAAACAAAAATTCCATAAGCAAAGTTTCTTTCCTAGAACTATCCGTTTGCGGAACACAATGCCGTGGGGCTGCTTCCCAGCTGAATATGACATGGCCATTTTCAAATATAATGTAAATATGTTTCTGTTAAGACGTCCATTTAAATATTCAAGCCTGCGCAAGTTCCACTATTACCGATCATATTTTCACACCACTTACCTAAAACATAAATTCTCAACCTTGTGATCTCCTCAAAGAAATGTTAAAAAATCAAAGAAACTTAATATATGTTGAACGGAGAGGATTGGAATGACATGGAACAAAGGTTTGTATCGTTAAGCAGCATGTTGAGTATTGAATGGAATAAAATTGAAAATAAGTCACATTGGACACCATGTATGGGAAACAAAAAAGAAGGGGTTTTGCTGTACACTTTCGATGTTTCATATTTAGGTGAAGGTGGAAATACATTTATAATAAAATATAAAGTCAATAAAATATTCTTAGGACAGACCCCTATTACTAGGAATAATGAACTATTCCATGATGTCACTTCCGTCCATGACCTCAATTCCGGCTAACGAGAAGCGGTTTACGAGAGAGTCGGTGACAGACACGCGAAGTAGATGGTCGTTCGCAACTGGCAACGATATTGTTCAATTTCCACTTTTATGCATTTTGTTAATACATATTTATTCAATTGTTCCCGTGTCTTTCTCATTATTTATGCAACCACTAACACCACAACAAATATAAAGTAAAACACTGGGGGAAGATATTATTTCTGAATTATTTGTAACGAGAAAAAGGAGAAGGGGTAAACGCTAATCTCGCTTCCTTTTCTTTGTCAAACCTGACGACTTATGCACCTGAAGAAGGTTGAAGGTTACGTCGACCGAAATGTTGTGCAAATAACAGTCAAGATGAGAACATTAGTCTGAATAATCTAAATAATAATCCTCATCTAAAAACTTATTTATATTTAATTATGCAACTCATTTCAGAAGTTGAAAACTCTATAAGAAAATAAACCTAATTTTGTTGTTCCTATCAATTTCACAGTGTTTGCAAAATAACTTTAGAAATTATGTTTTTAAGTAAAAATAATTCACTTTGAACAAATGCCAAATACTTTTTACGCCTAATTATATTGTGAATTGTCAAAAATATTTCAGTTTAAAAACATATATGTAATATTCTTTATTTTATTATCCCACGGGGTGAGTTTCGTTATTTAATTAAAATAAAATGCGCATCAGGTGCGCTTGAAAGCCAAATTACAACGCAATATTATGAAAATAAACAAATATTTTACTTGTTTGAAATGTATAGTTTATATATATTTAGGAGTTAAACTCAATCCTCAGTATTTTGTACGTCTTTTTTTTTCTTTTTTTTATTTGTTCTTTCTTGTCATGTTGTAAAATTGGAGAAAGAAAAGTCAGTTATAAAAAAAATCCGCACGTTTTCTTTCAGCGGTTGTATTTTGAAATACCGGTACAGTACGTTGGTTACGCGAGATTAACGTCATGGTGTGAATTCCGTTTTAGAACGTTAATTTAATTCATCCATTTCTTTAAATTTATAGAATAGGTTTTTCGATTTTCAATAATCCTTTATACTGATGTGAGATTCGAACTCGAGTACTGACATTGTAAAAACTACTGCTTTAGTAATGTGTACTCTACATATTCTTTTTTTTTTTGTTCAGCCAATCACATGTTTGCTTACAAACAAACAAACAAAAAAACTAAACAAAAATTACTTCTTAATACTATATATTTTTCCAGATTTCGATACAATTACTGATTCATTTTTAAATGTACGATTCTGAGACGATTAACAATTCTGATCCCGATTATTTTCACATTTATAAATATTTAGTCATATCGTTTGTTTGTTTTTAATTTTCGGATCTCCGCAAAATAAAAAGAAAAATTGTGTAGTATGTTGGTTATATTTTCGTAAAAGTACACTTGGAGGGGAGAGGCATGCATTATAACTATTTTCTTTTCTAATCTTTTTCTCATAATTGATAGGAAATAGTAATTTGATAACGTTATTGCCAGATTTCCATCCATATTTTCATTGGTATTATATATATATATATATATATATATATATATATATATATATATATCATCCGCTACTTAAAAATGAAATGAAAAATGCGACGCTCGCTCTTTGTTTATAAACAAAGCGGTTAGAGCACTGTACAAGTGGTGGACGGATGTTTGTTTAAATAGACATTTGGCGAGATTATTTATGGGCGCCGCTCCCGTGGGTTGATCGGTAGAACTGCTGACTGTCAACGCGATGGTTCTAGGTTCAATCCTCGCCTTGGGAGAGGCGCTAGTCTAGCGGCACTGATGAGTTGTGATACAACGAAACAGGACTGTATGTCGATGACTACAAATATGTATGTGTATATATATATATATATATATATATATATATATATATATATACACACATTTACCTTTTTATTTATTTCTTATTCACAATTTTTATATAGTATGGTTGTAAAAGAAATTGAATTTAGAATATTGTTAACTAGGTAAATGACAAAAAAGTCGTATTTCAAATATTATCGAACGAGTAACATAACAAGAAAATACCTTTTTTTATTTTGAATCAACTGAATATTTAGATTTTCCCATGGAAATCGATACAATGAGATCATATTTTAGAAACTATGTCTAATGAGCAGAAAAAAAGCAAGAGAATATTGTCATATTGACTCTTTGATTGAATAAGAATTTAATTATGAAAATTTTATTCCGACCAATGAGAAGCAAAAGAATATTGTATAAAAAATATGGACTCATTAATAAGAATCTAAATATGAAAATCTTATTTCAACCAATGAAAAACATGGTACTCATGCATGTTCGTAATATTTCAAAATAGAAACGTTTCAAATTTATTTACACCAATATACTGGGAATAGGTCGAATTCATATTTAAACAAAATACTTCAGCTATAAAACTCAGTTTTTCCTAGTTCAGCCTGGGTAACCTATAAAAATGAGGCAGGCAAGTATGCTCAGATTGGTGACTCACCGTAGGGATTAGATGATAATAAACTATTACAAATCTTTTGATACACATAGGGCACTGGCTTCTACAAACCTAAAATAAAAAAATATTGGTCTAAACAAATATCAGCTAAAAATGTCTACTTAAAGACAAAGAGGCAAAACGATAGATCAGATAATAAGTGAATGCAGCAAACTAGCCCACAAAGTCTACCAGAATACACGCATAGGATTATCCTTAAACTATGCAAGCGACTGCATTAATACATGGCCATTACTTGTTAACTGCGTTGCTACAGTTCAAACCTCTCTCGGATCCCTACGCCATTTGCTACCATTGCAAAGGAACAAACAAAAATGAACAAATCAGACTCGGCATTTTTTAAAGTGCAAATGAAATGCATTTATTCGTGGTTCTTCCAAAACAACACATTTCATTTTATTTCCATAGTCTATTTGCACACATATGTGCCTTTTAAAAGTCTTTATCTCTGCCAGCTGATGCCAGACTCAGCCAGTGCTTACTCGCCGTCCATCTTTTCCGGCGTGCACTTTGCTTCTCTGCCAACCACACAGAGTATTTTTCTCTCCTTTTCTTGTGATGCAAGCTCGCTCACACTCACTAATTTTCATATGTGCTTTAACGGCTGCTTCTGCTCATATTTTTGCTAGCCAGCTATCCTTTAGCTCCTGCTGATATTTTCACAAGCATCCACATTGAGGTCTGTGACACATTTTGAGCACGCAGACCAATATTACAGGAATGAGTGCAACTTGACTTTGCATTTCCCGGCATACTTCACATAGGGCTCTAATTTAATCATTTGTCGCTACTGAAAATTATTTTGTCATTAATACAAGTGTCAATAAGATGTATGTACGAATTGTTTTGTTACTCATTTGTTGTTTGGTTATCTTTCGACGAATATTCTTTATTTTAGCAAATCCTTGTGGTCTGAAACCCTGTAAGAATGGTGCTGTCTGCAAGAACGATGGAAAGGACTTTATCTGTGTGTGTACACCTGGATTCATGGGAAAAACTTGTATTGAAGGTAAGTCATATTTAAATGTACACTTCCATCGTCTTCTTCGTTGTTATCATCATCATCATCATCATCATCATCATCATCATCATCATCAGCAGCAGCAGCAGCAGCAGCAGCAGCACCAGCACCAGCATCAGCAGCAACATCGGTTTAACGTCTGTGTTACAAACTGCTATGTATTGGACGGCTTTAAGAAACTGCCATCCAAAGTAAACTATTTCTGGTTATGTATCATTTCTCCCCATGCAACCTTCACTGGCCTTTCACTTCCATACATCGTCACACTGAATACACACACCTGATATATTAGCCGACAAGGTTTTGCTGAGTAATAATGGCAGACGATCCTTAATTCACTCCGTCAACACCGAACTGTTGCAACTACGCCAATCCTTGATCCACCCTGTGCTCCAATGATATCATCAAGCTGACAAAACTTCTGGACAACCTCAATAGTTTTGCTTTACATTCCCCAGTTTACGCAACTGAATTTTGTTTCAATTTTATTTTTTAAGTAAGTGGGTTCAAATTACTTGTAACTAACTGACCGAAATAAGTTCATGAATGTGTAGTGACATATAAATGCTTATGCAAAACAAATAAAAAGCATACCTTGCCATACTTCGTGCATTAACCTCGTTAAAACTTCATTAGTTGTTTCACCTAGTCCAAAAAATCTTTTAAAATTATTATATATATATCTTCTTATTTTTTATCAAAACTGTTTATGCATTACAATTCGGTAATGTTCATATACCAATAAAATCAAGGTCAATAATGATTGATTCAATTAAGTTTCATGATTATCGATTTTCATTATCGAGTATGCCTATAATATTCTGGCAAAAACCAAGACAAAAAATATAAAATAAGAACATCATGTGGTGTATCTCTTTATGTGTTTCAATTTTTTCGTAACTATTTGGACAAGTTTAAACATTATATTATTTTAAGATATTCCAAATATAGTTACTCATCAGACACCAAAATGCATTCGTCATCTATATCTGAATACATTCATTTTAGGAGAACAAACAGTTTGAACTCATTTCATTTTCATTCATGCTCATTTTATTTTATTTATTTATTTATTGTTCGATTCATTTCAAATTGAATAAGTAATTCGCTTTCGTATTTCTTTTTTTAGATGATATTTCTACAATTTTCTATTTTTATATTCATTTAATTTATCAATGTTTTGTTTTATTTTTATATTTTTCATCTCTGATGTATTTATTGATTTGCTTCCTAACTCCTAAACGTTCAGATTTTAGTCTCTATTTATATGCCCAGCTTTTCATGCCTTAATTTGCCTTAGTTTCGTATAAATTAAAAGATTTATTAAAATAATTTTAGTCAATATTTATCTATTTGCCTTAGTTTCGTATAAATTTTTATTTACATGTTACGATATATTTGTCCCTCCTTTTCCCTTTTTACCTGATGTTTTTTAGGAAAACAATAAATTAAAATATTTATTAAAATACTTTTAGTTAATATTTATCTTCACCTCATACTGGTTATGTAATTAATTTAAACTAGTATAACCCGTGGAAATTCCACGACAGTTGAAAACACCATCACATAAGCAAACAATAGAATGTCCTTCAATCGAATGATCAGGGGATCATTAGTCTCGATCAAACCATGAATTAATAATATAATATAATGTAATATAAAAATATAAAATTGTGTATATTTTTACCTGGTCTTCACTGGGGTAGTGGGAGTACTTGTAGGGTAGAGGTAAAAATACGAACCACTTCGTCTGAATATGTTATCGGTCGTGATGATGGCGCTAGTAGGATGAAATGTAACATTTCATTATAACGAATAATTGTGTCTGTTACGGCGTGCGAAAGTTACATAAGGTGTTGGGTAATAGCTTAGACATAAAAATGTGTGTATGGCATCTGTTAGTGCAAAACTACGGTAATGTGGTCCAGAGGGGAATTTCTGCAATTTTCTATTCAAATAATTTGTAATACTGAAGCTAATACCGAAAAATCTATATACAGTATATTATTTCACATAATAATAATATATACAAGTATATATATGAATGTAATAATATTTATACACACACATATATATGTATATATACATATACAAGTACACACACACGTATATATATATATTAGAGAGAGAGAGAGAGAGAGAGAGAGAGAGAGAGAGAGAGAGAATATAAACATGTATATATCGATGATAGTTCTTTAAGTACATTAAAATGTTTATTTGTATTATTAATAGCAGATAGTAATTATGCCTTTAATTTTCACAGTGAACCCTTGCGGACTTAAACCCTGTAAAAATGGTGCCACCTGTACAAACAAGGACAAAAGTTATGTGTGTACCTGCAAGCCCGGATTCAAAGGAGTCGACTGCCAAATTGGTAAGTTCAATATTTGTTATTCGTAAATACTTTATGGAGTGTTTAGTTTATAAAACAATATAGCACGTTCATCTGTATGGACGATGTTAAAGAGGTTGGATTAGGGTTAGGGGTTAATAGTTATCCACAAATTAATAAATTGCAATGACACTGCCAATATTATCGAAAGGCCAAAATACAATATTGTAACAGAGCGCGGACGTGTGTATGACGGCTGTATGTAAATGCCAAGCCATGCGTGAAGTGACGCCCCAGCAAGGAAGAAAAGAAAAAGATATAAAAAGAAGAATGTGTGCGCAGACCGATGATCACGATCACGTTAAAGAGCTAGAAATAAATGTCTGTTGTTTAAACCTGAAACAGTGAGTTGAATTTCATTTCTATTCCTTTATATCAATTGCAACATAGTCTACAACGTATTGGGTGTTTACTTGTTATCACGTGTGTGCAAACGTGTGTACAACATTACAATGTCACCAATATCAGAGCACAGGAAGGAAGACATTTATTATTATACTAACATTGAGTCAATCAACGTTTGTTTCTGTAAGACTGTTTTATATACTGCGATAACACTAAATAGATGCTAAAATATACTAAAGTTCTAGGATTGAGTTATGTCTGAAGATAATGCTGTTTGAATTGTTCTAACTACCCGATACCTAAAGTTTTGACAAGCTTCTGGGCTTGACCATTACTCCTGATCTTAAATGGAACAGGTACATCAAATCTATTGCCAAGGTCGCTGGAAAAATGGTGGGATCTTTCTATCGATCCAGTAGATATCTCACTGCTGATGCAATTCTCTATCTATATAAGAGCCAGGTACGTCTAAGGATGGAATACTGTTGCCACATCTGGGCAGGAGCTGCTAGAAAGGACTTGTCCTTCCTTGATAGAGTTCAAAATAGACTTTGTAGCCTCGTAGGAGATGTCCTTTTCTCTTCCCTGCAACCTCTATCTCACAGAAGAGATGTTGCGAGTTTGTCTCTGATGTATCGTTATTTTCACGGAAAGTGTTCAACTGAGCTTCAGTCTATGGTCCCCCCTCGCCAAACTTTCACAAGAAACACTCGTCTAGCTGAAAACTCTATCAATAATTCCAGCCACTCTTTATCTGTGCCTAAACCTAAACATAGATTCCTTGAACAAAGCTTCTTTCTTAGAATTGCACGCCTGTGGAATTGTCTTCTGTTTTCCTGCTTTCTGGCTGACTACAATATGGTTGTCTTCAAGTCTAACTTCTTGATGAGCCGTTCCATATAAGTTAACAAATTTACCGAATTTCCATTACTAATGATTACTTTATTGTCCAATTTCTACTGTACACTCTTTAACCCTTATCCTCGAGTGGCCTCTTGGCATTGATAATGTGGTGATACCTGTGTAAAAATAACCCCCCAAAAAACGTAATTTGTAATTAATGGAACGTGTTACCTATTTCTTACTTGGCTATATAAATTTCTTTGGTTTGAGTTCTAATATATTGTAATTTTGCCTAGAAAAAAATAATGATTCTCTTTTATTACATACCGTCATCTAATTTTCAAGTATGTGTTCGCACACATAACACAGATTTAAATAATAGATGGCAATATAGTACGCCTCTATCATTTCAATTTGAGAATAATAATGGATAAATACAGAAGGTATATAATAATACTACAATGCTACTACTAATAAATTTATAACATAATGATGATAATTAATGTATATAGTAATAATGATAATGAATGTATATAATAATGATGATGATAATGAAAATTAATGTATATAATGATAATAATAAATGTATATAATATAATAATAATGATAATTATAAATGTATATAATTATAACTTTATATAATATTACAAATAAATGTATATAATATGGTGATGATGATGATGATGATGAGCATAATAATAATATTGATAATTAATGTATGTAATAAAAACTTTAATACTACCAAAAATGTATATACTACTACTACTACTACTAATAATAATAATAATAATAATAATAATAATAATAAATGTATATAATAACTTTATATAATAACTAGCAAAGCCTGCCCCCTCCTCGCAAAAAGTAAACTACCGTTGTTTATGGCCACTGCCGTCTCTAAACAATTGCGGACACTGGCGGCCGTGACCAAACTGAAATAATCTGACTTTCATTGGCGATTAGTGCTGGTTTGGGGCGATGTAGGTACTGTTTGGGTTTAAAAATAGCAATTAAGGGAATGCGTAAATCATTTGGAAATGATAAAATGACGAAAAATGGCCCATTAGAATCATAATAGAAAGTAAAAGCAGAAGTTTTAGAAGTTAGGAATTCTCACTGTATGTAAACTGTTTAGAGTGATCGAAATCAGTTGTAGCAGTCCTAGTTGTTTCGTTTGTTGTTCAAGTCAGCTCTTCCACCAATAATATTAAATCAAATTTCAGTTTTATGTCGTCTTTTTTAACGTGTAAAACAAAACAATTGCGACATTCCACTTGACTTCTTTGAGTGTTGGCATGTTAAGAACGGTGTTTCGAATAGACACTCCAAACTCTCCAATTTAAGAACAACTTTTGTAGACACCACAAATCTCCCCATCCTAAGAACGGCGTTCGGGATAAACACCCCCAATATTCCCACGTAAAGAACATCTTTCGGAGTAGATAAACCCTTTTATCGGGCGGTGGGACAACAATTGCCCCAAATTTTGCCGTGATAATGGTTACCAGCATACCCACCTGCAAATGCTAAAAATATTAGGGGGTAGCAGTGTCAGTAAGAGAGAAGTAGACTTGTTTATCGCGCGTGCGTACAAACCTGGCAGTCAGTGAATTACGGTGCATAATACAGGTGTTTATATCTCTATAAGTACTTGCCTCCGCCAATATTGAATGAGATTTTCTTAATCAGCAGAGTTGAAAACCTACAAGTCATCATTTTTTTTTTGGGGGGGGGTGTATATTAGGTTCACCTCTACAATTTTCTTTAGAATGATGACTTTTGTAGGCTTTCAACTCTGCTGATTAAGAAAATATCATTCAATATTTGCGGAGGCAAGTACTTATAGAGATATAAACACCTGTATTGTGTACCGTATTTCACTGGCTGCCAGGTTTGTACGAATTTCGAATTATGTAAACTAAGAGTGACAATGACATAAAATTCCAGACTGCTAGTATATATAAACCGGAAAGTGGGTTACATCACTCGTTACAAGGTCATTTGAATTTTATAATTATAATTATATATATATATATATATATATTCATATATATATATCCGTCTATAGTGCTGGGTAGTAGAAGGTCATTTTAATATTAATATGCCAAAACCTTACCTTCGTCGTTTTATATTGCATGAGTTCACACTGAGGTACAGTGCCTCCAAAACTTCTTCCAATATCAATAGGGCCTGGAGAGATGAATTCACAAGCGATTGGACAATGCAATGAATTCCGTAGTGGAGATAATATACTTTTATAACATTTTGTGGAAGGCATAATTTTTTCTCTTCTTTTCAGTGAAAAAGATAGTATTTTGCATTAAACCAATGATTTACTTTCATTTTTCAGTGAATGCTTGTGGTCTGAAACCATGCGAAAATGGTGGCAAATGCGTCGATGTAAAAGACAGCTATAAATGCATATGCAAGATGGGATTCAAGGGACCAAAATGTCAAATTGGTAAGTGATTTTTATGCACAAATAATCTGGAGTTCAGAAATGAATTAATGGATACTGTGCAGACTATGAGATCGAATACGCTAAGTTCAATTGCTATCAGATACGCTGTGATTGAATTACGTCTAAATGCCCTTATAAAGTGCATGAGTCCTCAATTTCCTACTAACAAGAGGGAAAATAGCAGTTTGGGTTCTAATCATTCTACCCAGTGAATCGTTTCAGTATTTTACATTGAATAATAGTCAAAGAGAAGATATGTCGTGAAACAGACAGTGGCATATCAACCCTTTTTTTGCCGAATTCAGTAATTTTGGGAAAAGTTTTTACAGTGCATTATATCTCAAAAAATTTGTTCGGATGTTTTGTTTGGTTGTTTTTTTGAGAAAAATTGATGTTTTCACTTTTGACATTCTAGAACATGATTGAGTTTGCAGAAGGAAACAATAAAAAAACTAAAAAAACAATAATATTTATTTGTTATTTTACTAATGATTTCGGCTAATTAAATTATTTGGAGGGTATAACCGTCGATGGCTTGCTAAGTTTTCTAAATATATTAATACATAATTTCGCTATGTTAAATATTTATTTCTTGCCTCAAACTGGCACTAGCTACTGCCCAACTACAAAAATGTTCGTATAACACTTGAACCTCTCACCTACAGCAAAAACAACGAGAAAATACAAAGAGTTTGGAAAATACTTTTCTCTCTTTTTCTACTGTTGTTGTTCTTAAATATCATTCGTTTATCTCGTATGAATTAGATTATTGATGGCATTCATTTACCCAATATCTTTCTAGTTAGAATTCTTTATAGAAAGACATTGGATACTTACAAGAACGTTTTATTTGGTTGTTCTGTTGTACGGAATATCAACCGTTTTTTAGTTATTTAATGGCCGTTTCAGTAATTTTCGAAAACAATGTATTTTATGCTTAAAGTTCTTTATATTTTCAAATATTAATTCATAAAATTTTGTTTGGTTGTGTTATGGAAAAAAAATTGTTTGTTTTTGTTTGTGTCTTTGACGATTGAGTTTTGCAAAAAGAAAGGATAAAAAGCAAAAAAAAAAAATAAAAATCAAAGATGCATTTTATGTCAGGAAACCAGTACTTTTAGATAGTCTGAGCTTGTAGCACTACACTTACGAGAGGGACCACGTGAAGGTTGCCAACATCCTAAGTGAAAGTGTTTCTGCAGAATGAACTTCCCACGCCCATGTTAGTCCGTTTCGTTAACAACTTAGCCACCTTCATCCTCTTCTGCTCTTGAAATACAAGGCACTTTTATTAAGCTTCATTTGTTTAATGGCAATTAAAGTAAATGACTAGTAAAGTGTTATAATAACGATGAAAACACGGAGCTTTACGGACATTCTTTGTTGAAGTGAAGAAATTTACGAATCTTGCAAAAGGTTGCTGACATCCCTATGCCAAAGTGTTTCTGCGGAAAGAACTGGATTCGAACTTGGTACACCCAGATTATAAGTTAGTGTTCTACTATTTCTTCGGATTAAAAAATTTCTTCTAATGCGAGTTATTTGAAACATAAGAATTTTATTTAAAATTGTCCAAGAAACAAATAAGAATCTCTTAATTCCCCTCTTCTATTCTTAGACTTCCCTTATATCGTCATTATTTGCAACAGAGAAATGAAACTTTATATGCCTAACCCTTATCCTAACACTAATCCCTGAACATCCTTATTGTCATTGAAATGCCTAACCCTAACTTCTGCACATCCCTATTGTCCTTTTATAATGACTATGATTTCAATTTTCAAGTTATCAATAAAATAAAATGAAATGATGCATATTTATAGCTGTTCATAAATGAGCTACTAAAAACTTAAACTCCCCAGTTGATTTCTCGTAAAGATATATTTAATCTTTGTGTAGGTTTTTCTTTTCAGTTGCATCCTGATTAAAGAGAAAGAGACACCACAAATAGATTGTAGATTCTTAGCAAGTCTATCTATCTATCTATCTATCTATCTATCTATCTATCTATCTATCTATATAAGAGCTAGGTACGTCCAAGGATGGAGTACTGTTGCCACATCTGGACAGGAGCTGCTAGAAAGGACTTGTCCTTCCTTGATAGAGTTCAAAATAGACTTCGTAGCCTAATAGGAGATATCCTTTTCTCTTTCCCGAAACCTCTATCTTACAGAAGCGATGTTGCGAGTTTGTCTCTGCTGTATCGTTATTTTCATGGAAAGTGTTCAACTGAGCTTCAGTCTATGGTCCATCCTCGCCAAACTTTTGCAAGAAACACTCGTCTAGCTGAAAACACTATCAATAATTCCCGCCACTCTTTATCTGTGCCTAAACCTAAACGTAGATTCCATGAACAAAGCTTCTTTCTTAGAACTGCACGCCTGTGGAATTGTCTTCCGTTTTTCTGCTTTCCAGCTGACTGCAATATGGTTGTCTTCAAGTCTAACTTAAACAAGTACTTGATGAGCCGTCCTACTTGTAAACAAATTTACCGAATTTCGATTACTAACGATTACTATATTGTCCAATTTCTACTGTACACTCTTTAACCCTTATCCTCGAATGGTCTCTTGGCCTTGATAAGTGGTGATGCCTATGTAAAAAAAAAACTTATGCTGTATTCAAACGTATTCAAAACTTGCCTAAACTCATGAAATCGTTAATAAAATTCACGATCTTTCTGCAATTCAACCCTAGTTGGCACAAATCAACTCCAGTCTATGCTTGGCTTGTCCACTAAGTTTCAATCATAAATCTCTAAAAGTCTTTGTTGTACAACCGTTCAATGGTGTGGTCTAAACCTGCACTTATGCATTGCAAGCACACCTGCATACTAAAAAGATTGTTTATAATTCCCATCTTGTTATTGCTAAATCGAGGTTGTGATGGTCCTCCTCTGTTCAGGAATTGTCTGCAATTGTTTTGATAGACATTATTTTTGCTATAACTCCACAGATTAAGTTTGGAATTATGAAGCCCATTCGAGATCACACCTAATTCCAATGAGATGATTTCTTTGTTTTCTTTCCAGTCGATCGCTGCATGTCAAGTCCTTGTAAAAATGGAGCAACTTGCGTTAACCATAACGGCGGCTATTTCTGCAAATGCAGACCTGACTATAGTGGAACGGACTGCGTAAAATGTAAGTAAAGGGTATTACTCTCTCATGTATAACAGGGTTGGTTATAAAGAGCTCGACATTTTAACTGGGTATAAAAATGCCACTGCTGTATGAGAAACGCAATAAAAACGCATATATCTACAAAGTAACTATTCATAACTATTCATATACTTTAAAAAGTATATGAATAGTTATAATAATTAATAATTAGTTATTTTCATGAGTTAATAAAATTATATATTTAAAAAGTATATGAATAGTTATAATAATTAATAATCACTTATTTTCACGAGTTAATAAAATGATATCTTTAAAACATATATGAATACTTATAATAATTAATAATTACCTATTTTCATTAGTTAATAAAGTTATATATTTAAAAAATATATGAATAGTTATAATAATTAATACTTACTTATTTTCACGAGTTAATAAAATTATATCTTTAAAAAGTATATGAATAATTATAATAATAAATAATTACTTATTTTCACGAGTTAATAAAATTATATCTTTAAATAGTATATGAATAGTTATAATAATTAATAATTACTTATTTTCATGAGTTAATAAAATGATATCTTTAAAACATATATGAATACTTATAATAATTAATAATTACCTATTTTCATGAGTTAATAAAATTGTATCTTTAAAAAATATATGAATAGTTATAATAATTAATAATTAATTATTTTAACGAGTTAATAAATTTATATCTTTAAAAAGTATATGAATAGTTATAATAATTAATAGTTACTTATTATCACGAGTTAATAAAATTATATATTTAAAAAATATATGAATAGTTATAATAATTAATAATTACTTATTTTCATGAGTTAATAAAATTATATATTTAAAAAGTATATGAATACTTATAATAATTAATAATTACTTATTTTCACGAGTTAATAAAATTATATATGTAAAAAGTATATGAATACTTATAATAATTAATGATTAGTTATTTTCATGAGTTAATAAATTATATCTTTAAAAAGTATATGAATAGTTATAGCAATTAATAATTACTTATTTTCATGAGTTTATAAAATTATATATTTAAAAAGTGTATGAATACTTATAATAATTAATAATTACTTACTTTCATGAGTTAATAAATTATATCTTTAAAACTTATATGAATACTTACAATAATTAATAATTATTTATTTTCATGAGTTAATAAAATTATATATGTAAAAAGTATGTGAATACTTATAATAATTAATAATTACTTATTATCATGAGTTAATAAATTATATCTTTAAAAAGTATATGTATATTATAATAATTAATAATTACTTATTTTCACGAGTTAATAAAATTATATCTTTAAAAAGTATATGGATAGTTATAATAATTAATAATTACTTATTTTCACGAGTTAATAAAATTATATCTTTAAAAAGTATACGAATAGTTATAATAATTAATAATTAGTTTTTTTCACGAGTTAATAAATCATATCCTTAAAAAGTATATGAATAGTTATAATAATAATAATTACTTATTTTCATGAGTTAATAAAATTATATATTTTAAAAATATATGAATACTTATAATAATTAATAATTACTTATTTTCACGAGTAAATAAAATTATATCTTTAAAACATATATGAATACTTACAATAATTAATAATTACCTATTTTCACGAGTTAATAAAATTATATATTTAAAAAGTATATGAATAGTTATAATAATTAATAATTACTTATTTTCACGAGTTAATAAAATTATATATGTAAAAAGTATATGAATAGTTATTATAATAATAATTACTTATTTTCATGAGTTAATAAAATTGTATATGTAAAAAGTATATGAATAGTTATAATAATTAATAATTACTTTTTTCACAAGTTAATAAAATTATATATTTAAAAAGTATATGAATAGTTATAATAATTAATAATTACTTATTTTCATGAGTTAATAAAATTATATATCTAGAAAGTATATGAATACTTATAATAATTAATAATAACTTATTTTCATGAGTTAATAAAATTATATATTTAAAAAATATATGAATAGTTATAATAATTAATAATTACTTATTTTCATGAGTTAATAAAATTATATCTTTAAAAAGTATATTAATACTTATAATAATTAATAATTACTATAAATAATACGGTATGATTAACGTTTACACACTATTCCCATTAGATCACCGAAGTTTAGCAGCATTCAGCCTGGTCAGTATTATAATGGGTGACCATTTGGGGATTCCCGGTGTTGCATGCGCTCTCAGCTTATATTCGTATTGTTTCCAATCGCCTAACACTTCTCCTTGCCACTGGAGTTCAGCAGCGCCGATTCAGGAGAGGTGTGGTTGGAGATTGCACAACCTTTTCCTCACAATTACACGCACAGCTACCCTTAAAGGGTGTATCCATTGCCTCCTAAGACGTAACAGAGGCATTCTCGTACATAAAATAGTTTGGTTTTAATTTTCTAGTAAAATATATTTTTCAAAATAAACAAAACTGTTTTATTTTAATAAGTTGTAAACATTATCTTCATACAAAGTATGTAAAACAGTTTTATTTTAATTTAAAGTAAATGAAGCAGTTATATTTTAATCGTTATGGAAATTCTTATAAAAGTACGTGAAACACTTCTCGTTTAATTCAAGGTCAAAATTATCGTTGCACAAAGTCAATGAAAAATTTTTATTGCAATTCGTTTAAAAAAATTATATTTTCTTTCAAGGTAGATAAAATTTATATTCAAATCCTTTTCAAAATTCTAGTCTTAAAAGGAGCATGAAATATGTTTAATTCGCTGCAAAAATTATATTTATACAAATTATATAAAAAGGTTTATTTTAATTTCTTTTTAAAATGACTTATTTTTTTGTAGATAAAAGTTTCATTTAAATTGTTATGAAATAAGAATTTAAAAGCACGTTAAACAGTTTTATTTTAATTCAGTGCAAAAATCATATATTCTATAAAGTAAATAGAAACAGTTTTTAAATTCAGCGTAAAAATGCTAAAAAGTACGTTGAAATAGTTTATAATTTATTGTAAAAATTATCTATTTAAAAAAACACATAAAACAGTTTTATTCATTGTTCATTATAAAATAACATATTTAAAAAGTACATAAAAACTTATTTTTTAATTTGTTGTAAGAATTATATATTCATTATAAAATTATATATTTTAAAAAGCGCATAGAAACACTTTTATTGTAATTCTTTGTCGAAATTATATTTAAAAATACATAAACCAGTTTTATTTTTTATTTTAATTCATTGTAATAATAATATATTTGAAAATGTATATAAAACAGTATTCTTTTTATTTATTGTAAAAATCATATATTTTAAAAAGTACATAAATTTATTTTAATTTGTTGTAAATTTTATATATCTTCAAAAGGACATGAAACATATTATTTATTGTAAAGAAGTACATATAAACAATTATAATTTAATTCATTGTAAAAATTATATATTAAAAAAATACACAGAAACAATTTTATTTCAATTAATTGTAAAAATTATATATTTTAAAAAAGCATAATAACAGTTTTATTTCAATTCATTGTAAAAATTATGTATTCAAAAAGATACGTAAAACAATTTTATTTTAATTATTTTAATGCATTATAAAATTATATATTATAAAAAGTACATAGCGTAATTTATTTTAGTTTATTGTAAAAATTATATATTATATTAAAAAGTACATAAAACGGTTTTATTTTAATCATTGTAAAAATTATGTATTAAAAAACGTTGAAATAGTTTTTATTTTAATTCACTTTTGACACTATATTTTAAAAGAACGTATAAACGTTTATTGTTTCAATTCAGTGTTAAAAATTATATATTTTAAGAATTACATGAAAACAGTTTCACTTTAATTCACTTTAAAATTTATTCTGAAAGGCACCTGAAACAGTCTTTTATTGATTATAATTTATATATTTAAAAGTACGTAGAAACAGTTCTCTTTAATTATTTGAACTTATTGTAAAAAATATGTATATAATAGAAACAGTTTTTTTTATTCATTTTAAAAATTATGTACTTTAAAAGAGCACGAAACAGTTTTCATTTATCGTCAAAGTATACATTAAAAACGTACATGAACACCAATTTTTAAAAAATTATTTTAATTTGTTGTAAAATTATATATTTAAAAACGAACATGGGAACAGTTTTATTTAAATTTATTGTATAAATTTAAAAAGTACCTAGAAACAGGTTTATATTAATTCATTATAAATGCCATATATTTTAAAATACACATGAAACACTTTTATTTTTATTTATTGTAAAATTGTAAAATTATATATTTAAAAAAAATACATATAACGTTTTATTTGTATGAAGTTAAAAATTATGTACTTTAAAAGCATACAGAAATAATTTTATTTAAATTCATTGTAAAAATTATGTATTTTAAAAAGTACATAGATACATGCTTATTTTAATTCGTAGTATTTATATACTTCTCACAAAGTAAAATGCAGTACAACCCCGGAAGTTTAGAGCAATAAGCCAGCGCCCTAGCGTATAAGTGTGTAAAGGATCGATTAAAACCTGTCTCAAATTTATTAGTGAAAATGACGTCTAAAAATAGCCTGGACAGCTCGATTGGAATTCCTTGGTAGACGCTGCCTCAGGCAATAACGAATTTACTAACTTCTTCGCAACGAGGGAATGTAAAGACCTGGAAGGTGGCTCTCCTATGACTACCCAAGTCATATAACACTGCTCGACAGATAAAATCCACTGAAATGGTCAGTCTCTATCAGATTAAGTATCAGAAACATATATTCGGTGGCACAATCATGAGGGGACTTTCGCAGATGAAATTATTTTAGAATCTGATCTTCTTTTTTTAATATTTTATATGTACTAGTTAATACAGTACTAGCTAACTTGCATATCTGAATATGCAACATCATTCCAAGCATTTACTTTGTTACAAATGATTATCCAGTTTTTTATCTTCACCAATATATAAATGCTTAAAATACTTGCTTATTCTACTATTTCACCTGTTGAAGAGAAAGGATCGATTAAGACCTGTCTCAAATTTATTAATGAAAGTGACGCAAGTGCCAAAGAGAATTTGAACATGGGACACCAGATTTACAGTTCATGCCGGGAAGCACTTCATCAGCGCTGAGTTACAATACCATGCTTTATTTGTATTATTTGAATTCATTGGACTACTGTTCTTATCTTGAGGTTCATTTTACAACGTTTCGGTCGATGTAACTTCCGACCTTCTTCAGGTGTATGTCGAACTCTGGAATGTTTCTCTTGAATTCGGGAATTTTGGACGAAATTTCGAATGGCTACTCGTATTTACTTTACGGCGGTAGCATGCTCTTGTTCCGTCAGCCATGACTAGATAGAGGTCCTAAGTAATTCGCAATTGTATTTTTGTCGCTAACACTGAGAATTAAACCTACAAACATTAAGGAGAATATCACTTTTACAATTGATTTTTCTAAGTACTCTAACCACTGTGCCTTGCGGACAATATTAGTACAAATTTTAGGAGCCTTAAACCTATTTTTATTTCTAGTTGTAAATATCTGTATTTGTTACTAATTATTATTACTATATATATATATATATATATATATATATATATATATATATATATATATATATATATTTGATATGATATGATATTTCTACTTTTATTATTTATAGTTAATCCTTGTGAAGTCAATCCATGCTTACATGGAGGTAAATGTGTCCCGGAGAAAAACCATTATAGCTGTGTGTGCACTGACGAATTTGAAGGACCTAAATGTCATACATGTAAGTTAAAGATACTACTTTACTTTATATGTTTGAAATCTATGTTGCAATATTGATAGTTTTTGCTAAGGAATTCATAATACAAATAGTTATAGCTATCACTGTGTATGTAAAGTAAAGTTAGTATATATCACCATTTTTGTTTGCTTAAATAACTGTTTTAATGCAAGGTGTATACTTAAATCTGTTTTGATGTAAACAAGTTTTTCTAGTTTTTATCCGAGCATGTTCTTACATAAAATCTATTATAAAGTTATGCCTGTACGTCACCTTGATCTATCACCAGAATGAAACTGACCTTTGCTTCAAATAGTTTTTTCAATCACATTTTCTTTCTCTCTCTCTCTCTCTCTCTCTCTCTCTCTCTCTCTATATATATATATATATATATATATATATATATATATATATATATATATATATATATATGACTACTTCAGTTAATCACATAAATTAATATAGGAAAGTATAATTTTATGCATAAGCTTTAAGTATTCACTTCAACAGTGCTCAATACATAGGTAGAGCTAGGTAGTAAGTTATAAAAATATATAAGGCAGTTAAGCGACACAGAATATTCAGCGTTTCATCCACGCTAGGGTTCGTCTCTTGACGAATTCAAGCGTGGATGGAACGCGGAATATTCTATATCTATCTATCTATCTATCTATCTATCTATCTCTCTCTCTCTCTCTCTCTCTCTCTCTCTATATATATATATATATATATATATATATATATATATATATATATATATATATATAATATTATATTATAATATCATTTTTTTATACAAACATTATGGGCAACATATGGGCTTACATGTTTTAGCTGTGATTTTTTTTTAAATCCAGTGCCATCGCGTCTCCAGTCTCGACTTGTTTTAAATGTGGATACCAGCTGAGGATAATGTTTTCATGACATTAGGTTTGAAAAGAAGTAAAAGCGGTAACATGTATGCACATACGCAGCCAATAATGTTTGTATAAATAGAACTGTACAATAATACAGTTCGACTTGTTGCTGAACACTATTTTCTAAACCCTGGAATTTATTTGGATAAACATCTAGGAAAACACAATAATACAATCATTATGTAAGTTGCTGGAATCTGTGTTAAATACAGAATTAATCAACCATCTAAACAAAAATAACCATCTTAGTGACACTCAATATGGTTTCCGTTCTGATAGATCTACAGCAGATGTGCTTACAGTTATATCTCATAGGATTAGCAAATCTCTCGACGGAGGCAACCTTTCTAGGGCAATTGTTCTTGACATATATAAGGCCTTTGATAAGGTATGGCATAAAGGTTTACTTCATAAGATCTCTAGCTATGGTATAGCTGGAAATGTCTTCTCAATTATTAAATCATTTCTTTCTGAAAGGTTCATAAGAGTAGTAGTTTAGGGGCAAAAATCAGAAGCTCACAGTATTAATGCTGGAGTCTCTCAGGGGTCAATCCTGGGCCCAACTCTTTTCCTGATCTACATTAATGATCTTCCAAATCACATCCTTACATCATTTGTAGACATGTATGCTGATGACATTACCATTTATGGTAGCACATCTAAGACAGTAAACGACCAAGTTCTCTCTGATTCTCTCTCCTCTGATCTTGAGTATGTGGTACAATGGGGAAAGGAGTGGCTGGTTACTTTTAATGCATCTAAAACCAAGCTTCTCTCTTTACATCATCAACATCCTGATCCACATCTGGCATCAATTGAAATGAATGGCTCTCGTCTTCAGGAGGCCTCAAGTTTTGACAAGCTTCTGGGCTTGACCGTTACTCCTGATCTTAAATGGAACATGTACATCAAATCTGTTGCCAAGGCCGCTAGAAAAATGGTGGGATCTTTCTATCGATCCAGTAAATATCTCACTGCTGATGCAATTCTCTATCCATATAAGAGCCAGGCATGTCCAAGGATGGAATACTGTTGCCACATCTAGGCAGGAACTGCTAGAAATGACTTGTCCTGCCTTGATAGAGTTCAAAATAGACTTCATAGCCTCGTAGGAGATGTCCTTTTCTCTTCCCTGAAACCTCTGTCTCATAGAAGAGATGTCGCGAGTTTGTCTCTGATGTATCGTTATTTTCATGGAAAGTGTTCGACTGAGCTTCAATCTATGGTCCCCCCTCGCCAAATGTTCACAAGAAACACTCGTCTAGCTGAAAACACTATCAATAATTCCCCCACTCTTTATCTGTGCCTAAACCTAAACGTAGATTCCATGAACAAAGCTTCTTTCTTAGAACTGCACGCCTGTGGAATTGTCTTCCGTTTTCCTGCTTCCCGGCTGACTACAATATGGTTGTGTTCAAGTCTAAAGTAAATAAGTTCTTGATGAGCCGTTCCATATAAGTTAACAAATTTACCGAATTTTCATTACTAATGCTTACTATATTGTCCAATTTTTACTGTACACTCTTTAACCCGTATCCTCGAGTGACCTCTTGGCCTTGATAATGTGGTGATGCCTGTGTAATATATATATATATATAACACTTAACAATTATATGTATTTATCTCTCTCTCTCGCTCTGTCTGTCTGCCTCTGTCTCTGTCTCTGTCTCTCTCTCTCTCTCTCTCTCTCTCTCTCTCTCTCTATATATATATATATATATATATATATATATGAATGTTCTTCAGAGGCTAAGGGATGAGTATGTTGAGTTGTTTGGTTCTATTCTAGTTGATGAGGCCGAAGTTATATATATATATATATATATTGTTGTTTTGATCTCACCATCATATATATATATATGTGTGTGTGTATATATATATATACATATATATATATGTATGTATATATATATGATACAGAATAATTGTCTCTATAATAATAAATGCATCATCTGAATGAATTAAAATATCATATTTAAGCGTATTTTATGACTGGGCAATGCTGGGCAACCTGTTAGCATATATATATATATATATATATATATATATATAAAGTATTACCGCAACCAAACGTCGCAGTTCACAAGAGCCATTACAGCAAACAAACTATTCTGAACATTATATATATATATAATGATTGAATCATTGTGGTTTCATAGATGTTAATCCAATGAAACTTTATTCCCTATAAAATACTACTCAATAACAAGTAGAACTGCATGTTGTCAATTTATTTATTAACGAATTGCCTTGCCAGAATATCTCCTTTCCCAAATAAATTGAGTGTATACATATATTGTGCGGATGATGTATATTTATATGTAGGTTTGAAACAGCTGGTAAAGTATTAGATTTCAAAGATACGTTTTAGAGAATTTATAACTAGGTAATACTCTCGTGTAAAGCTGTGCTATAATAACGAGGCACATCTTATGGCTGGATGATATAAATGAATAAAATAGAATTATATGTGTGGATCACCGCGAATAAATAAATTCATACCTTTACTTCCGCTTACTTTCTTTCTTGAAAGAAATTGATAAAAGAACTTGTACATTCACATTTTAAACCTGTTGATGCGCAGCCTGATGATGCTAGATTTTGAAAGAAATCATAGCTGAAACATGTATGCATATATGTAGCTTGCTTGTTTGCACATTGAATGAATTAATTGGTACCAAATAAGACTAGGTGTGATAGAATTATGAGAAGGACCAATGATAACAGCAACACAAGTAAGTTGATGTGTTGAATAAATAAATAAATAAATAAATAAATAATAAGTCATCTAGTAAACTGTTTGTTTGATCAGTCATCATGGCAACAAGTGTTTTGATTGGAACACGTAAATATACAGAATTTACCAGTAACGTTTGACATAGTCTGATACAAGGGATTTCAATTTGTTATAGTTTACCATTTCCTACAATTCATTTTTTACTTAATGTGAATTCTTAAGTTCTTTCCTCATTTTCCAAACTGTCTCTTTCAGTCAATCCATGCAAACCCAAACCTTGCAAAAATGATGGTAAATGTTTCAAGCATAAAGACACGTTCAGATGCGAATGCACCGATGGCTTCATGGGACGGACCTGCATTAAACGTGAGTAGTTAAACTAATCTACTACTTTTCCCAACAATTATTCTTATCAGCACCTTTTTCGAATGAAACTTTCAAGTTGATTCACCGCACACTGGAAAATTCTTCCGAGAGAGCAGGTTTGATAACAACTTGTAATCTAAAAAAAAAAAAAAAAAAAAAATTGGCAGCGCTCCTTTTCACTGACTCCCTAATTTGCACTACCTCTTAATTTCTTTAGCACATTAGACTAAAATTATTGCACTAAATAATTTTTTGACTAAAAGCATTATACAAAACTAGCATGTTGCGTGAAAATGAGAGAGAGAGAGAGAGAGAGAGAGAGAGAGAGAGAGAGAGACAGACAGACAGACAGACAGACTGTTTTGTTTTACATTAATATTTATTTTCTATAATACTTATTGCCGTGCGGACAAAACATGTCTTTAATTTTTCATGACCTTACTTTCTTAATATGGTGACACTTTGTCTTTGTGTGTATATATATATGTATAAGTAGAAAGTGTCTGTGTGTGTGTCTGTCTGTCTGTGCACATTTCCCTACGCAATAAATCTGTCAATTTTTAGTCTACAGACTCAAAATTTAACATACCGGGTACTGAGATTTGGGACAATCTCTGTGATCGATTTTCGGCCAGAAATTTGGCGATTAAGGGATCAAATTTCAACAATTTGACCTTTGAAAACTCTACCAAACTCCTCAGACAATTTTGAGTTTAAACACTTTAAATATTAGAGAAAGGTTCCTTGGACATGGATCTAACTTAATAACTTGATTTTGGGCCCAAAACTATAAATGTTAAGGGGTCATAATAGTGGTCAAAGTTAAAAAACTCGGCCTTTTTTTTTTTTTTTTTGCTCAGAATACACCTCCAAACACCCGGGCAACGCCGGGCACGCATGCTAGTATATATATATATATATATATATATATATATATATATATATATATATATATAAACGTGAACGTGTCTGTGTGTCTGTCTATCTGTCTGTGTGTCTGTGTGTTGTGTACATTTCCCTACGAAATAACTCTGTCAATTTTTAGTCTACAGACTCGAAATTTGATATACCGCGTACTGAGATTTGGGAAAATCTATGTGATCAGTTTTTGGCCAGAAATTTGTCTGTTAAGGGGTCAAAGTTCAACGATTTGGCCTTTGAGAACTCTACCAAACTCCTCTGACAATTTTGGGTCTAAACACTTGAAATTTTAGATATATGTTCCTTGGACATGGATCTAAATAACTTGATTTGAGCCCAAAACAATAAAGGTTAAGGGGTCACAATAGGGGTCCAAGTTAAAAAAATTGACCTTTTTTTTGTATTTTTTTTGTTCACCATACACGCCCGAACACCTGGGCAACACCGGGCTGAAATGCTAGTATATATATATAAAAGTAAAAGCGTCTGTGTCTGCCTGTCTGTCTGTCTGTGTGTCTGTGTACATTTCACCACACAATATCTCTGTCAATTTTCAGTCTACAGACTCGAAATTTGATATACTAGGTAGTGAGCCCAAAACAATAAATGTTAAGGGATCATAATAGGGGTCAAAGTTTAAAAAAAATTGACTTCTGCGGTCTCTACCAAATTACTAAAGACAATTTCTGGTATTAACATTTGAAATTTTACTTAAAGGGTATTCAGAGATAGGGCAAGCCTTTTAATCGGTTTGGGTCAAATATTTGAGCTTCAAATATATAAATCTATGTATGTATGCTTGCATGTCTGCCTAAAACCTTCGACAGAGGCAACGGATTTTCACCAGATTAGTATTGTTTTGAATCTCAACCCTCCAGACGACAAATATAAAAAAAATTGAGAAAAAAAACATTAATTTCTTCACCCTCA
>NC_136500.1:23323850-23341350 GCF_053919585.1 Euprymna scolopes
GTTTCGATGAAATACTTTCCTTCTCATCAGAGGGTAGGATTTAGCAAAATGCGGGATCGGATTTTGCTTGCAAAACTATTTGATGAAACTATAAGTAAGTCAAAGATCTTACTTGATAACAAAAAGTGAAGCAGAGGAAATAGGGTGAAGAAAAAAGTGATTTCACGTGAATGGAGAGTCAGGTGAAAGGTAAAGTATCCAATGACGATAAAATCCAAAAATGCAAATCCAAGAAAATTAGTTAAATTTCTATTCACACAAGTAAAATCCAAGGGAATCGCTTAATTGGAAGATGGTCCAAAATAATCCAAAATGCAGAAATCCGTGGACAAATAAGCACAAGGAAATGGGGAAAGAATTTCAATAATATTATTAAAAGGAAGATAAGATATGCGTTATACTCTGTAATCCGACAAGGCA
This sequence comes from Euprymna scolopes, assembly GCF_053919585.1. Classification (NCBI taxonomy): domain Eukaryota; kingdom Metazoa; phylum Mollusca; class Cephalopoda; order Sepiida; family Sepiolidae; genus Euprymna; species Euprymna scolopes. The sequence continues at coordinate 23,324,271 of NC_136500.1, forward strand.
TATATATATATATATATATATATATATATATATATATATATATATATATATATATATATACTATAATATAAAAGTCACCTTGCGTGTGCGTGTGTGCGTGTGTGTGTATGTGTGCGTGCGTGCGTGTGTGTGTGTGTGTGTGTCTGTGTGTGTGTGTGTGTGTGTGTGTGTGTGTGTGTGTGTGTGTGTGTGTGTGTGTGTGTGTGCTAGTTCCTTCCTCATAGGTACTGAAACGGCTGAGCCTATCTTTTGCAAATTTCACACAAACGTAATTTATATTTCTAGCAGTGTTCTTGGATATGTTTTGTATAGAAATTCCTCCAATAAGTATCGAAATCGAAAAAATCCGATCTTAAAAACAGCCTTTCTCTCTCATAGATAAAAAAGAAGAATTTTTACAAGGGAATATTTTACGTTATACTGGCCAGATTATTTTTCACAATAAAACTGACAATCCATCCTTTTAATTTTCCCATACCCTCGGGTGGCTATTGCTCTTGATAAATGGTAACTCATTAGTAAAGCAAAAATTGATTGAATATTTTATTTTTTCAGCAAATCCATGTGGACTTAAACCTTGCAAGAATGGAGCCACGTGTTCTAACGACAAAGACACATTCAAATGTGTTTGCAAAGATGACTTCATGGGAAGAACTTGTATTGAACGTGAGTACAATATTAATATACCTTTCATAAAAGCAGTAGAATTCACCAATGTTTGTGCCAATTGGTATAGTGAACCACTCCATATAAGGCAACACAAGCATCTTCCTGCATTACACCCTAAAATGAAGTACTATTGCAATATCTGAGTAGGAGCAGCTCCAAGCATCTTTTCCTGCCTTGACAGGGTACAAAACTAGCTTCGACATCTAGTGGGCGATGTTTTCTTTTTCTCCCTCTACTAACTCTTTCTCACAGAAGAGACGTTACTAGTGTATCTCTGTTTTATCGTTATTCTCATGACAGGTGCATGACTGGCTTCAATCTATGACCTCCACTGAAAAACATTCACAACAAAGAATCGTCCACCTACAACCACTATCAACAATTTCACCTACTCTCTATCTGCGACTAAAACTAAATTCCATTATAAAGTTTCTTATCTTGCACTACCTCTATGTGGAACATAATAACGTTGTGCTGCTTCCCAGCTAACTATAACATGGATGTTTTAAGTCCAATGTAAACAAATTATTGCTGAGCTGAGCTCTTAAAATCAAATTCTACTGATTGCCCGCCTATACCGATCATCACAATGTCGTTTCTACATGATACTTATTAATCCTTATCTTCAAGTGGCCTTTAGACCTTTATAAATGGTGACTCCTTAGTAAAAAAATATCTCATTATTCCATTTAAAAGGGTTATTCATCCATTTACTATAAACCAGGATTCCATACTCGAGTCCAAGTTTTTTTGTTTTTCTAAAATCTTGTTCAACTGGTAAATGTTCGGGATTTTATAAAATTAACAGTTGAAACAACTGTAGGCATAACATTTTCAAATTTTAGAGATTTAGCACATACATTTTTGGTGCTAATGCACTTACTGATCTGGTGCTATTTTTTTTAATTGTATTTCCATGTTTAATTAAAGTTTTAAAATATGTTTTTTTTTATTCAATTGTAAGGTTAAAGTACAGAATAGGTACAAAACACCCTCCCCTCCCCATGTTAAGAATGGCTTTTTAAATAATAACGCTATTGTATCAGCACGGATCATTAAGTGCATGAGTACCAAATTTTTTTGCTGTTATAGATTTTTAGGCTGGTAATAATCAAGATAAACATAGCGGCATAGTTAATAAAAAAGTATATTAGCAAAAGAATGTTACTGAAGTACACGTCATGATTCTGGGGCCATAACTGCCATAAATTGCTACCCAACATCGTGTTAGATGTAACAATATTTATAGTCTCTGGGTAAGTCCATTAATACAGATATAGGTACTCCAGCTGACCCCATAACATTTGGTGAATATGTTGCAGAGTTCTTTAGGTGTGACTTGTGCACTACAATTTCAGATTTTACACTTTTTTGTGCCAAATCCCTTTCCAAATCTTCTATCATATTATGTTCACTGTTTTTCCATCTTACTCACTTAAAATATATATTGAAAAACTTGAAATGATTGATTCATAAAAAAAATAAAAACTGAAATAAAATAATGGGGATTGACTCAATGTTAGAGCTTTAGTCTTCAGACTACGGGGTCCTGGTTATGAATTTGCTAGGTTTATTTAGCTATGCTGATGAGACCTATAACAGAGAAATATGTGTCAGTGGGTAATTATACTTCGTGTGTGTGTGTGTGTGTGTGTGTGTGTGTGTGTGTGTGTGTGTGTGTGTGTGTGTGTGTGTGATTCTACATGGGAGCATCACTTTTTGCCAATATCTGCTGAATACATGTTTCTGGATGACTTCCTAGAAGGTTATTGCATACTTTAAATCCATCTTTCAAGATTCTTCTGGTTGGTGCTTCTTTGTGTAGACACAGAAGAAGCCGAATCCATTCTACCGATATGTGCTCGATGCTAGGCTTATTAGGTCTTCTCATAATTTACAAAATTGGTTTGGTAAAAAATAGGTCAAAGAGTCAGCTATTCATGACTTTTACTATTTTTCTTTTCTTTCTTCTTTCTTTTTCGTGAACCAGATACAAAAGAGACAAATACACACACATACAGACACGTATATATATATATATATATATATATATATATATATATATATAATTACTGCATTTACTCACATAAAATTAATATACGAAAGTATAGATTTATGCGTAAACTTTAAGTATTTACTTCAGAAGTGCTCAATACGTAGGTAGAGCTAGTTAGTAATTTATAAAATATATATGGCGATTAAGCGACACTGAATATTCGGCGTTTCATCCACTCCAGGATTCCTCAGGCTTATGCGCAAATTCTGTGGTTGTTTATCGTTTTTATATGGTCCTCTTCTATTGAGGATTGAGAAAGAGGATGACTAACTAAATCCTCAATAGAAGAGGACAATATAAAAACGATAAACAACCACAGAATTCGCGCATAAGCCTGAGGAATCCTAGAGTGGATGAAACGCCGAATATTCAGTGTAGCCTAATCGCCATATATATTTTATAAATTACTATATATATATATATATATATATATATATATGCTCTTTATATAAACAAATTGAGCTCATGTATTTGGACAATGTTAAAACATTTTTAATTCACTGCCCGCATAGCAGCAGCTGAATAGCGCAATGGTTAGAAGCTCTGACTGTCATTTGGCCGGTGTGAACAGCAAAATAGTACTGTACATGGATGACTATAATATTGGGAAGAGATATACAAATTACCATTAGTGTATTAAGTGATGCTCTATTTCGGCATAAGGGTTCTTTTCAGTACTCAATATCCGGAGAATAGTTTCTTCTCTTTGTATCCCTTTTGCCAAAATATCTGGTGGAGAGGGTATCACATACTTTTTTTGTGGCGATTACATTTACATATTTTTATTCGTTCTTTTAGTTTTGGAATTATTGTGAGAGTATCCACGTTGCCCATGATGAAAATGATTAGTATAGCAGGTGTGTTCCAAACAGAACTTCATGACAACCCAGGGTACCCATGCTAGTATATATATATATATATATATATATATATATATATATATATATATATATATATATATATATATATATACAGCAGTTGGACAAAATAATAGAATCACCTTGAAATTTTAAATAGATTTATCTCAATGTGATGTAGGGCCATCTTTTGCATTACTATATCTGTCTCTACTTCGGTATTGAGCCCTCTTGTATGAACCTCATTTAAGTTCATCAGTGCTTGCTTCACCTCTGGAAGATATTACCCTGGAATTTCACACACACACACACACACACACACACATACACACACACACACACACACACACATATATAAATTTAATAAGAAAGAGAGAAAGACAGAGAAAAGGACTGAGAGGGAAAAGAAGGAAAGGGATAAACAGACAGAGAAAGGCAATCAGGTAAAACGAATATGTTCCAAACTGAACACATAAGTAGTGTGTTAACTCTTCCATTATCCCTGATCCCGCACTACGCCTGGTCTCCATGCAAGTGTAAAATAAGCATTAATCCTTAAAAACAGTAAACAACAAATTGTTTTTTTTAAAGCCTGTGTTTTTTTTACGCTCATATTAAATACAGTTATTTTTTTTTTTCAAATCTAGCCAACCCATGTGGACTTAAACCTTGCAAGAATGGAGCGAAATGCTTCAATGATGGACACAAATTCAGATGCGAATGCACGGCTGGTTTTATGGGTAAAACTTGTGTTACACGTGAGTCAATACTGTTATTCTGTATGGTTAACTTTTAATTTTATTTGTTGGTTGGTTGCTTTTGTTTTACGGCATATGCACCCTTTTCAGGTTATTTAATGCCGAATCCAGTTATTTTGAAAGAAAAATGTTTTAATAGAATATTTTTTTTTCATGTCGGTTTCTATTTAACCCATAGTTGGGACCCTAACAGGTACTACCACTCAGGTCAGAGTGGACCTGGGAGCAATGGAAATTAAAGGGTGGCTCCACACTCCCCAAAGCCCGCAAGCTACGATCTCACCATCGGATATAGTTTAAGGTCATATCCAGGACCACTTTTGATTTCAAGATATATATATATATATATATATATATATTTCTCTCTCTCTCTCTCTTTCTCTCTCTCTCTTTCTCTCTCTCTCTCTCTATATATATATATATATAATTGCAAGAAACATATCTATATGTCTATAAAAGTGAAATGCGTGTGTGTGTCTATGTGTGTACATTTCACTAAAATACTACTCTGTCAATTTTCAGTCTACAGACTCGTGATTTGAGATAAGGGGTACTGAGCTTTGGGAAAATCTTTTTAATCGGTTTTCAGCCAGAAATTTGGCTGTCAAAGGGTCAAATATCAACGATTTGACCTTTGAAAACTACCAAACTCCTCCGCCAATTTTGAGTCTAAACACCTGAAATTTAAAATGTAGGTTACTTGGACATGGATCATGCTTTTTAATTTGATTGGCGTAAAATGTTAAGAGGTCAAAATTGGTTTCAAATTTTACCTCTGCAGTCTCTACCAATTAACTCAGCGAATTTTTGGTCTAAACATTTGAAATTTTACATAAAGTGTATTCAGACATAGGGCAAGCTTTAATAATCGTTTTTGTTTCTGAAAGTTTGGCTTCCAAGGGGTTAAATTTCAGAAGATTTTACCTTTTTAAGGAATCGGTCTTGGCATCAGAGAATAGGTTCGAATATTTTTTGATTCCAACACTCCCAAAGGCTCCGATTTTTCTGATTCCCGATTTCGATTAATCATCCCAACGCTAGTATATATATATATATATATATATATATATATATATATATATATGTGTGTGTGTGTGTGATTATTGATATATGTATATATATATATATATATATATATATATATATATATATATATATATAAAGTATAGTATGTTTGTATTGAAAAAAATAAACTCACATCAGTGTTGATATGGTGTTTCATATATACACTTAAATTGTGAAGAAAGTCTGATTTTGTTTATCTAAATCTCCATTGCACATGGAAGAGATATTGACGACGTATCAGTTCACTCTTATAAATATGAGCTAGCAATTTATTGCGTGCTGATATTTTTTTTACTTTATTCTCGTTTTCAGCCAATCCTTGCGGACTGAAGCCTTGCAAGAATGGAGCCAAATGCAAAAACGATGGAACCAAGTTTATTTGCACATGCAAACCTGGATTCATGGGAGACACTTGCGTTACACGTGAGTATGATATGTGTATGGTTTATATTTTAGTCTAAAATTTCTTATTAACGTAATACTTCCAAAAAGACAGAAACATTTGTTTAGGATACATTCCTTTATTTTGCAATTATTTGTTTTGTTTTTTGTTATTTTTTTTGGGGGGGGGGTACCACAAACAATACGTATTCCCACATGGACGTAAGTCGTTGCTTTTTTAGGTCATGTGGGAAGTTAAGCAACAAGATGTGTTTGCATTATATTAAAACTCCAGGGAAGCATGAGACAGGGCGGGAATTATTTTGAACGTTCTTAAATAGTAATCCTTTATTATGAATTGAAAAAAAAAATCTTGATGCTTTTTAAACTTCATTGAAAGATCGATATTGTGGACCCTTCATAAAGTATTGCATTAATCAAAATAGATTGTAGTCGGATGGAGCACCGTCTGGACAGAATAGGGCGGATGTAACAAACTTCTACACTGTATAATTCTTTAATCTTATTGTTACTCTTTCCGACTTTGCATGAAAAAGACCTGATTCAGTGCTGAAGGATTTGTCACTTGAGCAAATCCAGAATCTCCAAAATATATTGAATAAGAGAAAGTGTAGATTTTTATGATCAATTGAACAATAAACTTATTTCTGATATCACAGCTATTTCTCTAAAAAAATATTATGAAACACATATTTTTTTTCATTTTTTTTTTTTTTTAGCCAACCCATGTGGACTTAAACCTTGCAAGAATGGAGCCAAATGTTCCAACGATAAAGATACATTCAAATGTGTTTGCACAGCAGGCTTCATGGGACGAACATGTATCGAACGTAAGCATTTAAATAGTTTCTATCATTCATTAATAATTTATATTTCATTAAAAATTGACCTTGTAACGGGTGTTGTAACCCTACATCCGGTTTAGGGCTGCGCATGCGTACATAATTGTTAATACTCTCTGCTTTTTTTTTTACATCGTTCATTTCCGTATTACGTTTAAGTTATTTTAACGCAATTTTCTTAGAAATAAATCTATTTTAACCCGTTGACAACCATAAGAGCATTTTACACCGGCGATTTACCCACCACCTTCATTTTTTGTTTCAGTCATTCTCCATTTTTTAATACACCTTTAATACACCTTTCTCAAAAAACATGCATACATTTTCTTCTACACGCCCAACATAAATAAATAACCCCGAAAATATGTTTTTTTTAAATTTGCGTTACAAATAAATTATCAACGCGACACTAAAACGTATTGTTTTATTGTTTTATTGTGTACGTTTTCAGCGTCTCAATATTGGCTGAAGAGAGCTTGATAAGGATACCTTAAACGGGCTTTATTATCGGGCTTGAAACCGACGGTACCGATGATCTATATGATCCAATGATATATATATATATATATATATATGGATATATTTCTATATATACATTTCTATATATACCTATATCTATATTTCTATATATATATATATATTTCTATATATATATCTATATCTATACATATATATATTTCTCAATATATATATATATATATATTTCTATATATATATATATTTCTATATATATCTATCTATCTATATATATATATTTCTCTGTCTATATATTTCTATATATATATATTTATTTCTATATATATATATATTATATATATGTGTTTCTATATATATATTTATATATATATATATATTTATTTATTTCTATATTTATTTATTTATATATATATATATATTTCTCTCTCTCTCTATATATATATTTCTATATATATATATATATATACTTCTCTCTATGTATATATTTCTCTCTCTTTCTCTCTCTCTATATATATTTCTATATATATATATGTTTCTATATATATATATATATATATTTCTATATATATTTCTATTTATATATATTTATATATATATTTATATATATATATTTATATATATGTTTATATATATATTTATATATATATATTTATATATGTATATATATATATATTCCTCTCGATATATGTATATATATATATATTTCCCTCTATATATGTATATGTATATATATTTCTCTATATATGTATATGTTTATATATTTCTATATATATGTGTATATGCATGTATATTTTTATATATATATGTATGTGTATATATTTCTATATATATATGTATATTAGTAAGTTATAAAATGTATATGGCGATTAAGCTACACTGAATATTTCGCGTTTCGCGTTTCGCGTTTCATAAGCCTGAAGGATCCTAGAGTGGATGAAATGCGGAATATTCAGTGTAGCTTAATTGCCATATACATTTTATAACTTACTAACTAGCTCTACATACGTATCGAACACTTTTGAAGTAAATACTTAAAGTTTACGCATAAATCTATACTTTCGTATATTAATTTTATGTGAGTAAATTAAGTAGTTATATATGTATAATATATATATTTCTACATATATATATGTATATATGAATATATATATATAGGTATATATATTTCTATATATATATATAAGTCTATGTATATATATTTCTCTCTATATATATGTATACGTATATATATTTCTATATATATATGTATATATATATATCTATATATATATATGTATATATATTTCTATATATATGTATATGTATATATATATTTCTATATTTATATGTATATATATTTCTATATACAGATGTATATGTATATATATTTCTCTCTATATATGTGTGTATGTATATATATTTCTAAATATACATGTATGTGTATATATGTTTCTATATATATATGTATATATGTTTCTATATATATATGTATATATATTTCTATATATATGTGTGTATATATATATTTCTATATATATGTGTATGTATATATATATTTCTATATTTGTGGCTATGAATATATTTTTCTTTATATATATGTGTGCATATCTATATATATATTTCTATATGTATATATGTGTGGATACGTATATATGCATAATGTTAATGATGTTATGTTATTGTAGTATTGTAGAATCTTTATAAAAATATGTGAAAATAACTTTCTTTTTTCTCAAAGCAAATCCGTGCGGACTGAAGCCATGCAAAAACCACGGTAAATGCTCGAACGATGGTGAGAAATTCAAGTGTATTTGCACCAAAGATTTTATGGGACCAACCTGCATCGAACGTAAGTTGGTATTTCGTCTCTGTTTAAAACAATCTATCTTGCAAAGAATTAACTCTTTCTTACTTGGGCTTACCGTCTTATTTGGTATAAACCTGATTATTTTGAATAATGGTGTGCGTGATTACTAACAGACCAGAAGACTGGAGTTCAATCGTCAGCGAAGTCACACCAAACACTAAAAAAAAGAAAGAATATTTAGTGTCTATTTGCAAAACACTCAGCATTATAAGGTGGTGATCAAGAATAAGTTAAGTTATACGACATAATCACACTACTGAAGTTAAGCAACGTTGATTCTAGTAAGAGTTTGGGAATACCAGGTGCTGTATGTAAAAGTGTTGGTTAAATAATAAGCCTTGTTCTTTAGTCTTCATACAGGAAGTTATATCAATGGTTGACAATAAAAATTAACTCTTAACATTTTCTTAGCCTGTTTATTCACATGATGCCACACACGGAGGGGGAGAAACACGCATCATGCACTCATTTATATACAAGCAACCAGAAGGAGACAACTCCAAGTTACCCAATGTTAAAGCACACATCAACAGAAAACAAACAAGGGGAAGCAGTTCTTCAAGCATTAAAACCCGACTTAACATTGATAAATTTCCAAAAAGAAGGACGTCGCCACCTCCCTGCAAGATTGTCAAACGCCGGAAGATCCACTTATTTACACAAAAAGCAGTGCTAGTTTTTTTTTTATTTCACTTATGATGTGGATCCAAGGTGCAGATTACGGAAGGCAAACATAGTACATAGATTAGGTGTAAGAAAGATATATTAACCAAAAGATTACTAGGATAGGATAAAGGGTAAGCAGAGCTTACTATTTGGTGGTGTCCATTATGGGTAGTCGTACGTGATGTGTACTCCTAGTACTCCTGCAGATTCTATGATATTATGATACTGCTCTCTGGGAGCTTTATTTCACATCATAACATACTGGAGAGTCTATGATGCAGCTAAGTTTCGGGCTCACAACAACTTACCAATATATATTTAAGAAAAGAGAATATATTTTAGTCATATACAGACAAACTATTTCGCTCTATCACAGCTCTTCAATACGCTTAGGCAAGCAACAATGTATTTTTATATAAATTCATGAAAAAAACTATATATATATTTCTGGAATTTGTATAAAAATATATAGTTTTGGGGGCATTTATTCATTTTGATAAAGTGTTAATCCTTACAATTAACAAGCTCAATGAAGATATATTTTCAGCTTCAGTGCATATATGGTGGAAAGTTAGATTCCAATGATCAAAAGAATAAATCAGTCTATAATGATAATCTTTATTTTTTGTTTATAATATTTTTTACATAATTCAGGTGATTTCCTATAATTTCTTCCTTGTCCTACACGTTTTTCGCCCTCATGATGGAGAAGTATTATTCTAATTACATCATGCAGCTCATCAGATACGAACGGATATCAGTTGAAAAAAAAATAATAAGGAAGCTTAGTAAGAATAGATGGGGGAACTAGTTAGCTAAAACTATTTAAAAAACTCATGGTAAAAATGAAAGTAAAAGAAAAGATCCCTCCCCCTCGATTTCTAAATTCAAATCAGACAAAATCTCACTAAAAAGGTTCATTATTTTTACTCATCATCCCCCCAACTTTCCTGTATACCTCCTTTCTTTCCTTTTATTCTGTTACTGAATCTGTTCATCTCTTATGAGCTGCTTAATGGAATAAGGACACTATTTTCCATCATGATGACGAAATACGTGAGTTAATATAGATGAAAATAGAGGCATTCGCCTGAATTATAAATTTTTTTTTAAAAATAAGAAAAATAAGCAAAAATTATGATTGCGGACTGATTTTTTCTTTAGTTATTGGAATATAACTTACCAGTGTATATTTATTTATTTATTTATTTATTACGCTGAAGAGGGATAGGGCCCCGAAACATGCATGTACGTAGATTACTGTTTTAAAAATAAATAAATAAATAAAAATACTATTTGTTTACGCCCAAAATAATAAATGGGCAATTTCTAAAAAATGCATCCGATCTTCAAGGTGAAGACGCTAACCTCAGTATCGTTTAAAAGAATCAACAACAGAAAAACTAGGTAATATATATATATATATATATATATATATATATATATATATATATATATATATATATATATATATATATAAAGGGATTAGAAGAACAGTCTAAAGAGCGGAGTATATTTTAATGTATTAGTAAATTCATTAATACAATTAAAATAAACGAAAACGTTGTAATGTAGATATATAATAAGCTCGATAGGTTTATATATCCTAGAGCTATTTTAAGATTGAGTAAGATGATTGATAATTCATAATTAACATGAAAAATCTGTTTCATGAGGAAGAAAAAACAAAATCAATAAATTGTATGATCGTTTCGGAAACGATGTTTTTATTGAGATAGACAATAAGTCTTGGACAATCATTTTATCCTATAGTTTTTTTTAAAACAACGTCTCCTCATCAGCAAAACTATTGGGTGAGTTTTTTTTTAAAGACATTAAAATAAACCTAGCATTTTTTAAGTAAGGCAGATGTATCTTTTAATGGTTCGCCTTCAAAAATCGTAAGTATCATCGTCAATGGATGGTAAAGCATTCATAAACTACGTATTTATTGTTATAGAGCAAATTCTCTATTGATTATTATAGTGTATCGAATATATATAGTAATGATTTCAAAATTTTAAAAAATTACTTCGCTGCTATCAGCTGGAATTGAAACTAAAACACTCACCACCCCAACTTTCGTCACCATCTGAGCTATTGCCAATCGGATAAAAAAAGGCTAAAATACATATGCACACATACTTAGAAGCTAGTCGCATTACTCCTGCCAAGGTTAACTGTCTTTTCTTTCAGTTTTGACCACTTAGCAGGTATTTTAACAGGCTTAAAACCAAATCGAAAGGGTTCCAGTGATTTAAATATCATAAATATCAAGTTTCTGTCAGTAGACTAAATATTCAAAGAGGAGTTTGGTAGACATACACAAATAAGGTCACTTTATATATATATATATATATATGTAATTATAAACCGCAAATGACCTTTTAACGAGTGATGTAACCCACTTTCCGGTTTACGACATCCATTTGCGCATGCGTGCATAAACATTAACCCATAACAACGTAAACAAATAAACACAAATTGCTTCTTTTGCAGATTTTGACCTGCGCACTGAAATATTAACGTTATTATTTCGAAATTATTATTTAACATGGGAAGAGTGGCAGTGTTTTGCAACTATTCTTTATTACAATTATACTGTCGCTATTTTCTTACAACTAAACAATTTAACCCGTTGACAAACATAAGAATAATTGTAGTAAAGCCAAGACTACTACTACTACTACTACTACTACTACTACTACTACTACTACTAATAATAATAATAATAATCTCTATTCGTCCCTTTTCTTTCCTTCCTTCCTACTTTTTTTATTTTTTGTTTACATTTCTAGATACAAAATAGTTGTGTGAGAACGGGGAATTTATTGACATTTACTAGTCTGTTTCAATATTAGTTTTATTTTATTTTATTTATTTAGGTTTTATTTTTTGCTTCAGATTTTATTAATTTTTTTTTTTAGATTTTAAGTTTCTATAACTTGGTTGAAGGATTGTAATAGGGGTTTTCATTTTTTATATTTCTCATCGGTAGGGTTATGTGCGTTTTTGCTACTAAATGACTTTCGTCGGCGTTCGATTCGTACGAAAATCATGTTTAATTTTCGATTTTTGAGCGATTATTCAGAAAAATAGGTAACTTTACACAAATAGGGAGGATTTTTTTTCATGTTTAAGTGATCCGTCCGTAATTTTTCCTTTTAATATACTTTCATAGAAATGTTTCTGTTATGTCAAAAAAAACTATTTTCTTTACGTCACAAGTATCACGCTCATACATGAATTCCATAGCTAATATAACATACTGACCCAACGGATCATGGGTAGTCTAGTATATATATATATATATATATATATATATATATATATATATATATATATATGTGTGTGTGTGGGGGGGGCGTAATGCAAAAATATAACGGTATTTGCAGCTTCTCTTCCAATTTTCGGATTTTAATCATGTCAAATCACATTTCCTTTTGACGAATTGTTGTTGCTATTTCTTCTGATGAGTTAAGGGCATAATAGAGTCACTGATTGATATAATAATTGATTGATTTTGTGCTACGAAACAGATACTGTCAAGAATTGTATAAGTCAACTGAATTAAAGGAATAAATTATAAAATGGTCAACATCACGAATTTTGGAATATAACTTTTTGTCATTCATTCTCTCTCTCTTTCTCTCTCTCTCTCTCTCTCTCTCTCTATATATATATATATATATATATATATATATATATATATATATATAGAGAGAGAGAGAGAGAGAGAGGGGGGAGGAAGAGAAAGATGTCAGTGTGTCAGAACGTTTTCATCCTAAATTCTATGCAATCATGCACAATGTAGAAATTATGCATAAAAATAGGGAAGTGAAACAATTATCCAATAAAACGCCGTAAAATTAATAATTAATCAATGAACGCTGGTTTTTCAAGAGAATATGTAAATTAGTTAAACTTCATGTAGTCGCTCTCGTATGCATGACTGAGCATATTGAGAAGTTTATTTTAATATTTTAAAAGAGAAAAGATAGGCTCTTAATATAAATATCAGAGTGAGAAAAAACTGAACTTTATAGGTATATACATACATAGATCTAGATAGATATACAATTTTATTGCAATATGATGGAGAAGTGGAATATGAAACGAAACAAAAACTAAAGAAAAAGATTCATGCATGCAGCGGCCCTGCTGTTTTTTAACAGCGTTGGCGACCATATTTTCCTACATTGTAGTGCCATGATAATCTCGAGAAGACAAGTAAAAACGGTGGTTTCCCGCTGGTTTCTGTCTTGATTTAGGTGTGTATCTTCCCCAGTGAGATATTAACTTGGAAATTTCTATGACTCAGCACGATACATACAGCGCCTAGTCTTTCCAAATGGTCACCTATATGGTACTGGTCAGGCATCATTGCTTAACTTTGGTGATTATTTCGTACCCATCCTCACTTGCAAAGATTTTCACATACAGATAATAAAAAGAAAACAAGTAAATGTGCTACTTATAATAATGCAAATAAATCATTCATGTCCGAAATCAGCAACGCGAGTAAATCAACGTATTAAAACTTGCTTTTTAAGAATAATTATGTGAATACCGATCATTTACATAGTAATGAAAGTCTGATTTTAATTCCAGACATGTATAAAGGCCAGTTTTAATATACAAATGAGATTATAATTGTTAAGATTTCAGATTAAAAAAAAAAAAAAAAAAAAAAACTTGGAGAAAGAAGATGTAATTTCGGTTACAGACTGACACCAATGCTTTATTATATAAGCTGATTTGTTAGAATCTGTGTTTTTTTAAAAAATTGTTTTAATCTTTGTTTTACCTTTTTTGAATTTATTAACAGCCAATCCTTGCGGACTGAAGCCATGCGAACACGGAGCTGAGTGCTTCAACAGAGGAACCAAGTTTTTCTGCAAATGTAAACTTGGATTCATGGGAAAAACCTGTTCAGAATGTAAGTTACATGTTTTTTTTTAATTTTAATTAGTTTAAGTAATACTTCTTCAGTGCATGTATGTATATACGAGGGACGTTCAAAAGTAACGCCTCCAACTTTTTTTTATTCCGCCGGAATAGATCAAAGGAGATTTCAAATGGCATTGTTATGATGACTGAACTTATGCATTCAACGATATGAGACTCTAAGAAAGCAACCACCGTCATAAACGTGCGTCAGAAGCAGAAATGCGTCATTGAATTCCACTATGCAGAAAAAAATTGAATTGATCAACATTAACCGCCGCATGTTGAACATTTAAGATGCCGCTGCAGTTGATATCAGCACAGTTATAAGATGGGTTCGACGATTTCAGAATAGCGACAGAGATGTGACTGACAAGATATGCTCCGAACTTTTACGATCAAAGCATCAAAAAAGGTTGGCAAAAGGGCATTGAGAATGGTGGCGATTATGTAGAAAAATAATGTCTGGTGCACAATAATGCCGCTCGTTTTAATGGTATCACTCTTATCTTCATAGCGCTTCAACATTTTAGTTTTTGAGCTAAAAAGTAGGAGGCCTTACTTTTGGAATGGTCCTAGTACAAACGATGTTGTTCAGCAGTTCACATAGCTTGGCCGCACCATAACTTCTCTTTTGACACTGAAATTGACAAGCGGATCTGAAAAGCAACTACAACACTTGCTCGACATTAAAAGCTTACACTGAAACTAAGATGGCAGTGTACAACGCTTACGTTATCAACACACACTTGTATAGCGGCTACATATGAACTATCTACTCAGACAAGAGAAGCGAGTCAACGCCTTCCACATGCGTAATCGCCACTGCATACTTGGTATTCTAAGAATTTACCCTAGTTCTAATATTATTATATATTATTATAGGGATCGTCAATTGTTTACCATGAAAAACTGTTCCTAGTATTTAAAAACTAAATAGCTTTTTATATCATGATACCCAACAGTGTTGAGTAAACACCACCTCCCTGTAAAAAAAAAGTAGAACAAAAACGTTTCGGATATTAGTTCTACGTTTTATGTTCTAGATTTATGTTTGTTACTGACTATTCATGTTACTAAAAAGTTCCTAATTATCTTATTCATTTTTGCGCAAAAATAAAAATGCATTTGTTGTTTACAAAACTATTATATATATGCAACATTCACGGTTTTGCTCGTTTGAACCCTCTTGAATGTTTACTGTGTGTGCCTAAATTTGGCGTTTATAGGTTTTTTAATTCCCTTAATTCCCACAATTCTCGTGGCAAATGTTAGTGACCGGGGGGTACCGGTTTAACAAATGGAATCAGTCCAAGGTGGCTTCATGGTTGGGGTTGAATCTCCCGACTGGTCAAAATAGTCACTTTCTACACTGATGAATGCAAAAACATGAAACACTAATGTCTATAGGTATAAATATATATATATTTATATATATATATATATATATATATATATATATATATACATATATATATATATATATATATATATTGCAAAGGTCCTCGATATTTATTATTTTGGGGTCAAATCAAGTTATTAAGTTAGATCAATGTCCAAGGAACCTATATCTAAAATATCAATTATTTATACCGAAAATTGACGGAGGAGTTTGATAGAGCACTAAAAGGTCAAATCATTGAACTTTGACCCATTTGATTACTCATGAGGACATGTTTATAGAAAGTAATTGTTGACATTGGATTTGCAGACGCGCGTGTTGTAGGCTGCAGAGAAGTATTCCAATAATGTAGCAAGTTTTTGGAAAGAATCTCTGTTCATGGAAACTTTATCTGATACTAGGATCAGACAGTTATTGTCAGTTCCTGCTGTGAATGTCTTTCAATGAGGAACCAGTTAGTGAATCTCTGTCAGTGTATTATATTTAGTCTAGTACAATATTTACTTTTAACACCGTGTTTATTAAGCTAAGTTTTCAGTTGAAGTAGTAAAACGAGTTTATACTGTGAATGAGAAACTAAAGATTAAAGCTCAGTCGACCATCTTGCTCAACAACTGTGGAATATTGACGAGCTGCTCAGTTGGTTGTTTGTTTTTGTTTTATGGCATATCGGCCCTTTTCAGGTTATTTAATGCCGAATCCAGTGATTTTGAAGAAAATCTTTTTAATAGAATATATATTTTTTTTCAAGTCAGTTTCTATTTAACCCATAGTCAGGATCCTAACAGGTACTACCACTCCGGATCAGAGTGGACCTGGAAGCAATGGGAATTAAAGGGTGGCTCCACACTCCCCAAAGCCAGAAAACTGGGGCCTCGCCATCGGACATAGTTTAAGGTCATATCCAAGATCGTGCTGCTCAGGATTTTTGCTTGTGGGCTATGGTACACTTCTCATTGTGCACTAGATTTTCAATCCTTATATTTTGACCTTGTGTCACACTCTCTTGTGGTGGGATGGAAATAATAAATGGGAACAAACACGTACCTTCAGTCACAATGAAGACAAAGAATAGAAAAAATTTCAACCACTT
>NC_136500.1:23346350-23438850 GCF_053919585.1 Euprymna scolopes
ATCCAAATAATCTAAAACATTCAGAAACGTCAAAACATTATTCTACGTGTCGCTCTGTTGTGACAGCTTGGCCAGACATGCTGTCTCTGCCTCATCATTTTCTTGTTCAATCTCTTACCACGTCACATGATTCAGTACTTTGATATTAAGGACCAAAAATTTATAATTTTGCGGCAATACAAGTAAGAAAATAACTTGGAAAAATAGAGACATTTGATTGACATTTACACAAGTACACAGACATTAAGAATTGAATTTTTTAGTGATAAGGCTTTTTCAACTATATATATATATATATATATATATATATATATATATATATATATATATATGATTATTACTATAATAATTTAAATACCTACAGACTCTAGTGTTTTATCCTTTTGGAAATCACCAGTGCAGGGTGTCACGATTACCGCTTGATAGAGTTCAAAATAGACTTCGTAGCTTCGGAGGAGATGTCCTTTTCTCTTCCCTGCAACCTCTATCTCACAGAAGAGATGTTGCGAGTTTGTCTCTGATGTATCATTATTTTCATGGAAAGTGTTCGACTGAGCTTCAGTCTATCGTCCCCCCTCGCCAAACTTTCACAAGAAACACTCGTCTAGCTGAAACCACTATCAATAATTCCCCCCACTCTTTATCTGTGCCTAAACCTAAACGTAGATTCCATGAACAAAGCTTCTTTCTTAGAACTGCACGCCTGTGGAATTGTCTTCCATTTTCCTGCTTTCTGGCTGACTACAATATGGTTGTCTTCAAGTCTAATGTAAACAAGTTCTTGATGAGCTGTTCCATATAAGTTACCAAATTTACCGAATTTTCATTACTAATCATTACTACATTGTCCAATTTCTACTGTACACTATTTAACCCTTATCCTCGAGTGGCCTCTTTGCCGTGATAATGTGGTGATGCCTGTGTAAAAAAAAAAAAAATGCTCCACCAATACATCGTATACATGTCCGCAAAAATTGAATCGGAACGTTTGCTATTCATAAGTTTGAATGAGCCCAAACTTTGCTTTGAAGAATATGTTCATTTGCGAGATGCAGTTCAAATTGATGGTAATACAACAAACGTTGGAGGACTAACAATTTTGCCATCTTCATATATAGGCAGTCCACATCATATGCATGAGTAAACTCAGGATGCTTTAGCATATGTTCGTCAGTATGGCCGCCCTGACCTGTCCATTACATTCACATGCAACCCTGCTTGGGATGATATACAACAACCATTACTTCCTGGACAATCATCAGACAAAAGCTGAAATCGCTAATAGATTTCATCGTTAAGCATAAATATTTGGGTCTGTGTGCTGCTGGATGTAGTCAGTGGAATGGCAAAAGAGGATTGCCACACTCACACATACTAATCTGGCTTTATAACAAAATCAGTGCAAATGAAGTCAACAATGTAATATCTGCTGAAATACCTGATGCTTACATTGATAAAGACTTTCATGAAGTTGTGACAAAACATATGATACATGGAGCTTGTGGTATATGAAATCCAAATTCACCATGCATGAAAGATGGAAATTGCTCTAAGCGATATCCACGGACATTACTATCAGGCACAGTTACAGGAAATGATGGATATCCTTTATACAGGAGAAGATCTACAGATAATGGCGGTAAATTAGCAATCATACAAATGTGAAATGGTGACATAGAAGTCGATTACTGGTGGATTGTTCCATATTCACCTTTTCTAGCAAAAGCCTACAAATCGCACATTAATGTGGAATACAGTAACTCAGTTAAGTGCATCAAATACATTTGCAATTATGTGAATAAAGGTTGTAATATAGCAGTTTTTGGTTTGAAAACTCAAGGAAATGATAGGAATGCAAGCATACATATCGATGAAATTGCACAGTTTCAAGCTGGAAGATACATAAGCAGTAATGAAGCAGTATGGCGATTTCTTTCATTTTTTATACATGAACGAAGTCCGGCTATTGTTCACTTATCAGTACATTTAGAAAATGAACAACGATTTTACTTTACAGCTTCAAATGTGCAACAAATAGCTCTTAATCCACCGGCGACAATATTAACGACTTTTTTCACGTAATGTCAAAATGACGCATTTGCATCAACACTGCTCTATTCGGAAGTGCCCATGTAATACACATGGAATTGGAGTAGAAAATTATTTGAACGACGCAAACGAGGAGATAGAGTAGACGGACACCCTAGAATATTCAAAGAAAACACAATACTATTGATCCCAAACAAGATGAATGTTTTTTTCTTCGCATGCTGTTGATAAATATCCCTGGTCCAACGTCTTTCCAGCAATTAAAAATTGGCAATGTTGTTACATATGCCACTTCTGCAGTGCATGTCAAGCTCTGAATTTATTGGAGAATGACGGACACTGGGATGAATGAATTAATGATGCATGTAACACATTACATGCGATTCAAATTCGTGCATTGTTTGCCGTCATTTTGACTTGATCCCCTTCATCTCCATTAGAGTTATGGGAGAAATATAAATCACACATGGCCGAAGATATTTTAATCAAAGACGCAATGAAAATGCAAATACTTACCTGGATTTTACAGCAGAAATCTATAATGAGGCATTGATATGGATTATTATTATTCATTAAACTTTTGAATAGTCAAGTCGCTGCCTGATGATATCTGTTGTTTGATTGAAACAAGTGGCTATTTGTAGCAGCAGGATGTGACCATGTTTGTATAACAATAAACCAGTATATATATATATATATATATATATATATATATATATATATATATATATATATATATTACTTATTTATATTACTAGTCGCATAACCGTTCTGCAGCAGGTAGAATTGATTCCCGAAACACAAGAGATTTGCACCACTTTTATGTTATAAAATCAATATATAATTATAAAATCAAGATTTAATTATAAAATCAAGATTTAATTATAAAATCAAGATATAATTATAAAATCAAGATTTAATTATAAAATCAAGATTTAATTATAAAATCAAGGTATAATTATAAAATCAAGATTTAATTATAAAATCAAGATTTAATTATACAATCAAGATATAATTATAAAATCAAGATATAATTATAAAATCAAGATTTAATTATAAAATCAAGATATAATTATAAAACCAAGATTTAATTATAAAATCAAGATATAAGTATAAAATCAAGATATAATGCTACTGAACCTTATATCAAAAATCATTACTCTAATTTTGATTAAAGTCCATTACATAATCTTTATTCTCGTAAAATGTTTAAAACTTTTAACTTAAACTTAAAGATCTTAATAAAAAAAAAATTTAAATTCAGGGTACCTTGTTTTATTGCTTCCTGAAACAGAACAATTTTTCATCACCTTTATGTCTCCTTACAAAAATTAAAATCGTGATATAAGCATACTAAACCTCATTCTAGAATCCTTATTCTTATTATGATCATAATCAAAAATATATAAAATTTAAGGCTTAAACTTAAGGGGCTTAAGAGAACATTGAAATTCAGAGAATCTTGCTTAATTAATGTTAACTTTGATGCAAATCTGATATATATTATATACAGGGAAGCTCTATTCATACTATGTCACCTAAAATCCTGTAAAACTCCAAAGAGATTGTGCATCTGCCACTAGTCTCTCGCTTCTAGATAGCGTTAAAAAAAAAGTCATCAACCTAATAGGTTTTAAACTATCAATTAAACTCCAACCTCTGTCCCATTGCCGAAACGTGGCATGCTTGCGCCTATTTTGCAAGTATTTAAATGGCAAGTGCTCTGACGAACTCCGAGCACTATTAGCCCCTTGATGGCAATGTCCCTGATAAACCCAACAAGCAGCAACATTCCACCCTACACTGTAGAGATCCCTAGATGCTGTAGAGCCTTCTACTTGAATAGCTTTTTCCCTCGGACTGTTGCACTTTGAAATTCCCTCCCGAGCCACTGACTGTACTGACATGCAGAAATTCAGGTATAACATGAACAGACATTTCGCTGCCCAACTCCGTAAATAGTATCTGGTCCCAATCTGGTCCAAAATAGTAGTCCCTCACGACTAAGTGGCTCTGTGCCTTGTTTGGAGTGAAACGTCAATAAAAAAAATCTTATACGTATTGTTACGATTTTATAAAAATACAAAGGTATCTGAATTTTTACAAAGCGTTTCAACCCTCTTTCATGAAACTAAATTAAACTGAATATAGCCGACACTATCCATCAATATGTCTAACAACTCCATTCCAAAATATGTAATGATCGTTTAATTAGTTTCCCAACTAATTCTTTACATGTTAGTATATGTTATATATATATATATATATATATATATATATATATATATATATATATATATATATATATATATATAAGCATATAAACCTACTTAAATTTATGCATGTATATTATAAATACTTTTAAAATTATAATCCATATATATATATATATATATATATATATATATATATATATATATATATATATATATATTTCATCATTCTTCAGGAATCGTCAGTGTGGGGGATAATGGTTTTTCCGATTTCATGGTCCCAGATACAAGTTACCTTTTAACTCAAAATCTGAACCCTTTCTCCAACCTAACAACTTTGCAGAAAGGGGAGAAATAAAATCTGTTTATATTTTTGCAAGGCAACAGATAGCAAGCTGTCACACAGTGCTTGACATCACCAATAAACTCGCATCCATGTATTAATTTGGTAGGATATATTCAAATTTATATGAATTATTTGAATAACAACTAAACAGAGTCGACGAGTGTTTTTGGTCTCTTTATAAAACCTAACATATGAAAACAACAACTAAACTATGAACAACTATTTAAAATAACATAGTATTCAAAACCCAAGTTTCAAATAACAACACTTATCTGTACCCTCCACCAGACTAGATGAATTCTTGTGCTGTAATATAGTAAAGATAATTGGTTAATTTAGGGAGGAAAATTAATGTTCTTCACTTCTTTACTGACTAAACGTTTGAGAAGTAGAGAAGAATCTTGCATGAAAGATTCTCCTCTCCCTCTTGTTGAATATGTGGCGACGCCAAGAAATATCTGAGGTATGTATACACACAATGATAGATATCGGTCGATTGCTGAGTTGATGACGTCAATTATATCGAGAGTTGGGGTCCTGGAAAATGTAATTAATGAAAATGTAATTAATGAAAATTGTAATTAATGAAAATTGTAATTAATCAGAATTTACTTATATTCATTCTTTTTTCTTTTCTTTTTCTTTTTTTTTGTGATTCTTGTTTCTCTTTAGAAAAACTGCAATCAATGCTGGAATAAATTTATATATTTTTTTATTCATTTGTAGACGATGCTTGTGCCCTTAACCCTTGCAAGAATGATGCCAAGTGTTTCAATGATAAGAAAACATTCAGATGTGAATGCACAGCTGGTTTTATGGGAACAACTTGTGTTGAACGTAAGGATGACATTTATCATCACATTTTTTTTTAACGTTTTGATATATTATACCGTCGACTATTTTTAATCATCGTCTGTCTTAGATGTGTAAATGTGTTGAACGACTTTTAGAAATTGACTTCTAAATTAACTTATCTCTGGCTAGGTATTCATTTATCCCTCTTTCTCTGAAATTAATTCTTATTAGTTTATTTTTTCGCTTGGCTTTGCTTTGCCACCTAACCTTGCTACCTGAACTGTTCAACATCTATTTACCAACGCACTCTCATCAATTCTTTCATCATCATCATCATCATCATCATCATCATCATCATCATCATCATCATCATCATCATCATCATCATCATCATCATCATCATCATCATCATCATCATCATCATCATCATCATCATCATCATCATCATCATCATCATCATCATCATCATCATCATCATCATCATCATCATCATCATCATCATCATCATCATCATCATCATCATCATCATCATCATCATCGATTTCGCATATGCTTTACACGCTGGCATGTGTTGGACAGCTTTTTGAAATTGACTTCCAAACTAATTTTTAGCTAGCTCTTTACTTATTATATTTATATCTTGGAGAAGAATAATGTGTGTTTATTATTATTTAGTTGTTTGTCGGGGTTATTTTTAAGCGATTATACATGGTTTTACGACCTAATAAATCGGACTTAGAGTTAGTAGTTAAATATTTAGTGAACATCCCTAAAAAATCAGAATGCCCCTTAAATGATGACTCGTTTACATTAAATTTATACAAGAAACAACTCTCCCACTCTAAGTTCTAAAATCATTGTTTTTTTTTCTTTTGGTCAAAATTTTCAAAGACGCTTAAACGTAGCTATCTAAAAAAGTAGAATTTCATTTTGGGAAGATTACTTAGTTGAGGATGTTAATCTATATATATCTATAAATTTATCGTTAGTATCATTATGTTCGTTTACTTCACAGTGTTGTCATATTTTACACCGTTGTTTTTTTTCACTCAAGAGCAGGCTTTTACACCAAAGCTAATGAGCATAGTCAACGAGTCAATTTAGATCGAAAGCACCTGGCGTAGGATGTTTGCTGTGCCAAGGAGAACTGACTTCTAGAGAACGGTGATGTACTTGATTCTCAAGAAGTTCAACCGTTCCTCAAGATTATCTGGAATTGAGCCAAGCGCATATATGTTTGGCACGATGGAAGTATCTTAATCTATAACCTAACAATCTCCACCCTCAGTTTCTAATAGTTCAGTAGTTTCTCATTCTCTTTGCTAAGTTATTGTTGTTGTTATTGTTATTGTAAACAGGTGTATGAATACGTTCTATAACGACGTACACGTTTAATACTTGAGTTTTATATTTTACCTGTATATTCGTGTACGTTTAAATGCGTGTATGCATATACGTCGTATCATTTAGTTGATCGTCTAGTGTTTTTTTATGTATATTTTAACATTTATGCAACAGTTCTAACAGGAAACGATTGACGTAGACGTATTGAAACAGTTGTAGACAGATGTAAATAACACAACACATACCTGAATTATTTATGAACATTTATTCTCATGATCTGGCCGGCATTTTCAGAGATTACACGTTCTTTACATCTTGACTGTCGGAAATGACGCTGCTCCCCACGTCATCTTGAGTCGTCCTTTTTCTCTGATGTCCAGCTAACGACTGACTAGAATCTCCCCAAATCTACATACATCATATATTTCTTTACGTCATATCATTGTGTCTCAGACCAACCTAATGTCCTCAATCTAGTTATTTGTTTATGCAAACACAAAAATAATGTTTACATCTATTTTCTATTTTCACATTTCTTTTGTGATATATTATATTATGTCAATCATTTTTTTTTCACAATTTAATTGTTTATTTTTCTAATCATAATTGATCCAGCAACCAGCCACCCCTCAAATCACATAATAATAATAATAATAATAATAATAATAATAATAATAATAATAATAATAATAATAATAATGTTTTCATCCTTGATCCTGCTTGCCACAGTTAACAGATACTACGCTATTATCACAGCCTAAAGGGTCATAACATTACATTATTATTATTATTATTATTATTATTATTATTATTATTATTATTCACTAGAAATTTTCACACATGTCACTAAAGATTTCTCTGTCAACAACCTGTGATGTTCCCTGGAGTCTGAGTGACAACAAGTCTCCCTAGATTTTCAATACTCTCCACTTATTTGCCAATGAATTTGTATTAATGTAATATCCGTTTGCCATGGATTTTTTTGCTGGCAGCAAATATTGGTCATTGCTGAGATTTGGGTTGCAATAGGCCTCATGAGGTTAAAATGTGCGACAAATTCAGCTTTTTAATATTATAATAGATTGATTCTGGTTTACACGTTCTTCCGTTTTATGTGGTAAATATTAGCAACGTAATATAATTGTCTAAATGTTTTTTTATGTGTTGTAGCCAACCCATGCGGACTGAAGCCTTGCAAAAACGGTGCTACGTGTCACAATGATGATACTGATTTCAAGTGCGTCTGCACAGCTGGTTTCATGGGAAAAACGTGCATTGAACGTGAGTAAAAATTTAAAACAATTTCATTTATGAACCGTACATATCATTTTTTTTTTTAAACAGTTGGTACTTATGCAGAATTTGAACCATGTAACTAACCGTCCACTCGGCTTTGTTTGGAACATGACGTCATGCGCTCGGGTTTGACTGTAATCTGACGTAAGATGCCAATCAATGCGCAATAAAGGAGCAAACGATTTTGGGGTAAATATTGGGGAAAAAACAAATCAACAGACCAGCCGGGAACTTCTCGACAATTATCTTTTCGAGTTTATGTGAAGACAGAAATTTGATCATGATCTTTTTGTCTCCATCTTAAACCAAATATCAGAAAGCTACCCGGCTGGGTTGGTGAAGTTTCTTCCACATCCGCTGTCTCTTCTCACCCCACTTTAACATCATCTGATGCAACTGTAGAAAAGTCTACCAAATCCTGAGAGAATATCCCGGCTGTCTTAATTTAATTTCATTTTTAAACATCGGTTATCCAGCCCCACCCTACAGGAAAAAAATCTTTATGAAAAGAAAAAAATGTTTAATTTACATTAGTTATAAAAATAAACAAAAAATGCAAAAAAAAATACATAAAAGACACATAAAAAGTGCTGTTTGTAAGACTTTAGTTAAAAAAATACATGAAAATGAATGAATTGGTTTTCTTATTTTGTTCAGTTTTGTTTGACTAAAAAAATAAATGAAAAAAAAAAAAAAAAAAAACTGGCTTATTTTTTTTTTCGCTTAAAAAATCGTTACAAGCATAAAACGGAAATTGTTACGGTAGGTTGTTGATCTTTTTTATTTTCGTTATATTTTTTCTGGTGATTTTATTTTATTTAAATGTTTTCTTCATTATTTTTCTTGAATAGCGTTGTAACGCTTTGCTCATCAGTGACGCTCTGTGAAAGCCGACGGTTAACGTCATGTTCCGAGCAAAACCGAGCGGCCAGTTAGTTACGTATGGTTCAAATTTTTCACAAGTACCAAATATTTTTTTCAATGAGATATTTGCATCAAAAATTAAAGTGTACGTGCAAAAATGTTATTGTAAATGTTCTTTTTATTGAAAAAGAAAACATATCCAACAAGTGTTTTGTCACTTATAAAGATGACATATTAGCATCGCCTGGTTGTAAAATGCGATTAAATATGACACTTTAATTCATGTAGATTTCGTATCGAATATTATAAGGTTCAATTCTCTATCGGTTATTATATGTTATATTCTACCCAATATATAGTAGTGATTTCAAAAGTGAAAAAAAAAAATGAGATGTGTGCCATCAGTTAGAATCGAAACCAAAACATATAGCTCTCCAGCCTTAGTCATTACCGGTTGAGTTATTATCAGATAGATAAGATATATTTAAAAATGGACTGACTTTAACATATAAATATGTATTTGCGGATGCATACAAATAACACCTTTAGTCAACTTACGCCTATCAAGTTCTATTTTTTTTTCAATTATGATCTCTTAGCAGCTAGTCTTACTGGCATTTACTCATAAAACAAAAGTTTCATAAAAAATGCAAATTTTTACAACATTTTAACCGATGTTGCTTCCAACCTTCTCCAGGTGTGTCTTGTCGAACTTGGCATCTTTCTGTCGAACACAGGAATCTTTCTGTTGAATTCGGGAATCTGCACAGAATTTCAATCAGAACCCATTATTTAATCAACGGATGTAGTATGCTCTCATCCCATCGGCCATGACTGGGTAGAAATCCTAATTCGCAATTGTATTCTTCATATCGGATTGAAGCTTCAACTTCCACATAAGTGTCACTTACAAACGTTATGCTACAAAGACCCGTAGCATAACGGATAAAGGACTTGGTAAAATTCAGTTGTAAATAGCATTCACCATCTTATTCATCACTTAGGACTCCCTCTTTAAAACTAATGTCAACAAATTCTTATCATGGATTGACGCATAATAAATCAAATGTAGTGCATAAGATTGATCAATGTTAGTACTTCCATAGTGTTCCTCATCTTCAATTTATTATTGTCTTATTAACCGTTAATCTCATGTGGCTTTTCGCCTTAATAAGTGGTAAGCACGTCGTCACAGATGCTTGTCAGCTTTTATGTTTTACGTCAACTGGTTAACACAATTGCTGATTATGGAACATTACTTTTTAAAACCTGATCTTATATGATTAATCAGATCTTATATGATTAATCAGATCTTATATGATTAATCTGATCTTATATGATTAATCAGATCTTATATGATTAATCAGATCTTATATGATTAATCTGATCTTATATGATTAATCAGATCTTATATGATTAATCAGATCTTATATGATTAATCTGATCTTATATGATTAATCAGATCTTATATGGTTAATCTGATGTTATATGGTTAATTTGATCTTATATGATTAATCAGATCTTATATGATTAATCAGATCCTATATGATTAATCTGATCTTATATGATTAATCAGATCTTATATGATTAATCTGATCTTATATGATTAATCAGATCTTATATGATTAATCTGATCTTATATGATTAATCAGATCTTATATGATTAATCTGATCTTATATGATTAATCAGATCTTATATGATTAATCAGATCTTATATGGTTAACAGATCTTATATGGTTAATCAGATCTTAAGCCATATTTAAGACTCCTTTTCAATAACTCGTAATTTCATTACAGTTTACTTAAATATATTTTATGTTTATCTTTTATTTTTCAGCCAATCCTTGTGGCCTGAAACCCTGCAAAAATGGCGCTGAATGTATTAATGACGGAAAAGAGTATATCTGCAAATGCAAACCTGGATTCATGGGAAAAACTTGTGTCGAACGTGAGTTTCATTTTCTCTTGTTGTTGTTGTTGTTGTTGTTGTTGTTGTTGTTGTTGTTGTTGTTGTTGTTCTAAGTATTTCATTTTTTTTAAATTATAAACTTATGAGATTTTAAAAATTATTTTCAAGTTAATATTATTAACTTTT
Organism: Euprymna scolopes; assembly: GCF_053919585.1. Classification (NCBI taxonomy): domain Eukaryota; kingdom Metazoa; phylum Mollusca; class Cephalopoda; order Sepiida; family Sepiolidae; genus Euprymna; species Euprymna scolopes. Next base: position 23,357,354 of record NC_136500.1, read on the forward strand.
TTTTACAGAAATAATATGCATTAGAATAATTTGTTACTGTTATCAGATTCATCGGGGTAAAATATTTTTAAGGTAACATTAATTTGATACACCGCTAACACTATATACATGTGTCTAAAAAAAATTCAGTTAAAAAAAATCAATAACGCTGATAATTTCTGATAAAAATAATAAAACTTATAAATAACTCAGTTGGTAGAACTTAAGAGTAAAGATCTGAAAGTTTGGTTTTCAATTTACAGTCATGGCATCCATTTTATTTGATAGGAACTTATTTATTAATGCTATATTCTCTATTTCTAGAATTAGTCAAGGTCTCTGATATTTCGAAATTAGACAAATTCCACTATGAATTTAGTATATTGTGGCTTTTTTTTTACATGGGGGTCACCACTTATCAAGGCCCGAAGGCCAATCAGGGATAAGGGTTATTGAGTGTACAATAATCAATGAGATAGTATTGTAGTAATCATTAGTATTAGAGGTTTTGATAGAGTGTCTTACTTAAGGGGGCGGTTTGTCAGGAATTTGTTTATGTTGGACTTGAAGACGTCCAAGTTGTAGTCAGGTGGGAAACAGGCAAGCGGCAGAGAGTTCCACTGGTGTGCAGTTCTAAGAAAGAAGCTCTGCTCATGGAATCTACGTTTTGATTTATGCACAGATAAAGAGTGGGGAAAATTATTGACAGTAGTTTCAGCCAGACGGGTGTTTCTCATGAAAGATTGGCGAGGGGAGACGTGGGATTGGAGCCTAGACGAGCACCTGCTATGCAAATAACGATAAAACAAAGACAAGCTCGCAACTTCTCTCCTATGGGAGAGAGGTTGCAGGGAAGAGAAAAGGGCATCCCCCACTAAACCATGAAGTCTATTTTGTACTCTGTCAAGGCAGGATAGGCTGTTTTTAGCAGCTCCTGCCCAGATGTGGCAGCAGTACTCCATCCTTGGACGTACTTGACTTTTATACAGATAGAGAATTGCATCAGTAGTGAGATATCTTCTGGAGCAGTAGAAGGATACCACCATTTTCCCAGCGGCCCTGGCAACAGATTTGATGTACGTGTTCCATTTCAGATCAGGAGTAAAGGTCAAACCCAGAAACTTGTCAAAACATGGGGCTTCTCCTAGACGAGAGCCATCCATTTCAATTGATGCCAGATGGGGATCAGAGCGTTGATGATGTAAAGATAGAAACTTGGTTTTGGATGAATTAAAAGTGACCAGCCACCTCTTCCCCCATTGTACCACATGCTCAAGATCAGAGGAGAGAGAATTAGAGAGAACTTTGTCATTTATGGCCTTTGATGTGTTGCCATGGGTGGTCGTGTCATCAGCATAGATGTCAACGAATGAATTAAGTGTGTGTTTTGGGAGATCATTGATGTAGATCAGGAAGAGAGTTGGGCCCAGGATTGACCACCGAGGGACTCCAGCATTAATATTGTGGGCCTCTGATTTCTGCCCATCAACCACTACTCTTATGAACCTGTGGCTGACAGAAAAATCTCTTATTAATAATTGGTCTATACAAGAATAGCCAATTTTAATATTAACATTATTACCTGTCACTTCCTATTTATAAGCATGGACTCATCCAGATGCAAAGGATGGTTAAAGTAATTTATATCTAGTGTTGCTAAAATTTTTCTTTTTTATTACTAAACCTAATATCTTGAAAAGCTTTTTATTTTAATCTTTACATTACAAAATCAAATATAATAAATATAAATAAATAAGAGCCGGTGACGTAACGGTTAAAAGCGCTAAGTTATAATCAATTCTAAGCAACAGCTCACTTGAGATTAATGGTTAAGCGATACTAAGAATATTAATGCGAATTACTTAAGACTTCTATTCGTGCATGCCGTAGCAAGCTATAACTATGGATTAAGTAGAAATAATAGCAGTAATTAAAATAATACAAATAAATAAACTTTGCAAAGATTGAAACAATAATATTCAGAGAAAATACTAATTTCTACTACAAGTGATAACTGTCGATAAATGTCAAACTTTTTGAAATGAGGATTGATAATTTGTATTATTTCGATTCTTAGGATTACTGTTCTCTTCTTGAGTGTTATTTGCGCAACCTCAGCCGATATAACCTCTGACATTTTTCAGCTGTCTCTCATCAAATTCGCTGTTAAGCTCGCGTGTCTGTATGGAATTTCAAATGGAATCCTTTACTTAATCGATGGAGGTAGTATGCTCTCGTTCTGTCAGCCATGACAGGGTAGAAATTTTAAATAATTTGCAATCACATTCTTCGTATCTCATGGAGAGAGGATCGAATCAGATGCAGAAGAGTGTCACTTACAAATGAATTTATCCGTTATGCCACTGATCATTGTAGAACTGACAAGAGACCCTTGAAAATCGAGGGCTATGTCAAAATAGTAAATAGCACTCAAAACGAGAACAGCATTAGTTGAAATAATCAAAATAATACGAATAACCATTTTTTTTTTCGTTTGTTTTTTAGAGATGTTTTTGATTGGCTGTGATTTAACTAAAAAAAAAATAATGAGATTGGATTCCAAAAATGTTTTTGATTCGTATAAGAAATAACTAGCTTCACAGCAAATAAAGATAGTTGGGGTTAACAATGAACAGCCCACTCCAAAAAAATAAAACAAATAAATAAAATAAAATAAATAATTAAATAACCAGCAAAATACGGTTACACAAGTGAAATTAAAATAACATTGATGCGTCATATTCACGAGTTCAGTTGGATGAGACACACTTCTTTCTTCCTCCAGAAATTGATATGTGTAACTGTTTTATTACAAAAATAATGCAATAAAGAGTTCTAGAGCTTGGAATGTTTCACCGTTTCACCTGTAGAGGTGTCTATCAAACGTCACTGTATCAGTATGTGGCATAGTCTCCAGCCTTGCTAAGGCCATTTTGGACGACGGCAGCAATTTTGGGATTGCCAAGAACCAAACCTACAGTCAGTATATATTGTCTATAAATGTTACGTAATAGCAAGAAAATGAAGCATATTAAAGCGGAAATAAACAGAGCATCAAGGAATATTTGGATTATCCACTAGCGAGTGCTAATTTAACACAAACAATGTTTTGTACATGAACATTTAAAAAAAAATGATTAAATAAAAAAATTATATAATTATCAGTTTACAATAAAACAAAGGTGAATTTTAGTCAGAAATGTTAATTTGTGAAAGTTTATAAAACTCGTGGTTTTGGTAGGGAAATGTTCTGTGAATAAGCAGACACAGAGGTGTTCGGCTGTGTCTGCTTATATTTATTTGTTAGTGTGGATATGCGTGTGTGAGTAATACAAACTGTGAGTATTAGACAGCGTAGCGCTGTGTGTACATGTAGATGTGAGAACTGTGTCAGTATGCATTAGTTTAATTTTTTTTGGCTAGTGTGTGTATAGATGTGTTCGATGTGATTGAGTTTGTACGTGAGTCTTGAAGTTGTTTTGTAGTTGTTCTACCTTTACTTGGATATGCACGTGCACATGCAATTTTCATATCTACATACCTAGAAACCAGTGCCATTTAATCGGACATAGTTATATGAGACAAGAAGAAGGAAGAAGCAACTTTAATATAAGTTAATAATTATGAGTTAAACAGAGCTGAAAGGGAAAAGATAACGAAATACTAAGATCTAATGTATGAAAAGAAACTGGAATCCGAGGAAGATCTGCATCATTTCAGTAATTATAGGAGCAACCGGACTCATGAAAAAGAGTTTCAAAAGTTATCTGCCAAATGTATCCGGTGGACCATGTGCAAGAGAGATTAAACAATTGCTCTTAAAGAGACGGTTATAGTCTTTAAAAGATCTCAGATCTCTCGGTGGAAATGTATGTGATAGCGGATGAATGTCTGGCATCCTGTAGGATGCTCCATTCTCAGCTAGAACAAAATGAAATTGAAAAAAAGAGAGACGGATAGAAAATGAGTGAGTAACCAAATAATCCCAGCTTTGGTAGATGCAAAGCAGAGTGAATGAGAGATGAGATACAAAGAGTTAATGAGAGATGAGATATAAAATGTTGCATTAATCAGAATAGATTGTAGTCAGATGGAGCAACGTCTGGACAGAATAGGGTGGATGTGGCAAACTTTCACACTGTCTAATTCTTTAATCATTGTTACTCATTTGGGATTGAATGGTCACAGATTTGCGTCTTTCAATGAAAAAGACTTGATTCAGTACTTGAGCAAATCCAAAATCTTCAAAGTGAATTAAATAAGACGAAATTTTGATTTTTTTATGATCCATTGGACAATAAACGTATTTCTTATAAGAAAGTTATTTCTATAAAAACTATTATGAAACACATATTTTTTCACTTCTTTTCTAGCCAACCCATGTGGACTTAAACCTTGCAAGAATGGAGCCAAATGTTCCAACGATAAAGATACATTCAAATGTGTTTGCACAGCAGGCTTCATGGGACGAACATGTATCGAACGTAAGCATTTAAAGAGCTGCTATCATTCATTTAAATCGAATCTAATAAAGAACATATATCTTATATATCTGACATATTATATTATTATATCTTATATATATTACATATTATATTATTATATCTTATATATATTATATATTATATTATTATATCTTATATATATGACATATTATGTTATTATATCTTATATATATATTACATATTATATTATTATATCTTATATATATTAAATATTATATCTTATATATATTAAATAAGAACATATATTTCCAGTATATTACATAATGACTGTTCCAAAAGTAATGCTTCCTGTTTTTTTATTCCGATCAAATTGATAAGAAAGGATTGCAAACTGCATTGTTATGATGACTCAACTCATGCATTCATGACCTAAAAGTTTGATATCACTGTTGCAGATATTGAGGGTGTTAAATTCTAAGAAAGCAACTCCTGTCATGAGAGTGCGTCAGAAGCATAGATTCGTAATTGAATTCCTGGTAAAAGTGCATTGACGATGTAGAAAATAAATTATGATGCACAAAATGTCGTTTATTCTAATGGTACCATTGTCGTCTTTATAGCTCTCATATTCTTGTCCAGGATTGTCTACCTAGAGTTTTTAAAGTTAAATTTAACAAATTTGGCCTTTGGTGAAGCAGCTTGGCCATCAAAAATTGTATTTGTCATTTTTCAAAGCGTCACGTACGGACTAACTAATGAAGGAACAAGCAGGTTGTAAATTATATATATATATATATATAGTCATCCACATACAGTACTGTTTCGCAGCTCATCAGTGCGGCTAGACAGGCAACTACCTCAAGCCAGGATTGAAACCCGACTGTCTATATGACAGTCAAGGCTCCTAATCACTACACTATTGGCGGTTGCTGCGTGAGTCATGAGTTTAACGATGTTTTGACACCGTCCAAACTACCTCTGCTCGATTTGTTTACACAAAGAGCATCGCTTATATGCTATTGGTAATTCGTGTATCACTTCTCAATATGCTCAACTCAAGATAAGGAGCATTATAGTCATCCACATACAGTACTGTTTCGCTGATTCACAGCTCATCAGTGCGGCTAGAAAGGCAACTACTTCAAGCCAGGATTGAAACCCGACCGTCTGTGTTTCATCTTTTCGGCAATTATCAGTGCAGGGTGTCATGATTAACATCAGTCGATAGATTCGAACGCGGCGACAGAAACCATATCTGGCTTCATTACCATGGATTTAATCCATTCAGCTAGTGTTAACTATGAGAAATGCTCTTGAATTTTAAACATTTATTTTTTAAATGTTTTTTAACGTCTGTCAGAGTGATCTAATCATTATATGATGATCTGGCATAAGAGCTAAATTGACCGATTTTAATTGAACTGAAAGTGTTCAACAATAAAAAACGAATTTCTTAAAGGGGCTGACATAATTATTTACTATAATAATTATTAAATACTTACAGACACTAGTGTTTCATTCTTTCAGGAATCATCAGTGCAAGAGTGTCACGATTAACACCAGTCGATAGATTCGGACCTGGCGACAGAAGCCATCTCTGGCTTCCTTAGCAAGGACCTTATCCATTCGGCTACCGTTAATATATATATATATATATATATATAAATATATATATATATATATATACCAGAAGACCGCTTGCCATTGCCCAGTCGTCAAATATGCTTAAAAATAATATTTTAATTTATATAGATTTTGTATTTATTATTATTATTATACAGATAGTTCTCTAGTGATTATTATATTGTGCCCAATATATATATAGAAGTGATTTCAAAATTAAAAAAAATATACATAGGTGTCAGTAGATAGAATCAAAACCAAAACGTTTAGCTCCCCATCGGTATTTACTCCCATGTCACATAAGGGCAGATTTATGTTTAAGTTTAAAAAATTAACGACAATGTATACATGTGCATATGTAGAGGAGAATTTTTAGTTGACTTATGCGTACCGAGTTCCAGTTTTTAAATTTTGATCCCTTAGCAGCTATTTTTACATGGAAAAAACCAAATCGAATTTGTTTCCCAGGCCTGAATCGCCTCTATATTAAGTTTCAAATCTGTAGATCAAAAATAAAGAGAGTAGTTTGGTAGACATTGTTCTGCTCACATGCATACATAGACGAGGTTATATATATATATGTGTGTGTGTGTGTGTGTGTGTGTGTGTGTGCGTATGTATGTGTGCATGTGTGTGTATATGTATATATTTATACGTATCCATTTTTTGTTTTATTTTACTTCAGTCGAACTTCTCAGAAATCAAGGGGTCTACTATCCGGAACTAACACTTGAACTCTATATGAAATACTTAGATATTCTAATGTTTTGTTAAATTTGTTTGTCTTTCAAACACTGAGTTAGTAAAGAAATTGAGAACATAAACTTCCTCCCCCAAATTAACCATTTTCATATGTTGTAGTATATCTTTTATTTTTGTCTCTTGGTCTCACTGGATTCCAGGGTAAGAATTTATCTAGTCTGGTGGAGTATCCAGCTTCATGCTCTTACTTTAGGTAATATCACTTGGAGAAGGTGCACCATTCCTCGTAAAAGCTAATGTAAGTTAGCCATAGTGAGGAAATCTTATTTGGGCTGCGAATACTATGTGATTTGGAATATTTGGTCAGGGTTTAATACGCTAATGGTAGTTTGTATATAACTTCCCAATATGCTCAACCCAAAATAAGGATCATATATATATATATATATATATATATATATATATATATATATATTCCAAATATGTGTAATTATTTAATTAAAACATTGCTTACAACAACCATGCTAACTTTATATATATAGTCTTAGAAGTTTTTTAACCTTTAAATCTATATAAAAAAAAACTTATTCAATTTTTATATCTTTTATCATTCGTTGGAAAACTATTTAGTAAGTCATTTAATCATATGCAATCACTCTATCAACTTGCTCTATCGAATTCACAATATCCTTATGTTAGTTTTAGGGATCATCAATTGTTTACACTGTTCCGCGGGTTTCAAAACAAAACAGTATATTAAATCATGGCTACCAACAGTGTTGATCAAACATCATCTCCCTTAATCACATGAACAAAAAATGTTCCAGATATTGGATCTACCTATATAGATATTGGATACCTGCTCATGGTTAATTTGGCTAACCTATATTCATGTTACAAAAATATGTCTTCCTTATCAGTGAGATTCGTCCCTGTCTCCTAATTCAAAATGGATATATTTTTTAGTCGCGTGCAAGCAACTCTATAAGTGACTCCGTCGGTTCGTCGATAGGTCTGTCGGTCTGTCAGTAACACTTTTGTGCTTGGCCTTTTTGGTTAAGATCAAAGGTTTGTTGTTAATAGATGCTGTTCTTAGCTTTTTAAGCTTTTCTTGGCCTTTTGGCCAAGATCAAAGTGTAACTTCGGGTGAAGATCAGATGTGATAGAAGAAGGCTGCATCGCGCAGCATTTGACAGAAGATGGATACATGTAGCAAGTCTGTTTGTATGAAAAGGAGTCAAATTTGAATATGTGTTCCCTGCCTAGGTGTGGAACGCGCAGTTCCGTCAAGTGTAATTTTATTCTTAGCCTCTTAGCTAGCTGAGTGAGTGCTCCACCGCCCCCCCTCCCGATTAGGAAGCCTCCAAGATCCCCACCCCCACCTAATTGCAATTTTTTCTTTTCACCCCTCTCTCTAAATTTCACCCATCTTGGAGAGAAAGAAATCAATCACTACCCCCCCCCCCATTGTTTTTTTCTCCATTTCGTCCCATCTACAGAGCATCCCCACTTAGAGACCAGCCCGCAGGAGCTCAGGTTCCTTTACAAACCAAAATGGAACGGGCTGTCTATCAACTAGACGTGGTTGGGAGGGCCCTACTAATCACTACTTGATTTTTTTTTTCCCGCCCTCGACACAAATGATTATTGTATTACCTTTATTGTTGTCTTTTTTACTTTTGCACGCTAATAAAAAATGTTTTAAAAATTGGGTGCTAAGTAGGACGTCCCCAAGTACGAAAGGGCGAATGTGGTATTATGGTGAAAGAAGATTCTAGCTAAGAGAAACTTTTGTTTAGATCTAGAGTGACAAGGATGACCAACGACCCCCATTCCCCCCCCCTTTTGAGTTGGCCTTGTGCCTAAGTTTTTTGTTCATGTTCATTTTTTCCTGAATAAAAGATTTAATATCTCAAAGTGCAGTATCTGTTCTTACTACATGCTGTACTTATGTTTGTAACTTTGTGATATAAAGTGGGGGATCACTTTTCTGTATTAATTTAATGTAAAATGATCACCCACTTTACAACCAGTCAGTCTCAAAGCCATTCAAGTCATTCTCCAGATCATTCAAGTTGTTTTTTTGAAGGATTCCAGTTATTTTTTTAAGCATTCAAGTCATTCTTAAGGTCATTCAATTCATGCTTAAGTTCATTAAAGTCATTCTAAGTCATTTACTTTTTATTTATTTAAGTCATTTCAGCCCATTTTTCGGTCATTTTAGTTAACTTTAAGAATTTCATGTCAATCCTACATTCACGCATTCATTCATTACACGAGAGCACGCGACTAATGGCTATCGGCTTCGTTAATTTACCAGTGTTGTATTTATAAGATTCACATTAATCAGTTATACTACTTATCACCTCGTACTATTATTAGTACTTTTTATATTTACATTCTTATTTACCTATGAAAAAAAAAAAAAAATATATATATATATATATATATATATATATACACATAAACATATATATATATATACATATATATATATGTATATATATACATATATACATATATATATATACATATATAAATATATACATATATATATTAATATATTCTGGTTAATTTTATACGATTCAAAAACATCAGGATAACGAACAAATGCTTTATTCAACTTTTTAAATATTTTAGTTTTATCACCACTTTGTTTTATCATCCTTATTACTAAGCTAGAAACTGGAGGTATAATATGTATTAATTTTAAGATAAAGCGAGCTATTCTCAGAAACTCTGACATAATGGTTACAAAAAACATAAAAACAGGGCAGGTACTATCGTTGAGCGCCATATGAACTATTTGAAAAGGGAAGGAGTTTCTTTTATTAAATATTTTATAAACAAAAATTCGATCCTCAATTTTTGTATCTAAATCCAGAAATGTAGCGTGTGTTCATCTATGTCCACACTTTAATTCTAACAAGTTATATATATATATTTTTTTTTTTCAGCCAACCCCTGTGGACTTGATCCCTGCAAGAATGGAGCTAAATGTGTCAATGATGGAGAGAAATTCAAATGTATCTGCAAAGTTGGATTCATGGGACGAACTTGTGTTGAACGTACGTAATTCAAATTCAAGAATTGTTTATTCATTTTGAAGTCCTGACAACGGTTTTCTATGTCCTCTGTTTTGACGTTATCCTCTTGTTATTTTAGCATTACAATAAGGATAGGAATCTATTGATATTGGCTTTGAAGATGATCAGGTTGTAATCTGCACGGAAGCAGTCTCATGGCAATCTGTCTCACAGGCGAGAATCAATTGCTAAGAAGCTATATTCATGGAGATTTCGCCCGGCGTTTGGCACATTGAAGAAGAAAGGAAAATTTTTCTTCGTTGTGATTTGCTGTTAATGTTTTCAAGAGGAACCAGAGATTCGACTCGGTCGAGCACCTGTATTGGAAATAACAATAGAATAGAGAGAAAGAGTGAGAGAGAGAGAGAGAGAGAGAAGGAGAGAGAGAGAGAGAGAGAGACTAGCGAGGTCTCTTCTGTGAAAAAGGGACGGGAAGGAACGACACTGAATGACTCGTTACCCAATCCCCCTTATTTTAATAGGTGATATAATTGTGATGTGTTTCTTTGTGACGTCATTTCATTAAGTGGTCATTAAAACAAGCAAATAAGCAAGATTTGCAAACATTTAATGGTATATTAGACCCTCCAGGTATGGACAGTCCATTCTCTCTCTCTCTCTCTCTCTCTCTCTCTCTCTCCCTCTCTCTCTCTCTCTTTATATATATGAGAGGGGTGCAATAAGTAATGCTCCTGACCCGCTTCCCATAGCAGTAGAGCAACGAAACTTGGCACAATTATTAGTCTTTCCCTACATAGGAATCACCAAGAGTTATGCATTTCTCCTATCGTTTGATGCAGCTCTGGAGACCGTTTTTGTAGAACATCCCAGGTTGGTCCTCCAACCACGACATGACTTCAGAAATCAAGCTGCATCATCTGGGAAACGCTTTCCTTTCAAAAACAACTTCATGGCTGGGAAGAGGTGAAAGTCAGAGGGTGCAAGGTCAGGAGAGTAGGAAGGATGGGGAATGATTTCATAACCACACGCCCGTGTTTCTGATCTGGCGACATGCTAGTTGTGGACCGGATCTTGCCCCACCTCTTGATTTTGATTTCTTCCCTTAATTTCCTCAAAAGTGAAGCATAATAGGCTCCTGTAATTATGGTACCCTTTGCCAGGAAATCTGTCATCACTATTCCGTCCTGGTCTCAGAAGACTGTGAGCATGACCTTGCCAGCGGAGGGCTGCACCCTTGCCTTCTTTGGAGGTGGTGAGTCCAAGTGCTTCCACTGCATTGGCTGGGCTTTGGTCTCTGGATCATAGTGATGGACCCAGGTTTCATCCTGTGCAATCAGTCTTTTGAAAAACTTTGACTCATCTTCTTGACACATCTCCAAATTCATCCTCGAGCACTCTCGCTTCTGGAATGGTGTGAGCAACCTGGGAATCCATCTGGCAGACACCTTATGCATATGCAAATGGTCATGAATGATAGATTCCACAGACCCTATACTAATCTTGACATCTTGGGCTATTTGGCAAATAGTAATGCGCCGATCTTCCAAAATGGCAACCTCAACTTTACGGACAGATGCCTCATCAATGGCAGAAGGGGGGCGACCAGGTCTGAGAGCTGTTTCCACAGACTTCCGGCCATGTTTGAATTCTCGATGCCAGCGTTTTACAAGGCATTATCACCATAAGTTTCTTTCATTTCATCAAAAGTCTCCTGTGGTGTGCGTCTTTTCAAATACAAAAACCGAATCACTGCTCTACATTCAACAGGCTCCATTTCACACCTGACTCAGTTCAAACACCTGTAAAACAGAAACCACAATTAGTTCAGAGGTGTAATTTGCCACATAACCCGTAGAGATATAAATCATTGCACATGCAAAATTTCAGCTGGATCAGACAACTGAAAGTGGGTCAGACGTATTACTTATTGCCCGTCCCTCGTATATATATCTATATATATATATATATAAGCGGAAATGTGTGTGTATGTATGTATGTATGTATGTATGTATGTATGTATGTATGTATGTGTGTTTGTATGTCTCGCAAAACTTTCGACAGAACGACGGATTTTCACGAGATTGGTATCATTTTGAAGCCGACATCTTGGACGATAAATATCGAAAAATTGGCCGAAAACATTCATTCCTTCACCCTAAAAAGACCAGTTTTGTACAGGTAGGGGGTAGCAAAAATCGTTCCTTCATTTTCCCCTTTTCTAAGACTACTGTGACGATGACGTCATGTTTAACCTAGCAAACGTTGATGTTAGTTTAACTTGCTGGTTTTTTAAACGTTTCATTTCGTCAATTCTTAGTTGTTTGTCTGTTTGGCGTCGGTGTAAATTGCAGACTGACCGACGTTGGCTTGTCATAAGCTTAATGATATTTTAATTCATACAGATATCGTATTTATTATTACAGAGTCAATTTTCAATCGATTATTAGATTGTGCCGAATATACAGTAGTGATTTCTAAAATTAAAACAAAAATATAACTCGGGTGCTATCAGCTAGAATCGAAACCACAACATATGGCTTTTCAACATTATTTGTTACCATATGAGTTAAGTCCACGTGTATATCAAAATTTTTTAAATTAACGCAGTTAAACGTATAAATGTATATTTGCATATGTGTAGAAGATGCTCGTTCAGTCAAATGCCAAGTTCTAAGTTTTCAATTTTTACCCCTTAGCAGCTATTTTACCTGCTAAAACCCAAAAAAAGTTCGATTTCCCTATATATTAAGTTTCACGTCTGTAGATTAAAAAAAAATGACAAAGAAGTTTAATAAAGACCGTTCTGTTTAATTAAATAAAATAGAGATTTTTGGTCTATAGATTCTGTTCTTTGATCTTTTCCAACTTTCGAGTACTTTCACGACCACCGAGATATAAAAGGCCTGTTAACTGAAAAATGCCTGCAAGCAACGTAGGTAAGATTTGTCAAACTATCACTGTCGATACTATATGAGGGCATTTTTAAAAAGATATAAAACATATTAAAAAAAAAAATAAAATGAACCCAATTCGATCAATAATGAAACTGAACTTCATTCAATATAAAATTCAAATATTATCTATGTAAAATTACATAATTTTAAAGCAATGTAGAATCTAATACTGATAAAACTGAATTATGAATTTAGGGAATAAACAATTAAAGAAACATTAAACACAAACATTTTTTGGCCTTCGGGACAAGATCAGTGTAGTATCTGTTTTGATGCTACACTTCACCTTATCTGTCCTAGGTCGCTGGAGGAGAAATCTTTCATGACTGAGATTATGTTTGTTTCTATCCAGAGTGACCCTTATTGGGAAGCTGAATTTTCCCCACAAGATTATATGTTGAAATATTTAAATAACTATTACTTTAAATACAGAAATTTTTGTTTTCTGTTGTTATATGTTCATTCCCCACGTTTTTCCTCGAAATGTGTAGCGTATTTTCATCAGTTACATGGTTAGGAATCCTATACTCCGCTATAGTCTTCATTTTCATATCAGTGCAGAATACATGAATACGGAAATGAAATTCACATAACTACTAAAAGACAATCATACCATAATGTGGACATTGGTTAAAAACTAAGAAAATATAGTAAGCATCCACAATATTAAATCAGAGTCGTGGTGAATTTGGGAAAGGACATTATTATTATTATTATTATTATTATTATTATTATTATTATTTCACTCATTAGGAGTTTCTATTTACAATGCCTCCCCACAGGACACAGTTAGACACCAGGGTCGTTTTTTAATGTGGAGAAAAGGAACAAGAATTAAAAATTGTCTCAGTCGTGATGGACTTCTCCTCCACTGACAGAAAACAATAAATTGAAGTGCAGCATCTGAAGAACAGATACTACACTTTGTTCTCGGCCCAAAGGCCAGATTTCACTCACTAGGAGTTGTCTTACAGGCCATCATCAGTGATCCCTCACTGGCAGTAACCTGTGGTGTTCCCTGGAGACCGAGTGACAACAAGTCTCCCCAGATTTCCAGTGTTCTCCACTTCGTGATCGCTTGTGCAGATGATTGCATGTTATCGCAGCAGCTGTTGTCATTGATTTCTCATTGGCATCGGCCATTGGTGTTTCCTGGGGATTGAGTGACAAAATGCCTTCCCAAGGTCCCAGATTTGAACTGCACACTTCCAGTGGAGATTTTTTAGTACTCTCCCACCTCGGTCTTTCCATCTTCCCTGACCCTTCACAACTAGTTGGTGTGGCGCCAGTCGATATCATCTACACCAGTTTTTTTTTATTATTATTATGATAATAATAAGGGTGCTTGTGCAGTGTACGCACGTGTATTTTAAATAGTATTTCCAAGTAAAATTAAATTTTGGGTTTGTATTACTGTACACATAGATTCGAAAAGTTGTCAAAAAACAAATATATAACAAATAAATGTCATTAAAGGCAAGATAAGTTACTTTTCTACCAAACTGGGTGTGTTTTTAGTGTTTTTATTTAATGTAACATGTTTATTATTTTGTATAGTTTTTAGAATCTGTGTATAGTAAAACAAACCCCCCAAAAAGGTACCATAAAATGTAAGGGTTTTTATTACAAAATAATGTTAGAAACAAACTCAATATATGTCAGCCTATGTCACGATAACATTAATTTAGTTAGTTTCTAACAGTAGTTTGTATAGTTTTTTAGTTTGAACTTATTTTCCAAAACTTAACGAGCTCGCCACTATTTGTCTTTTTCAAATCTATCCATACACACTATCATTTTCGAACCGAATAAACATTTTACATTAAATAAAAACACTAAAAACTTATCCAGTTAGGAAGAAAAGTAATTTATTTTGCCTTTGATAACATTATTTGTTACATATTTGTTTTTTGACAACTTTTTCGAATTTATGTGTATAGTAAAACAACCCCCCTTCTTTTTTTCATTAAATTGTTAGGTGAAAGTGCAGAATAGTTAGAAAGCCCCCCCCCTCGTTAAATATAACTTTCTAAATAATATTTCAGCACGGTGCAAACAACATCTATATATAAGATAAAACAAGAAAATATGCTTACTAAAATTTAATGTAATCTTTATTTTTAGTTCATCTCAAAACTAATTAAAACTAATTAGTTAATGAATTGTTAATTCATTTGTGTTGTTCGTATATCTCGGGAGAGAATAAAAAAATTCCTATTTCATTTTCCGTTTCAGTCATGCAAATTATTTTCAGGTAAAATTTTATAAAAAACAAAAACTTGAAGTTTTAAATATATTTCAAAAAAATAAATTACGCCCGTAGCTAAAATATTGAATTCATCGATCGTAAAAAAAACAAACAAACTTCTTTTGTGAAAAATGCTTCTAACTTTAAAATATTTGCAATACTTAATGAAAAGTTTTATTATTAAAAGAACGGGCTGCAAAATATTCTTATATAAAAATTGTTTGTTTTGCAGTAAAATAAATAAATAAAATGAAATATTCGACTTTCTTCAATAGAAATAAAAGTTCAAAAACGAGTTCACGTATTATATTTTGTTAGATTAAAATTATTCAAATGTGTAATTAAAATAATTATTATCCAAATGGAGAATTGTTCTTTCTCTTTAGAAGAAAATGCATGGACGTTCGGTACCACAGCCATATTTTTATGCCCATCAGTGTAACTACGTGGTTGAACACAGAAAACTTTAGGTACCCTTTACCTACAAGTCGATTTAGCATTGACGTCACGCTGTCATGTTCACTGGCCTCCTTCTCTCTCGGTAGCCGTGGTACTTTCTATTCATTCTAGATTCATTGTTCGGGATTTGCTTAAGAGAAAAAATGCTGTTTAAATACACGCAAACACACACACATATATAACAGAGAGAGAGAGAAAGAGAGAGAGAGAGAGAGAGAGAGAGAGAGACAGACAGACAGACAGACAGACAGACAGAGAGACAAAGACAGAGACAGAAAGCGAAAGCCACTGTTTACATACATAGACGACCCATGACCCAACAAGCCAATATGCTACATGCCTCAGTCCACAATACATTGTAGTTTACATTGCACTGTAGAGAACCTGTTGATTTTATGAAATTATTTTACATATAATGAATTAAAAGCTTAAATAGCTTGAATTAAAAGTTTAAATGCAAAAATCAAATGTCATGGTTCAGTTGTGCTCTAAACAGAAACATTCATTTTGAACGCACTCCTGTCATATCAAAGAACATACTGTTGATTTTATATGCCTGGTCTTTCTCCTTGTTTTTTTTTTTTTTAATAAAACTTCTCAAATGCACTTGTGATGTTAGGCTGTATAAGGTGTTAACTATCAATACTTATCGAAGACATTCAGATACAAAATCTATCTAAGAACACTGCTGAGCACATGAAGTACAGTTGTATGAAATTTAAAAAAAAATCGGCCTAACCATTTAGTCCATAAGGAATGAACTCACAGGCACACAAACACGCACACAACAACACACACAAACACACACATAAACACGCACATAAAGTACCTTTTATATAATAGCAGAAGATATATATATTAAAAAAAAATGTTTAATTGATTGCAGAACGAGCAGCATTTTCTAATGAATTTAGAGTATTTGGGACTGTTGGTCTGTTTACAAGCGAGATATTACCTCTCTCGGATCAGCTGAAATATGTAACGTAACTAGAAGTTGGCCAGGGTTTAGTTATGGATCAGGGTAAGAAACGGCTTGCTTCGTTTTCATCCTGTTAAGACTCAGCTATTGTCTTTCAATTGAAGGCATATCCTTTTCTCCCTGTTCTTGATAAGAAATTGACTCTAAAACTTCTTGGTCGTTTGTTCTCATTAGATCTTTCTTGGAATTCATGTATTAGATTCATTGCTCTTTCTACTTCTTATAAAATCGGTTTTCTCTATTGCTCTTAAACGCTTTCTTGCACGTAAGTCTATTTCATATGTTTGCAATTCTACTATCAGACCACGTATGGAGTACTGTTGTCATATTTGGGCTGATGGATCTCTATCCAATTTGATGGTTCTTAATAACGTGCAGAAACGTATTTGTACTTTGATTAGCGCAACCTTTCTCACACAGACGTGATATTGCTAGTCTCAGTTTTTATTTTATTTTTAAAAATACTATAATGGCATGTGTTTATCAGAATTGTCTGATCTATTCTCTGCTTTCATTTATTCCATCTTCTTTGACTTGGTCAAGTAGTCTCCACCAATCTGCTGTTTTGATACCTCATTGCAATACATCTCTTTATTCCAGCAGCTTCTTTCCAAGAACTGCAAGCTTATAGAACTCTTTTCTTGCTGATTGTTTTTCTTCCTACCTATAGTCTTGATTTTTTCAAGACAAAGTCCAATAAGCATCTCCTGTCTTTGAGATATTCATGTTTTTTTTTTCTTGCTAGCTCCTTATATCAAGTGGCTTCATGCCTTTTCTGGAGCGATTTCCATAAAAAATATATCCCTTCAAAAGAAGTCTGTGCTTAGCTGGTCTAATAGAGACATTCACAACGTACGGAATCGGATTTATGGAATTAAAACGCTACTAGTTTCCTGGTTAATATTTACACACTAATAATGTCATGAAAGATATGAACCTGCCAATTACAAACAGTTAGCCGTAAAATAACAACTTTTGTTTAATAATTAGTATACACACAAACGTTTACAATAAGCTTTATCTATTATGTTTCAGAATTTGATGAGGATTGATTATTTGGATTGTTTTTTTCTATTCTTCTCATCTTGGATGTTATATTCGTGTCTATATGCACCTGTGACGCAACGGATAAAGTGCTAAGTAATAATGAATTTTAAATGATAGTCTTTTGAAAGTTTAAGGTTCAATCCTCAGTACAGGCGATACTAAGAATATAATGTAAACTTTGTTAAGACTTCTATCCGACCATAGCTAATAGAACGAGAACAATCTACCTCCCCCCTATGAATTAAATAAAGGGTTTCATTCGAAATTCCGCACGGATTCCGGAGTTAAACAAGATGTACTTGAAGAAGTTTGGAGGTTACATCAAGCGAAACGTTGTGATAATAAAATCCAAGATGAAAGCTATAGTCCAAATCATCCAGCCACTAGAAAGCCTTATCTGCCCATAGGAAATAACGCCGAAATAAGATATTCAGACGAAATGGTTTAGAGAAATTAATTCTCTCTTGCAGCAAATCCATGCGGACTTGAACCCTGCAAGAATGGAGCTACGTGTTCGAATGTAGCAGACACTTTCCATTGCAAATGTACAGACGAATTCATGGGAAGAACCTGCATTGAACGTGAGTATGGATGTCGTAACTATTATATTTTCTTTTGAATCTATGTAAGTCATTTAAACAAAATCCTCTTGGTTTGTCCACTAAATCTATGTTATGCATGTCCAACTGTCTTTGTTATATCAAGATTTAATTGCATCCTCCAACTATGAATACGATGCTAAAAGCATTTTACTGATCAGCTTTTTTGGTCCCACGACTATAAATTCACCTTTGTTTGTTCGTCTGTCTGTCTGTCCGCACTTTTCTCAATAACAATGCCTTGGAATTTTAAAAACATTTGCACAAACATTAAACATGATATGAGTAAAAAAGTAACAGAATAGATTCTCCGAGAAAACTCCGGTTGCGCCCCTATGGGTGCCTTTCTTGTTAAAATGGTTAAAATTGGCACTTTTGTGCTTATTAAAAAAAATTGATGGCCTGGATTTTTATAAAACATTTTGAAAAGTTGTAACTAACTGATTTCTATATAATTTTGTTTGTCTATACTTAGCGATAACTTTGGGGTGTGCCCCATGGGCTCCTTTAGGACTAATAAAAAACACTCCATTTTTGGTACTATTTTACCATATTTGTCCAAAATTTTCTGTGTATGTCTGTTTAGCAGTTTTGCATGGTGCTGAACTCAAATTTAGATATGTTAAGGCCTTGGGGACTTTTGGGGGGGTAAATGACAAATGATCGATGTAGTCATTTCTTTTATTTTTTTATTGCATGGTACAGAACTCAAATTTACATGTTAAGGCCTAAAACTGAACCGTTTTTCATTTTCACCAGGATTTGACATTCCCTGAGGACTTTTGGGACTAAATGTGTGTGTGTGTGTGCAAATGCTGAACTTAGTTATATTTTTTATGCCTCGTTCATTGTACAATCACAGGGGACCATGCATGCTTCACTTGTTTTTTTTTAATGTCTGAGAGTTCTAAATGGTATAGAACTAATATTATAGTCTTGAGTGTATTTAATTATCAAGTGCCACAAATAAGGTCTGGCTTTACAAGTATAATATTGATGCTTTGAATATGTGTTAGCGTCAATGTTTTATTTACACTGTTACTAGGTTTATCGACTCATTATATAGAAACTATTCCATATATCTTTTTAATAATAAAAACTGTAAATTTTTGCTAATCTATTCCTGCTGACTGTTTTCCTCCTAACTATAGCTTTAGCCTTTTAAGACTAAGGTCAATAAGCATCTCCTGTTTTTGCAGTAATAATCTTTCGTTTTTGTTAGCTCCTTGCATCAAGTGTCTTCACATGTTTGGAGAATTGACATTATGGTCTTTAAGTCATGCCTTAGGCATGGAGCTTTCTACCACAAATAAGGTCTGACTGAAATATCGTTGCTCTAAACGTGTCTGTGTGAATATTTTAAGCAGCTTGTTTACATCTTTATCCACTCATTCTATGTATTAACCATTCCGTGTATAATTTATTTTTATTTTTATCATTTTTACCAGAGAAGATGAGAAATGTAGATTTATTTTTGTATTTCTAAATTTGTAAGAATTTTATTCATGCTTTTTAACATCATTTCTCAGATTGTTTTCTCTTATAAAAAAGATGATTCAAACGTTTTTATTGATCAAAGTTGGTTTTCATTCTTTAAAAATATGATAATGGCATCGTGTCATTTAGAATCATCAGATCTTAAAGATTTCTGATATTTCAAAATGGCCGAATAATTCAAATAACAAAATCTGTTTTGCCCCTTTTTAATTATATCTATATATGGACATTTATCATTATATCCATATATGGGCATTTATTATTATATCCATATATGGGCATTAAGGAATTTTAATGCAATATATACATATATGGGCATTAAAGCATTTTAAGGTTTCCAATACTTACAAAAAGGTAATTATATGTGATTACATATATTGACGTTTTATTACAAAATTCGGTAAAAACTCATATAGCAATTCATTCAAAGAAAGGTTATTTCTGTATGGGTTGTATAATAGTTGAAAATAAAACATTTTTATAGATTTTATTGTGGAGTGATTCCACCTTTCACTATTATAATGAACTAAGTTCAAAACGACTACAAATTTTTATTTGTTATAGTGGAAGGAAGTGAAAGTAAAGGACTTGCTTTAAACATCTCAAAAACAGTAAGAATGATAATAGCCTTCATGTGCTTTAGACTTAACCTGCAACATAGCGTTTGCTATTTATATTTTCTTTACCGATCTCCCTCGACTCAGGGCTGTACCCTAATCAATCAAGTCTCTGACAGCAGAGATACAGCACTCTCTCTTGACACTAGCACGCAAGTACATATATTTGGTGACTTTAATGCCCACCACAATAATTGGTTTGGTTTCTCTACTCACACAGACGCAGTATAGATTTTGTTGTGAAGTTATTCCATCTCTCGCTTCTAAATGGCATGACACCAATATTATATTCTTCAGTGAGGCTGAAAATGCATACTCTAAATAAGAACAGTATTTTTGGAGGGTCCCTTTTTAGGGTTTCAATTTGAAGGATGTATTTTTTTTTTATTTGAAAACATTAATAATGGAGGCGTTTTAAAGGGAACAGGCTTTAGGCAATATTAAATGTAAAAAACGACAGAAATATCGGATGCTAAACACAAACCAAATAATACGAGCTCAACAGCATCAATTCACAAAAGAGATATTTTATATATGTTTAAAAGCACAAGTTTATATAGATAGAAATAATATATAATGCTTGTTCATATTTAAAGAGATCTTGCAGAATAAGGGGGATTAACTGAGATATCGGAAAAGTCTGAGTTGATAATTTCAGGAAAGTGGATTACCCACCGGTCTGAAAAACACCCAATCCACTCAATTACACAAATTACATTTGATTAAAAAAGCTATGAATAAAAGTCAATGTTTACTTCTTTTTATTCTAGAAAGTTCAGTAAGAAATGTTAGGGGTATTAAAATGAATAAGTTTATTCATTTGTTTGTGTTGGGCAGACGACAATGGGAAAGCATTAATGCATTGTGTATATGCGCGTTAGTGTCAGAGTGTGTATGCTTATGACTGTATGCATGTGTGAGCAAAGATACGTATTATTTTGCTTTCCCATCGCTCGACAGGATGTAACAGACGCGCGTATGGCAGTAACAGCAGCAGCAGCAGCAGCAGCAAAGACAACAGCCAATATATACAAATGACGTTCCCAAAGTAATGCCTCATATATTTTTAATTCCCCTCGAATGTCTCAAATTGCATTGTTACCATGATTGAACTTATGCATTCATGATCTGAAAGTTTCATCTCGCTGTTGCAGTTATTGACAGTGTAAGACTCTAAAAAAGCAACCCTTGTCATGGACGTGTGTCAGAAGCAGAGATGCACCATTGAATTCCTGGCAAAAGTGCAACGAGAATCGTTGTGACTATGTAAAAAAATAAACTATGGTGCACAAAAGGTCACTCATTTTAATGGTACCACTTCTGTCTTCGTAGCTCTTCAACTTTTTGAGTTAAAAATGTAGGAGGCTTTACTTTAAAATGATCCTGATATGACAAAATGTGTTCCAGACGCCTATGCACAGCCATCGTTCATCACTGGCAAAAGTGCATTGAGAATGGTGGTAACTATCTAGCAATATAAATTCTGGAGGACAAAGGGTCGCTCGTTTTAATGGTACTACTCCCATGTTCGTAGCTCTTTAACTTTTTGAGTTTAAAAATAGGAGGCTTTATTTTTAGAACAACCATCATAGTTTCTTGCTTTCTTTTAATATCTTTTAACACATTTTTTTTTCAATAGTTTGGATTAATTACAAAATTTTCATCCTATAGTTTCATTTTATGTAACGTGTAGAGATTTAAACGTTATCTGAACAAATATCTTGCTACACAACTCCCTCACTGAGGATTCTCCTATAAATTTGGCCTATAATGTCACATCTTAGTGGCATTGTGCCTTTTTATGAGATGAATAAATGTACAGAAAAATGTTCTTTTTAAAATCAAGTTTTAAATCAATATACGATTTCCTTGCCACAATTATATTTATTATTTGTTCAAAACTCCTAATAAGCATTTTTTTTCCCATAAGTCTTAAAAATAAGTCTTCTTTTTTTTTTAATTAATTCCTTTTTGTTTCAGTTGCTTTTTTATATTATAATTATATCATAAGTGTTTTTAAATGGTTACAATTTCGACTTGTCGTTCAAAGAAAAAGAAAAAATAATTCCTCAATTTCTTCTTAAGATTGCATTTGATGTATGAATAGGCAAAACACTGCCTTGACAGAGTTCAAAACAGACTTCGTAACGTAGTGGGGGAATCCCTTTTCCCCTTTTCTCTTCCCTGCAACCTCTATCTCACAGAAGAGACGTTGCGAGCCTGTGTCTGGTTTATCATTATTTTCATGGTAAGTGCTCATCTGAGCTCCAATCTATGGTTCCCCCTTGCCAAACTTTACGAGAAACACTCGTCTAGTTGAAAACATTAAATAATTTCCCCCACTCTTTATCTGTGCCTATACCTAAACATAGATTCCATGAACAAAGTTCCTTTTTTAAAACTGCACACCTGTGGAACTCTCTTCCTTTTGCCTGCTTTCCAGCTGACTATAATATGGTCATCTTCAAGTCCAATGTAAACAAGTTCTTGATGAGCCGTTCCCCTTAAGTAATCCAATTTACCAAATTTCCACTAACAATTATTACGACATTTTCCCTTATTAACCCTTATCCTCGAGTGGCCTTTGGGCATTGATAGGTGGTGACTCCTTTGTAAAAAAACAAAAACAAAAGAACATTTCAAATTATAGAATATAAATCTAATATTTCTGAATAATACAATTTTGTCAATACCGCTGTACTCTTCATTTGGAAAGCTATTCAATTTTCTAGTAATATTCGGACAACTAGTTTTCAATTAAGATAAATTTCAATTAAGATAAATTTCAATTAAGATAAATTTCAATTAAGATAAAAAGTAATTTCGTATGACTCAGAATGGTATATTTTAGGGATGAGACGATTCCAATATTTTTCCTGATGCCGAGCCTGTCTTTGTTGTTATCGTTACTTCCATGGCAAGTGCTCGTCTGAGCTATAATCTTTGCCCCCCCCCCACCAATCTTTCACGATAAACAGCCATCTAGTTGAAACCACTGTCAAAAATTTTCCCCACACTTTATCTGTGCCAAAACCTAAACGTAGATTCAATGAACAAAGCTTCTTTATTAGAAGTACACGCTTGTGGAACTCTGTTCCATTTGCTTGTTTCCTATCTGACTACAACCTGGATGTCTTCAAGTCCAACATAAACAAATTCCTGATGAATCGCCCATTTAAGTTAGACACTTTATTAAATCTCCAATACTAACGATTACTACGATACTATCCCATTGATTGCTATACATTCAATAACCCTTATCCCCGAGTGGCTTCCGGGCCTTGATAAGTGGTGACTACCTTGTAAAAAAAAAACCCCAAAAAAAACAATCACGGATTCTCTTCTACATTTCCAATTCAGATACAATTACTACTTTCAATTATTTGAAATCTCTAAATATATAGTTGTTCTTTTATTTGGAAGGGGGAACAGATTACTGCAAAGCCCATGTAATATGTGCATATATTTTTGCAAGCGTAAAAATACACTTGTTGGGGGGTAATCTATAGATTTTAGTATTACCGGTAGTTAAAAAATCAATAAATATTTATCATTTCATCATTGACAACAAGCTGTGGAAAATTAGGTTTAAATAAAAACAAAAACATAAACAATAAAAAGAATTGTTTTTGGCATCAGAAAATAGACACCCATTTTTCCGATTTTGATAGCCCACAAGTTTCGAATTTTTCGATTCCCGATTCTGATCTAGATTAACCATCCCAACACTAGTATGCATTTTTTTGACTTGATTCTGTTGTTATTTTTTGTTACATAGGCTTCACCACCACTTATCAAGGCCAAGAGGGCACTCGAGGATAAAGGTTACAGAGTGTACAGTAGAAATTGGACAATATAGTAATCGTTAGTAATGGAAAGTCGGTAAATTTGTTAACTTATATAGAACGGCTCATCAAAAACTTGTTTACGTTAGACTTGAAGACAACCATATTGTAGTCAGCTGGAAAGCAGGAAAACGGAAGACAATTTCATAGGCGTGCAGTTCTTAGAAAGAAGCTTTGCTCATGGAATCTACGTTTAGGTTTAGACACAGATAAAGAGTGGGGGAAGTTAGTGATAGTGTTTTCTGCTAGACGGGTGTTTCTTGTGAAAGTTTGGCGAGGAGGAGGTCCATAGATTGGAGCTCAGCCGAGCACTTGCCATGAAAATAACCATAAAGCAGAGTCAAACTCGCAACATCTCTTCTGTGAGAAAGAGGTTGCAGGGAAGAGGAAAGGACATCCCCTACGAGGCTATGAAGTCTATTTTGAACTCTATCAAGCCAGGATAAGTCCTTTCTGGCAGCTCCTGCCCTGTTGGTATTGGTTTTTCCAGATTCTTTCCAGAATCAAATACTTACAGAAGGGACCACGTAAAGGTTGCCAACATCCTTAATTTAAAGTGGTAATCCTGTTTACAATACCTTCCCACGGGTCAGAGTTAGATATCAGGGTTGTTGTAGTATTAATGGAAAGAACTGGGTTATAGTTTGGCAGAGCCAAATTGTCATTCAGCATTGTTATACACTTCACCATCGCCACTTACTAAATCTACATCATATAACAGGTTGAATAACCTTAATGAAATAGATTAATAAAATAATAACAACATTTGTATTGTTTGGACTAATGTTTTAGTTTTATTTTCACTACGTTTTGGCTGATGTAACCTCCGACTTTCTTTAGGTGTATCTTGTCGAATTCTGGAATTTTTCTGTCAAACTCAGAAATCTGCACGGAATTTTGAATGAAGCCCTTTATTTAATCTACGGAGGTTAGCGTGCTCTTGTATAATCAGCCATATCAGGGTAGAAGTGCTGAGTGATTTGCAATTGTATTTTGAGTACCCCCCACATTAAAGATTGAACCTTCAACCTCCAGAAGGGGTTCTTTACAATTGAGTTTTAGGATTAAATGTGTGACATTGCCTTACTTATAATTGCCCTGTTCCTCATTTCCTTCTTTTTTTAAAGAGACAGGATTATTGAGTCTCCTCCTGCTTTCCCTTATTATCCAACATAGCATTACCATCGTGCACAGTGAGATGATGTATGGAAGTTAAGCCTGGTTAGTTAAGGTTGAAGATAAGTGTTGTATGAAGAGAATTGATATAAAAATTATATGATGTATGTTTAATTTGAATATAAAAGACCTGCTTAGATCTGATGACTTCAGAGGAAGATTAAATCTAAATAGTATAATGGGATGTGTGCAGAACTCTAAATAGCCTTGGTTTAGTCACCTTTACAAAATAGATGCGAATGCATGGGTAAATAAATATAGGACAATTGAGGTAGCAGTGTCAGTTGGTAGAAGCAAACAATGGAAACATATGAAGAAAAATATATGGATGAAGTTGAGAGGAAAATAAATGAAGACCTGTCCAGAGATAGATTAGTTTGGAAGTTAATTTCCAAAATCCGTCCAACACATGCCTGCATATAAAACAGACACGAAGCCGAATATGATGATAAATGAATGGATGTGAGTACTTGGGTTAGTAGATGTCGGACAGTTAAGGTAGTAAGATGAGTTCACAGGAGAAGGTCAAGGAAAACATGGGAGGAAGTAAAAAGGATGGACTTGACAGAATGAAGGATAAATAAAGGCTTGACCAGAGATAAGTTATTTTGGAAGTCAATTTCTTTGCATGGCTTGTTGCACTATGTTATTTTTTGCCAAATAAATTCAACTTGATTTCATTTGAATTTAATTTTACAGCAAATCCATGTGGATTGAAGCCATGTCAGAATGGTGCCATTTGTACGAATGTTGATAAGAGTTACGTATGCACATGTAAGAAATATTTCACCGGAAAGGATTGTGAAATACGTAAGTAGAATCCTTTTTCAAACACATTTTGTCAATTGACTGATCCTAACTCTCATCTTAAACTTAACTCTAACCCTAACCCTAATTCTAAAATTAACCCTAATCCCTACCCCCTGACCCTAACACAAACCCTAAGCCGAATCGTTACCCAATACTTCACAAACGTGTCACGTTACCATGCATCACATATAGTTTACTTCTTCCTGCACTTGCGTTTTCATTTTATTTCATTAACTCGTTAAAAATCAATAGGTCCCTTTCTGGGGGTAACACTTCATTTCTATATGAGATACGTAGATATCCGAGTGTTCAATGGAGATTTTCGTCTACCTCGCAAACGTTGACTTAGTGAAGAATATTAATCTTCTTCTCCTTAATTGGCCACTTAATTATGTTACATTTTATCTTTGTTGTGATCTTTACTGAATTGGATTGGATTTGAGATCAGAAATCCACTTGGGCTGAAGGAGTATTCAGCAAAGTACTGTTACTTGAGTTTTCAAAAATGAGTGGCCAACCTTATAGGTCCCACACTGTCAACGAAACTCAAACCTCTGTCCCATGCACGAAATTTTGCATCCTTCTGCCTGTTTTACAAGTATTTCAATGGCAAGTGCTCTGACGAACTCCAAACTCTTGTACCTTCCGACGTAAGTACTCCTGACTAACCCAATAAGCAGCAAAATTCCACCACTTCACTGTAGAGATCCCTTCATGCCACAAGATGATGCAATATTATTTATTTTTATAAGCAGTAATTTTTTAAAGATTTCTTTGAAAAAAAGAAATTAATTTAATTTTACCAAATATATTTTCACAAAAGTTGGCATTTTTTCATGAGAAAAAGATTTTAGTGTTATAGTCAGCTAACGATTTCCCTAATTTTCTGCAGAGCACTATCAGAAGCTGTGACAAGGCAAATTAGTTTCTTCTTCTCTGACGCCTATATCTCTTTAATATATTATTGAAAACACTTTTTTCAATTTTTTTTCATACTTTCATACACATATATTTATTATAAAAATTCAAATAAAATTAATTTAAAATTTTTTTTTTGTTTTGTTATTAAAAGTGCAAATAAACTAATTGTGTTATTTTTATCTTTTTATAATTTTGTTAATTTTTATTGTATATTTTTAAATAATGTCATTTTCTTATATTTTATTTTAATAAATCGTTTCAAGATACAAATACCGAATAACAAAAAAAAATTTTAAAATACAAAAGGCGAAGGAACTGATTAGCCTTGTAACCGCTTCCGGTAGCACCGTGCAGAAAATTAGGGAAGGCATTAGTTGAATATAACCGATTTTAGTTCAACAACGCGTGTGTCATTTATTTGTATTTAAGTGGCACCACAGTATGTATGAAATATTTAAATATCAAGGGAGGTAACCTTTACGAGACAATGCATCTTTATTTGTTTAATTTAATTATGATTTATGAATTAATTATAAACAAATCCCATTTTTTCTATTATAGCACCACCGTTATACGTAATGAAAGGTAAGTTATTTTCTTTTCTTAACAAAATAAATTAAATACCATATATTGTCCGGACAGGAAGTTTTTTTTATATAAATGTACACTTGGACAATACATTGAATCTTCTTATATAGAGATGGCATGCAATGTAATTAACAATGACGATTTATAATTCTATATTATTACTAGCAGGAACACCCAACGTTGTCCGGGATCAAATGTATCACCCTCCCATACTTTTATTGTTACCGAAATCAGTGAAATCGCTCATTTTTTTTAATCAAATCAATTGATTGCTTGTTCTAGTTAGGGACCTTTAGGGTTTGTAATGCTTTTAGGGCACACCCTAATAAAATAAATAATTCGATACAAGCTTCTAAAATGACAAATGCAACAACTTCATAAAAGGTCACAGAAAAGGTTTATTGAGGAGAATGTGGTATTTTCCTTGTAGAAAGCTGGACTCCGGCACCTGGTATTATCACGGTAGTTATTCCAGTGGAATCCTCGATGCCGTAGAGATAACACCGAGGTGGAGAGAGAGAGAGAGAGAGAGAGAGAGAGAGAGAGAGAGAGAGAGAGAGAGAGAGAGAGAGAGACAGAGACAGAGACAGAGACAGAGAGAGAGAGAGAGAGAGAAGAAAAGGAGGTCCGTTCAGTTTGGTGTCCCTCTGCGTAAGGATGAGTTGTTCTTCTTCAAACCGGATGCTGGCCGATTTCCTTTGGGGATAGGAAGGATCAATGCACCGTACCCCTGACTGGTCAAGATGTGGCCGAATAGCACAGGGGAGAGGCATTGATTCGAGGAAGAAAAAAGTCCCATTTGTTTCTGCTACAGACCCTCACCGCACAGTGTATCAGTAGGAAGCTTCACATGCTTTCGCACAGTGACGTGTTCCTCAATATATTGTAGTCTACATTGCACTGTAGAGAATCTATTTTTGATTTTATAAAATTATCTATAAATAATGGCTTCATTAAAGTTTAAAATGCAACAGTCAAGTATCATGATTCAACTTAAGAAACATTCATTTCGAATGCACCCCTATCTTATAAAAGCTTCCATATTTGATTTTATATTTTATTTGCCTTTCTGCTTGTGCAGTGATAAATGCACTTGTGATGTGTTAACCTTAGTCAAAATCGAACTTCCTTTTTTAATCAAATTATTTCTGATTATAAATTTTCGATACTTAGCAGACATATTCCAATACAAAACCTACATAAAACAACACTCCCAGATACAAATACCTTCGTTTGAAATTTAAAAAAAAAAAAAAAGCGGCCTTGCCGTTTACGAATCCATTGGGAGTGAACTCGCACACACACACACACACAGAAAATTCCTTTTATATATTAGTAGAGATTATTATTATATTAACTAACTAGGAGTTCTCACACAGTTCATTGTCAATGATTTCTTACTAATAATGTCCGGTGGTGCTCCTTGGAATTCAGGTAACATATCTCCACAGATTTCCAGTACTTTTCGTCTCTTTCGATAACAATTGCAAATGTTTTTATCATCTTATAATTTATGCATTATCTTAACAGTTGCTTTCTATTGATTTATCGCTGGCAACAATCATTGTTCTTCCCTGGGATTTGGGTGGAACTCTTCTATTCGAGGTCTGGTTAGTATTTTCTCCTTCACGGTCTTTCCATCCTCCATTCCCCTTTATGATTTGTTTTGTTTGTATTGCATCATTATTATTATCATTGTTATTATTTTTTTTATTCTATTTATACTCACTCTGAGTTATCGCAGAGGTCAGCAGAGGTAATCAGAGATTACTTACTAACAACAACTGAAGTTTGAGTGACAACAGTTCTCCCCAGATTTTCCAGTACTCTCCACCTCTTTCAATAACCTTTGCAAATGACTTTGCATTATCACAACAGCTGCTTGCTATTGACTTCTTGCTTGCAATGACTTTGACCTTTACTCAAAGTTGGGTCATAATAAGCCTGTCCAGGGTCCCAGTTCTCTTTGCGCTCATCCAGTAAAAGTCTGGTTAGTGCTTTCCCTCCTCAGTCTTTCCATTCTCCTTAACACTTCATGACTATTTGGTGTGGCGCCAGTCTACGCTGACACCTTCTGCGGTTTTTATATGGCCGGTTAGTGTTTGTAGTTCAAGTGGATTAGTTTCTGTGTTCAAGGGTTTTTCATAAGATTTCAGTTGTTTTACCGGTTGTTTTACCGTTTGTTTTACCGTTTGTTGTATAATCTTCTCTTGGATTCTGATTTCTCCTAGTCTTTTTTGAATTGTTCCTACAATTATTGGTATTATATTGATTTTTTCATAGGTCATATTCTTTTCAGTTCTCTGGTAAGTTCTGCACAGTTGCTTCATTTTTCTTGTTTCTTTGATATTCACCCTTTGGACTGCTGGGACGGCAAAATCTATGATTTGGTAGTTTCTTTCCTTCTTGTTAAGTATTATCATATCGTTGGATCAGTTGGTATGTTTTTACCTCCATGCTCCAAAGAATTTTGTGGTTTTCATTTTTCAGTATCATCTGCAGTTTTTACTTATAATATTTGTCTGCATGTTCAAAGTGCAGCCGTTTGAAGAGTTTTTAGTGAGCTGCTTCTCGAAGCAGTTGTATTTGTTCTTGTTTTCTTTTAGGGCTAGTTTTCTGCATTTACTTATGTGGTTTACTATTTCATCTCTTTGTCCACAAAATCTACATTTACTGTTATTACTATGTTTTATCTATTTTAGCGTAAATGTGGTTAGTTTGAATGATGTTGTTCTCAGTTTATGCGTTCATTTCTTAACCATGTCCAAGCATTTTCATGATTCTCTTCTCTTGTTATTCTTATGAATCGTCCATGTACTGCTCATCTAGAGAATGTCTTCCGCTATAGTGATCAATCTTTTTGTATTCCGAGTTATGTACTTTTCCAGGGTATTTTATGATACTGCCCAGGTGTTCATTCCTTTGAGTAGATTTCTACTATATAGTTTTGTTTCCAAGAGTTTCCTTGTTCTTCTAAGGTACTCTTCTTTCATTTCTGTAGACATGATTGTTTGTTTCCAGGACTTTCAAACATTCATGTTCACCAAGCGCCCTCATCGCCTCTTGGTTGGGCATTTCCATACTCTCTGATGCCTCTAGTTTTCCCCTTTTCATCTCCAGTAGTGCATACTTTTCCATTCCAAATTCTATTCCAATGTCTTGACTGAATATCCTGATTCTGTTTATCAGCTTTTCCAGTTTCTTTTTGCTTTTAGCAAATAGCTTCAGGCCATCCATATACATGAGATGCTTTATACTTTGTTCTGTGTCTGGAAATTTCTATCTGGTATCAGATTTTCTAAGTATGTTCTGTAATCTTTCATTGAGCAGCTGCATGTTAATCTACATTCTCAATTAAACCCTTTAAAATGCAAAAAGAAAAAAGAAAAATGCACAGAATATCCACATTAGAAATATACGAATCAAATTCATCTAAATATTTCATCTGATAATGTCCAAAATTTCTCACTGAATTCTTTTTCACTATAACTTTTTAATCATCTAATTCCATCTTAGAATGTTCAATTGTTCTGATTTTGATAACGTTGGAATATATATATTTTACTACATGAAACAAAACCCAATTATTCAATAAATCTAATATTTTTAGAGAAAATAAGTTCAAGATGTGGCAGTGCTGAAGTGGACATCTGCACAGACTGTATTGTGTTCGAATCTTGTTGTAGCTATAACAACCCTTTCACTACTTAGCATGGCAATCTTCATCTGATCACACCCAGGTCTATCTGATTACATTCTGAACCGATGCCCGCAAGAAAAAATAAATATTATAGTGTTTGATTAAATTCATTTATGTACTAACATTGCTGACAAAAGTATGAACTTGCAACGCCTTTGACCATAGATAAAATACTAACTTTAATTGTGACATGGCTCGAACATGTGACGATCACATTCACATACATTTAAGGAGGGCAAAACTGGTTGAAGTCAGTTGAAGCTGCAAGTTGGAAGGCGAACACTTAGCAGTCTGCTTATCAATTTACGTTTGTGCTGTCACACACACACACACACACACACACGCGCACACACACACACACACACACACACACGCTCGAGCGCAAATAAACGTTCATTGATTTTAATTTCCCCGTGCATTTGCACAAAAATAAGTTCTTCTAGCAACGACACAATTTCAAATACGCCCATGTGCTTTTCTCACAACAACAAAAGCAAAATGGATATATTTCTGGTGGACATAGGTGAAGACAATACCACGTGACAATATCGATCTTTGAGAAATTTTAGAAGATTGTTTTTTAACGCTTTCCCAAACCAAATACCAGCAGCAGCAATCTTGTGCTGGAATCCGATTTAGAAAGTATTTGAACGCAACAAACATTCTTTTTCTATCTCTTTTCGCTCCAACTTGATATGAGGACATGTTTTCATCTCATCCTCGTTTTCAAATCTGTCGGAACCATAATTACACACGCGGGCATCCAAAAAAAAAAAATATATATATACTTATGCACACACGCACCCATTCCGTACATTTTCTATAAGAATTACTAACAACGAACGACTTTCTTCGTGGGACTTTCGAATAAGGCGAACTTCGCCAGTTAAAACAGAAACCATGAAATAAGGACATTATTTTCACAAATGGCGTTCACCTTCCAATCATATTATTTTAACGAACCTTTTAACATGACCTTTTAATCTTAGTAATTCCACAAAGGATTTTCACCTAATTTGAATATTCTAACCTCAATGATTTCACAAGAACTCTTACCAATCGGATTTTGTTTATTCATCTTGTTATTTTGTTGAAAAATAAATGCGGCACATTTTAAACGAGAAGGAGGTGACATTGTGTTTTATTTTTATTATTATTATTATTATTTTGTTTGGGGCAGAAGACTTTAATTTCCCCTTTCCCCTACACGTTATAGCTGTTGCCACTCGACATGGACTTCTATTATTGAACCTAATATAAATCTATTTCATATTTTATATTTTATATATCTATGTACTGTTTTCCATTCGATGATATTACATAAAACGTATACAATTAATCAGTTTAAATTATCTCCAAAGAATTGACATAGCATAAAATGGACAAAGCGGTAAATATTGTGTTTCGGAATTACAAAGAATTAACATGGTTAAAAGTAGATTTGAAAAGATAAAGAATTAGTAGAGTGAGAAGTCGAATTAGTTTTAAATGTAAAATGTTGTTTCAGTTTGACTAATACAAGGATTACGCGTCTTTGTGTTAATAAACTGTACAACACATTACTGTGGGACTGCCTTCCTGCAGACTACGACGTTGCTGCCTTCAAATTCGATGTCAACAAATACTTTTCATAAACTGTCTTAATAAGTAATTACATTTTGTTCATGCCTTTCCTCAGTTTCAACCCTCTTATAATATTCTTCATCATTCAGCTGACAATCCATCTATTGTATTAACCCGCATCCTCAAGTGGCTTTTTACCTTACTAAGTAGTAAATTATCAGTAAAAATTAAAGCGGATTATTATTAGAGGATGTTGCAGCAAAATTTGACGCTTTATAAAAAAGTAAACGAAATGCCAGGAGGAGCTGAGGAGTGTTGTGAAAACCTGGATGGACAACATCGTTTTCAGACGCCCCTATGTTTTCCAACATGGTTTCGCTTTTGCATCAAAGGTCAAGACGAGTAAACTGTGGCTACTCAAAAAAATTAAAAAGTTTGATTCGTGTCGAAGTAACCTTCATCTAATTTAAAGGTCTTAGACCCAAAATTGACAGAGCAGTTTGGTGGAGTTTTCAAATGTCAAATTGTGTAAGTTTGACCCCTTGACAACCAAATTTCTGTCCGAAAATGAATTAAAAATATTTTTCCACTTCTCAATAACCCTTTTGTCACATCCCGAGTCTGTAGACCAAAAATTGACAGAGGAGTTTGTTAGGGAAATGTAGACACACAGACAGACAAGTTCACATTAAAAAAATATATTTCGATTATCAAAAATATCGACATTTTCTTAAAACAGACTAATTAGTGTTCAGTTGAATAGCCTTCTACTTTAATGGTTGTCAGCATGAACCATTAGAACTTGGAATTCACTTCCTGTTCCTCCCCACTGGTCGCAAAACTTCTGACCACTCTTCTCACCCGACTGGAAGCCCCTTGCTTATTCCTTCTGAAGTACTATCGAGGCAAAGACCAACAAGCATGCTCACATCATCGTTATCTCTGTAAAGGTTGCCATTGTGGAGGTGTTCGCCACTATAGACAAGTGCATGGTCGCCAAAGCATGTGACTTATTCTGCACTCGCCTTGAGATGGTAGTGTTCGCCGGTAGTTCTTACATTAAAAAATAAGGTAACATGTTACTGTAACTGTTAAATAACCTGTACACATATACAACACTTGTTTTATTGCCTATTTTGTTTTCGTTTTTGTAAAGTGTAAGATTCTGCTGCAATATCCTCTATATACGATGCTTATTTATTAAATAACACGTATTCATTTTTTTTTAGGTTACCTTACTGCTAAGATCGACATCGTCTTTATCATCGATACTGCCTATCTTGGAAAGGAGGACTTCAAGAGGGTCAAGGAATTTGTCAAATCCGTGGTGAAATACTTCCGCGTTGCCCCTACATACGTCCGTGTCGGCGTCATATCTTACAGCACAATGGTGGCTGACAATTTCAACTTGAACACATATTCAGATCTCCGAAAAGTGCTTCACGCCATTGATATGATTCGCTATGAGAAAGGCGCAGCATTTTCTGGCCGCGCGATGTACTTTGCAAGACACTATTCATTTGCAAAGAAATTCGGATACCGACCTCACGCTACTAATATTGCAGTCGTTATCACGAACGGAAAATCAAAGGACGTTTATTGGGCCAGAGTACAAGAAACTTTATTGAAAGATAAAGACGTTAAAGTCTTCGTTGTAGCTGTCGGCAAAGTGTACCTGAAGGGCGAAGATACTATTGCAAATACGCCATATAGTTGGTTTATTCTGAGAGTACCAAACTATAAAGTTCTTACACGATACGAGTGGTCGTTGGCTTCTAGGATATACTGGGGTAAGTTCTTCCATTTTTCTCCTTTCATTTACGACTATTTAGAGAGAAAAAAGGATAATGTAAATGCACTCCGAAAGCGTTGAATTCCGCTATCATCCAAGCTGATCGCCATTGCTTCCATCTTCTTTATTATTTCATGCTAATTAGTTTTCAAAATTTGTCGATTTCTCTATTTTCCTTCATTTCCTCAGTTTTTATAAGGCGCATGCCTGATTCAATGTTCCCAAAACAGCTCCTATATGGCGAGCTGTACAAAGGAAAAAGACTGGCAAGAAGACACTGGAAACCGTTCAAGTATAATCTGGTCTCCCTTAAACAGTTCAGTTTGTATTCTTATGAGAAAATCTAAGTCAAGGCAGATGTTCTTGGCGACTCACAACGGGGTTGCAATTGCTGAACTTTCATGCAATAAAGAACACGCGATAACATGGCATTCGAAAAGACAGAGCAATCAGCATCTGTGCTATAGAATCATCTCACAAGTGTCCAACATGCGGGAAATACTTCAGAGCTCGAATTAGTCTAACAAACTATCTCTGAACGTACAGAACAATTGCATGATCACAGCCAGCGATAGACGAACATCATAATTAGTGCAGTCTTAAATTTTTCACTTCTATCTATGTGTCTTATGTATTTGAAGAAGGTTAAAGAAATATTGAAGCTTCTTTAAATGTAGACCTATAAAAAGGTGTAACACTCAACAGGTACGGTGGCGCTTAATAGCATTATATATATATATATATATATATATATATATATATATATATATATATATATATATATTAAAGGCTTCGAAATGCTTAAGTATACAGAGAATATAACACCCAACCCAATTATAGGTTTTCCTTATACATTAACAAATAAGTCTATGTATACCAATATATGGCTTTGTCTTGTCCTTGTCCATAATGCTATTATATATATATATATATATATATATATATATATATATATATATATATATATATATATATATATATATATCACATACTAGCAAGATTCTCTGCATTGTTCAGTCGTCAAATATGCTTAAATATGATATTTTAATTATGCAGATTTCGTATTTATTATTACAGAGCCAATTCTCTGTCGATTATTATATTGTACCCAACATATAACAGTGATTTTAAATTTAAACAGATATAACTTTGGTGCCATCAGCTAGGATCGAAGCTCTCCAGTGGCATTCACGAGCAAATTACCTATGAACACATGCATATCAAAATCTTAAAAAATAATATAGCTAAACATATAATATTTGCACATGTGTAGATGGCTAACATAAGTTTACGTATGCCTGCCAAGTTGCAATTTGCTATTTTTATGAATCGTGTCAGTTATTTTACCGGCTTAAAACCACTGGTCTGAATCCCATATATATCAAGTTTCAAGTCTGTAGCACAAAAAATTAAAATTGTAGCATATTGACAGGGTAGATTGATAAAAACCGTTCTATATATGCACACATGCAGAGAGAAGTTAACTTTTTAATATATACATATATATATACCGTTTTATATGTAATATAGCGTTATATATGTCACAGTTGTATATATATATATATATATATATATATATATATATATATATATATATATGTACCACTTTATTTTACAATTTCTATTTCCACTTAATATGGGTTTAAATAGGAAACAGTTATTTGTTCATATGTCTGCAATTAGCTATTATTTCATGTTTATTAATAATGAATGTGAATAAAATCAGTGCGCACTGTTAATCTAAATTAGTCTCTCTCTTCACCGATGTGGTTTCACCTGTTTTCTATTTACTTATTGGAACAACAATATCCTGTAACAATGATTATGTTTCTATTTTTTTCAGGAAACAATAGAAAGTGGGTAATGGTTGGTAAGTAGCAATTGTGTTTATAGTTCGAATCCTCCTCCTCCTCCTCCTCCTCCTCCTCCTCCTCCCCCTCCTCCTCCTCATCATCCTCCTCCTCCTCCCCCTCCTTCTCTTTGGTTTAACGTCCGTTTCATATGCTCGCAATCCATTTGAACGGCTTTAAAACATTAACTTTCATCCCCATCTCTTTTGTTTACACCACTTTTTTCTCAAATCGATCCTCATCACCTCCTTCCATGTTTTCTTTGTTAACTGAACTTGTTGCTCTCACTTTTCTACATCTACTAAATTCTCCAATGAGGAACATAAGGAGGCTGACCGTTTATAGAGTTTAAGAACGTCGATCTCCCATAGGATAGATGAAATTGAACATTTCTGTAATTAATCATTTATGCTTATTGTTATGTATATAAATCATATTACATTATACGTTTTATGCATAGCTCTGGCAGAGTCATTTTTTTTCTAATATTGGGCTCCAGTATTTTGAACAATTAGTAATTATACTTATGCTTCTCTTTTAAATTAACGATAAGCTGGCCATTTATGTGTAAAATGTTTCCTCTCTGTCTTGTCTAAGATTTTACGAATATATATATATATATATATATATATATATATATATATATATATATATATATATATATATATATATATAAAGCTGAACGTATGCATAAGTTTGGTGGTTAAATATTAAATTCTGAAAAAAAAAACAACAACATATAGACATATATTCGAATTAAGAATTTATTGTTTGACAAAAGGAATATATAGAAGAGGTTATGTCAATTTCCTTAATCCATGGATTTTCAATAATGACTCATATCATCAGAGTTTTTGCTGTCTTAATTATATATTGCTCTATTCTTAAATAATGAGCTTTTCCTTTTTGGCTAGGATCACCCTGTAATTGTTACCTCAAGTAATATCTATCAGGATTTTCATCTGAATTCTATCAGTGTCTTATCTTGCTTATATATATATATATATATATATATATATATATATATATATTTATATATATATAATTATTTTCATACGTGTAGACACTAGTGTTCCATTTTTTCGTAATCATTAATACAGGAAGTGACGATTGCTATTGGTTGAGAGAATCAAACGCAGCTAAAAACCACCGTTGATTTTATTTGCTAAGAACATTACTTGTGGGTCGCTATCATTAGAATTTATGAAAATTAACAAGTATATAAATGCCAAATAAAAGCACAACGTTAAGTTAGTCAATAGTGATCAAACGACCGAAAATCGTGATCTCACACGATTGAATATATATGGGTGTGTGTGTGTGTCTCAAGAAACGCACACTTTTACTTATATAGATGTTATGGTTCTTGTATATGGGAGTGAATTTCATAGTCACTTGATATTTATGTTTTTAAATTTTCATGCAAATTACTTTATCATGCTCATTATTATATATTACATGCAATAAGAACAAATATTGTAATATTTTAAATAGGTTTTGCTGTTTAATTATATTTTAAAGCATGCTTTCCTCTTTATTTCTCGTGTAGGTTATCAGGAACAACTTAAATATCTTGGTAAGTATTTTATTATTATTATTATTATTATTATCATTATTAATGTTTATTATTATTATTTATTATTATTTATTATTATTATTATTATTTATTATTATCATTATTATTAATGTTCATTATTATTTATTGTTATTTATTATTATTATTTTTATTTTTATTATTATTATTATTAATGTTTATTATTATTATTATTATTTTTATTTTTATTATTATTATTATTATTATTATGATTATTAATGTTTATTATTATTATTTATTATTATTTATTATTATTATTATTATTATTATTTATCATCATTATTATTTATTCTTCTTATTATTTATTATTATTGTTTATTATTATTATTATTATTATTATTATTATTATTTATCACTATTATTATTTATTATTATTATTATTTTTTTTATTATTATTATTATTTAATTTTATTTATTAATTTTATTATTATTATTATTATTATTTATTATTATTATTATTTTTATTATTATTATTATTATTTATTATTATTATTTTTATTATTATTATTATTTATTATTATTATTATTTATTATTATTTTTATTATTATAATTTAATTTTATTTATTATTAATGTTTTTTTCATTTATTATTAATTATTTATTATTATTATTATTTATTATTAGTATTTTTATTATTTATTATTTTTACTATTATAATTAGTTATTATTATTTATTATTATTTTATTATTATTTATTATTATCATTTATTAGTATTATTGTCATTATTTATTATTGTTAAGTTTGCAGGTTGAAACAAGTAACGTAGAAAGCAATACAAATGACGACTCAACAAACAAAGCTAGATCAAATAAGAAGTGTATTAGGAAAAGGTATATTTACAGGATATTTAAATAATGGTGTCAAATAAGAGAGTCTTTGCTGGAGAAACATATCTGCTCTCGGCTGCCTTCGGTGGCTTCTGGTGAACACACACTCAGACTAACTGAGTCTTCCTATTTATGTGTAATTACTATCCACATATGCAAATGAATGTGTGCCACCACAACAATTATTATTATTTTTACTAGTAATTTTTATTATTATTATTTATTATTATTATTATTATTATTATTATTATTATTATTATTATTTATTATTATTATTATTATTATTATTATTATTATTATTATGATTACTATTACTATTTATTATTATTATTTATTATTATTATTTTTGTTATTTTTTATTATTATTCACTCACTCACTCACTAGAAGATCTCCCAAAATAAGCTGGTTTCCTGGAGATCGAGTGACAATAAGGCTTTCTTAATAACCATCACATCATTGGCGAACAAAAAGCCTTGTCAAGGCTCCAGAGCATTCCACACTTTTCCACTGGGGGTCTGATTAGTGCCCCCCCCCCCCTTTTCAGTCATCCTGGACCCTTCACAACACTTTGATATGGTCCCATTCGATGTAGATGCCAACTTTTTGGTTCCGATTTTTTCCATTCACTGTTTTCGGTTTTCTTTGCTGTCTGTTTTCGGTTTTCTTGATATTAAATGTTTCTATGAATATATTATAAATATTTTCCAGATAGTAAGTTTTTATACACTGAGAGAAAAGTTTTATATACTGGGAGAAAAGTTTTATATACTGGGAGAAAAGTTTTATATAATGGGAGAAAAAAATGAGTCTTCTGTATACAGGGTTGGCATGATATGAATAATGCAATGACAATGACGACGTTTAATTCTACATCATCATCATCATGATCATGATCATGATCATCATCATGATCATCATCATCATCATCAAATTAATTCATTAGGAGTTTTCTCACAGATCACCATCAGAAATTTCTCACTGATAATAACCGTTAGTGTTCTCTGGAGCCTGGTTGACAACAAGTCTCACCAGATTTCCAGTACTCTCCATCTTATTCAATAACTTTGTCAATGAATTTGCATTATCGCAACAGTCGCTTCATAGCTAGATAGTCTTCACCCGGAGTAGTAACATTATATTTAGAGAGGTACTGCATTCTTTTTTTGCCTTGAAAGAGTACAAAACCGACTTCATAATCTAGTGGGGGTTCATCTCTTCTCTTCGTTACAGTCTCTTTCACACACAAAAAACAAACTAGCCTCTCATTACTGTATTGTTATGTTCATGGTAGCAGATCGACTGATTTACAATCGATGTTAGCACTCTTCCCCTCCCCTATATAAAAAACTGAAAGAAAAAAAATGGTTGAGCTACAACTACAGCAAATGTCTTTCCATTTATCTCTTTCTCTCTCTCTATCCCACCCTCTCTCTCTCTCTCTCTCCCTCTCTCTCTCTCTCTCTCTCTCTGTACCAATAACCAAACTGACCTTCCATGAACAAAGTATCTTTGCTAGAATATACCACCTGTGGAACAGTTTCCCAACCAACTACATATCGTTGTCTTCAAGTTTAATGAAAACAAATACTTGCTGAGCTGTCCTCTTTGATAAGCAATTCCGCATAAGAACTTTTTTTCCCATTCCACCAATTGTTTTCAATCGTCTCGTGATGGTAACTATCGTCTAACTAACAATCTCTGTAACTCTTATCCTTCAGCACCCCTGAACCTTGATAAGAGTGACTTATTAATATATATATATATATATATATATAATAATTTTTTACTATAATTAAATACCTACAGACACTAGTGTTTCATCAATTCGAGAATCTTCAGTGCAGGGTGTCACGATTAACACCAGTCGACAGATTCGAACTCGGCAAGGCGAGCCATCTCTGGCTCGATTAGCAAAGACCATATCCATTTGGCTACCATTAACCGCGTGAAAATAACGTTGAATTTAAACATTTTAATTCTAAATGTTCATTACGTCAGACAGTGATCTAATCGTTATACGATGATCTATGCATAAGAGCTAAATTGACCGACTTAATTCAACTGAAAGTGCTTAACGATAAGACATGAGTTTCTTAAAGGGGCTGTCATAATTATTTTTTACTATAATAATTAAATACCTACAGACACTAGTGTTTCATCCTTTCGGGAATCTTCAGTGCAGGGTGTCACGATTAACACCAGTCGACACCATACATATATATATATATATATATATATATATATATATATATATATATATATATATATATATATATATATATATATATATATATGTTTTAAGAAAAATAGAAAAACCGAATGAAATTATTAAAAAATCAACGTTTCGTCCTTATTTCAGAGGACATCTTCAGGATAATTGAAATAAAAATGTAAGAAAAGAAAAAGTCCGACTTTTTCTTTTCTTACATTTTTATTTCAATTATCCTGAAGATGTCCTCTGAAATAAGGACGAAACGTTGATTTTTTAATAATTTCATTCGGTTTTTCTATTTTTCTTAAAACATAACGTCAACCACCGCTGGTATTTTTCATTCCTTATACATACATATATATATATATATATATATATATATATATATATATATATATATATATGTATTTATATATGCATATATATATGTATTTATATATGCACATATATATGTATTTATATATACATATATATATATATATATATGTATTTATATATACATATATATATATATGTATTTATATATACATATATATATGTGTATTTATATATACATATATATATATATATATATGTATTTATATATACATATATATATATATATATATGTATTTATATATACATATATATATGTATTTATATATACATATACATATATACATATATATTTATATATACATACATATATATATATATACATATATATATATATAATGAAATTAAAGAATATGGATAAACTCTTTAAATAGATATTCATCAGGTTATAAGAGGCTCAACATATGGGGGTGGAGCATGACATAACATGTAATTTAAGACAAGATAAAGTAAATAGAGATTTATATGAAATGCCTTATATTTTTATTTATTTTTATTGATGTTTCCTTCTATTGAACTGACAAATAAATTCATATAGACCTACATTTGCTTTATTTGGTTTTACATCTTATTTCAATATGTGTGTGTGTGTGTGTATGTGTATGTGTGTGTGTGTGTGTGTGTAGACAGCAAAA
The DNA here is from genome assembly GCF_053919585.1 of Euprymna scolopes. Taxonomy (NCBI): domain Eukaryota; kingdom Metazoa; phylum Mollusca; class Cephalopoda; order Sepiida; family Sepiolidae; genus Euprymna; species Euprymna scolopes. The sequence goes on from NC_136500.1 coordinate 23,399,440, forward strand.
TGTAATTATTACAAGTCCAATTTTTTCTTTTGACATTTTAAAAATTATTGTCTCGATTCAGTGAATTACCACCACTCGAAACTTACTGAGACGAGATAGTATTAAAAGAAAAAAAATGAAACGAGAAACATGTCCTACTTAGGACAGTGCTCTGGACACGTTTTCTCTGCTTGAAATATCGTCAGAAAGGAGACAAAAAATCTTTGTTTGAAAGTCACAAAATTTCTTGATTTCTGTGTGGGATCATCTCTTTTCCATCAACGGTCTTATGTAGCACAAAATCTTAATCTTTCAAATCTCATTAACAGCACATTGACCTTTATTATATCTCTCTGTCTGTCTGTCTGTCTGTCTGTCTGCCTGTCTGTTCCACTTTTATCAGAAAATACTGGGCGATCTGCCTGAAAATTTTTCATTGACTTTTGTTATAAGGTTCAGCGAACTAAGTATTGTCAGATTTGGGCTGGTGCATCTGCTACTTAGTCCTTCTGTTCTGGACAGGTTTCAAAAGAGAGTCACCAACCTAATAGGTACTGAACTGTCATCTAAGCTTCAGTCTCTGTCCCATCGACGAAATATTGCATCCCTCTGCTTGTTTTAGAACTATTTTAATGGTGGATGCTCCAATGAACTTCAAGCCCCTTTACCCCTGTCGCAAATACACCCGACAAACAGCAAAATCCCACCCCTACACAGTAGAGATCTCTAGATATAGGACGTCCTTCTACTCTAATAGTTTCTTCCCCAGAATTGCTAGACTTTGGAATTCCCTTCCAGGTTCCTGCTTCCTCAACTGTACTGACATGCAGAAGTTCAAGTGTAATGTGAACAGACATCTTGCTGCTCAACTCCCTACATAGTATCGCTGTAACTTATGGCCCCGATAGTAGCCCCTATATCAAAATGGCACTGTGCCTTGTCTGAGGTGAAAATGGAATTTTAAAAACAATTAAAAAATTATGGTATCTGCTTAATAGTTAGTTAGGAAGTAATAAGGAGTTTTTAATGAAAAAATGAACACAAATTTAATCAAATTGGCATAAATTGCTTGTGCTAAGTCAACAAGCTGTTGTAAGTTTTACCCGTTTTCAACAGGCTAAAATCTAGTTGTTCCATGTTAAACAATGTCAAACAAACATTGTGCGTAGGTAGGAACTTGTTTTCCAAATAAAAATCTTATTGAAAATATTTTTCGCTAATAATTAACAAAATGGATTTCAAATTTTGGAATAAATTTTTACATATATATTTTTTTTTATTATTTTACAGCCGATCAAAAACAATGGCGAGAGACTGGTTTGTATACAAATTTATTATTTGTGAATATAAAATGTTGTTTCTTTTATATATAAAAAGACATAATCAATAATTGACATAGCAAGAATTATAATCTTATAAGAATTGCATTATCCTAGAATTGTAGAACATCAGAATTGTGAAGCATAATTTTTAACGATGAAAAAGAATAAAATAGAGATGGACGCTACATTTGCAACACCTGCAACTGACATCCAAATAGTTTTTGTCAAATATTGTTGATTAATTAAACGAGAATAGAAAGTGGATCTTGGGTTTACTTTCAACAACCGTGTTACTTTCGCTTCCCTTATTTTGTCTTTTAATCCTCACATTCCATGAGCCATTTTTCTAACAAAAAGGGATAAATTGCTGTTTTCTGGCCAGAATCCATTCCATGTAAAAATTATTGTTAGCAAGTTTTTGATCTTGAAGTCGTATTTTTATTTTTAGCCCTTTGCATCAAGTTGCTTCATCCCTTGTCTGGAGCAATTTCCGTAAAAATACAAAAAAACAAAAAAAAAACATCAATAACTGTCATTGTGCAAAATAAGAAACTGCTTGTCACTTTACACTGTTAACTCTATGTCTGAAAACTTTGGTTTTTCTCAATGTAATATTCTTCACGGTTTGCACGTTTTATTTATGTATTACAAATAGAGAATAAATAGTTTTCTGAAATAATGTTTCCTTATATTGCCGTCTGTGTAAACAGTTGTGTGTGTGTGTTAGCATGTAGTAGCAGTTCTAATTCAGGAAGACCTTCCTCCTCTTATTAAAAAAACATTCAAAATATGATGGAAACGAAATAACTCAATAGGATCTTCATTGAAGAATATACAGACATTGCTACAAGTTCAATAAAGTGATGGACACTGTCGTGCATCAGTTAAAATGCGAAACGCCCTCTTCAATGGGAGCATTCAAGACTGACTGGATCACTTCAAGAAGTATGTACTATGCGACAAGCGACAACCGCTTATTCATGTCACACCAAGAAGCTAAACCAATCAGTTCAACAGCATCTGAAACACTGTACACAAGTATAAGCTACAGATCATATACCCATTGTTTATTGTACTGTTTTAGTAAAATGAGGCAAGCCCTCACACTTTAAACTCTTCTTGAGATTAGGTTGAAGACTGTTTTCGCAGGATGTTGTGGAAACCAATTGTTCTACGGCAATGATAACACTGTTCAATGGAGATCAGAAGAACTGCCGTTAATTAGTTTGAATGGAAACCTGATAGCCCATAATGCCTACTAGACGCTGTCTTCGAGTATTTAAGGCCTCTCTGTAAAGAGGTTTGTCAGAACAATCTGGCATGAGGATACTTTTCCATAGAAGTAAACCCTGACCAAATATTCCAAACCAAAAAATAGTATTCACAGCCCAAATAAGATCTACTCATTACGGCTACACCAGAGCTTTTCCGAGGAATGGTGCACCTTCTGCAAGTGATATTACCTCAAGTAATAGCACGAAGCTGGATACTCCAACAGACTAGATAAATTCTTGTCCTGGAATCCAGTGAGACCAACATGAAAGATATACTACAACGTATAAAAATGGTTAATTGGGGAGAGGAAAATTATGTTCTCAATTTCTTTACTTACTCAGTGCTTGAGAGATAAAGAACTTTAATGGAACATCCGAATATCTATGTGTCTCATATACACTTCAAGTGTTAGCCCCAGGTTGTGGGCCCCTTGATTTCTGAGAACTTCGACTGAAGTAAAATAAAACAAATTAGATTTCTTACTGTTGGACTAACTTAAAGACAGAGCTCCTTGGTAATCCTGGACTATCACTCGACAGATGTCATCAGAATTGAGGGCAGAGCCACACCAGTTTGTAAGTACGACATGGACAAATTTGTATTGTGCCCCAAGAAATAGTCACCTGGTAAAAGAAGCTCATCTCAGACACATGATCCATAATAAAGATAAAAGTACTGAATGACTCTTTTGTTTGATATGATGTTTTAGGACTAAGAACATGCATTGTACGGAAAGAACTGATATGACAATGATACGATGGATCCGTAATATGAGTGCTAAACACAAGCCTGAATCTGAAGACTTAAGAGAAGATTAAATGTGAACAGTATAAAATGTCTTCAGAACAGGAGACTTTGATAGTATGGCCTCATTGATAGAATGGATGAGTTAAAAAACATGATATAATTGAATTGATAATGAAAATATTATTTATTACATGTCAAAACAGTGTGTAGCTTTTTCCTAGAACTGTCTGCCTTTGGAATACTGTTTGACATGTTTTGGGTCACATTAAGCATTTCAGTGTGCGGCTAGGCAAAAATAGTCTTTGAAGGCATAATGCATGGAAGTTGGGCGGAAAGTAGACAAAAGATAAAAATTAAGCTAAACCAATCAAACAGCTTGTATAATACATAGCCATGTCGGTGTGTTTTCTACAACAAGAAACATTAAATAAACTAATATTTATCCACATAGGTAGATTGTTCTTGTTCTGTCAGCCATGATGGGGCAGAAGTGTTATCTAATAAATATTATTTTATTCAGAGTTAGCATCGCCTGTAGTGTGGATTGAACGTTTGACCTCCAGAAGACTATCATTGAAAACTGATTGTTACTCAAGGCTTTTATCACTTGTGCAACGTGCGTAAATTTGCATATGTCATATTAAATTTCTAATATCGTCTCAGTATTATGTTTATCATGGCATAACGGATAAATACTTGGTAAAATTCAATTCTATGTGATACTCTTTTTGGAAGGCGAAGGTCCAATCTTCAGTGTGAGCAATACTCAGAATACAATTGAAAATCACTTTAGATTTCTAAGCAGTCATAGCTTACGGAAAGAGAGCATGCCGATCCCATGGATTAAATAAAGGATTACGTTCGAAATCACGTTCAGATCCCTGAGTTCGATAGAAGGATTCCCGAGTTTTACACGATAAACTGGAAGAAGGTCGGAGGATACATCGGCTGAAACCTTGCGAAAACACTGGATATGAGATTAATAGTCTTATTTTAAATAATACAAATCTTTTCACTAATTTAAATGAATAAAGTACTGCATAAATTTTAACATTGAACATTTTATTCAATATTTCAATCGAGTTATTTTTTTTTTTTCAGTTTCAAAAGTATGGAAATTAAAAGGTAAGCATTTTTATATATTTAATATTTTATAATTTATATAAATTGATTTTTTATAATTCATATAAATTTAATATTTTATAATTCATATAAATTTAAGCTTTTATAATTCATATAAATTTAATATTTTATAATTTATATAAATTTAATCTTTTATAATTTATATAAATTTAATACTTTATAATTTAAATGAATTTAATCTTTTATAATTTTCAAAATCTTAACTAAATTTATAGTTGTATAGCCAGCAAAACTACAAATAAGTAAAGCAGAAGAAATGGTGACAGATAAGAATAGTAAGATTTGGTTACATCTTATTAATTACTAGCGGGGGATACCCGGCTTGCCCGCGTGTTTGGAGGAGTGTGTGTGTTAAAACGAGGTGTAAAAGCAAAAAAGAAAGTTTTGGTTGGAAGGTCGGATTGAACTCCGAAGCCTTCACGCGAAAGTGGAAAGGAATAGGGGAAAAAATCCAGTCACCTAAATATCTGGGCTACAACGGAGAGAAACTTATAAGGGCGTTATATGAATGTTTATGAAGAGAAATAAACAGGTGCGAGGAAGTGTGACCTAGTTTTGCAAGCCAAATCATTCGCGGACATACACAGGAAGAAGCGAGCGAACACCTCCACACACAAACACACACACACACAAACACACTTTCGCTTTTATATATATAGATACCCCCTTGGTTTAGCTAATATATGACGGGAGTAAATTTTCTGTAAATGCAAACAGCAGACTTTATTTTGTAAACGAAATAAACCCATAATGATTTATGTTGAAGTTGTTCTGTTAGTGTCCAATCTGGCGAAGAAATGAAACTTTATTTGCCCCCCCCCCTGGCAAGCAATATGTTTAATGTTATTTTTATCTGTCTGTTTTATGCGTGTACAATTGAAAGAATTAATGGCAAAAACTGGGGAAGAAAATGTAAGAAAGGGTGTTAAAAAATCAGGGGTTTAAGGCCCAATGAAAAAAGGGAGAAAATGAAAAAAATGAAGGTAGTCCTGCATAATTGAACCCGAATTCGCATGAATTCCTGTCAAGCATTGATCGTGCGAGATCGGCAATCATCGGTGTCAGCTGCAGACTACCGGAAAAAACAAACAAACAAACAAACAAACAAACAAAACGAACTGGAAAGAATACAAATGGGGGGAGAGGAGGAAACCCCCAAGAAACTTACCGTGTAAAATGCAAAAATGTTTATGGCATTTTTTAATTTTATTTATTTATTTATTGTTTTTTTTTGTTTACTGCAATAAAATCCAATAAACAAAACAAACTGCAAAAAAATACAAATGGGGAAAAAATAAATAAATAAAACCAGAAAACTGACCGTGTATAATGAAAATATGTTTAATAGATTTTATTTATAATGAAAATATGTTTAATAGATTTTATTTATTAAAAAATGTTGGTTTGTTTTCTGACAAAAAAGTATTTTTAACAGTATAATTGTTAGGTGTAAGTACAACGGTTTGTTATGTGTTTAGTTTTGTTTTCTTTTTTTTTGTATTGTTTTCTTTGTAGTCGCTTTTTACCAATTGGAATGTCGTCTGATTCCATATCGATAGCGTAGTAGTAATGGGGCTAATGAAACTCCCAGAAATTCAATGTATAGAATTAAAAAATGAATAAGTAAGTAATCCGAAAATACGAAGTCAGCTCTCCCCTCTAGTATCACGTAAAAATCACTGCAAACATAATAGAAGGAAATATACACTAAATAAAATATTAAATCGAGCAATCGTTTTAACATGTGAAGAACGCTCGCGGCTGACTGGTAGAGTTTGTTCTAAAACTTGGAATCCAAGGTTACTTCGTTTCGTTTCGTTTAAGTAACCCCTCGACTCGACGCCCTTCCCCCAATCAAAAAGGAAAAAAAGGGGGAAAAGGGGAAAAATAAACTAAAAAGAAATATAAAAAATGGCATAAGTAACCCATAGAATAGCTGTAATCGAAAGTTGCGTTTCACCCGACGGTAAAATGCCAATCTATTTTTTGTAAGCAACTAAGAACTCCAACCGGTGTTTCCTCGTAAATTCCCCTGTGGACGTATCCGCAACAGTGTTAAATGGTTGCGGGGGGGGGGAGTATGAATCTAATAGAGAGAAAAGATTTTACCACTTCCATTGATTGTAAGAGATTTTGGCCGTGAACTCTCAGCAGAAAAATATAGGGATCTAAATTATCAAGGAAGTGGATAGGTAATAGGCCTATAACACACCAGAGATATTGTGCTGCACTCCGTGCATAATACATTCGCAATTTTTCTGTTCACAATTTGATTAATATGTACAAATGCTACACTATTTTTATACTGAAAGCGAACATTTGCACATTTATATTCCAGCATAATTTCTATGTATACTATGTACACAAAGAGAATCTACATTCAAGGAATAACGTCATTTGCATATTACATTAAAGAAAATATGTTTTAATTGTTAGTTCCATGTTATTAATTTTTGTTGCAATAGAATTGTTTTCTTTGTTTTATTTAGAAATATTATTTAAAGTTGATTAATTCAATTTAGTTTTAACTTAGTTTTAATTTTAATTTATATTTAATTTAATTTCTTTTCAATTATTATCGGACTACAGCAGTTGTCTTTAAACACAGAAATAAGCGTATTTATTTAAGTCATGAGAGGTATTCCCATTTACGTTATTTCCCGTTTAATTTTCATAAACAAAAATTTATGTATTTTATGGTTCCATAAATCCAACATGTGAAATACTTTCAGGAAAATCGTAAGAAGTTAAGATATTAGTATCTTATATGGTATGGTACTAAATCCTCCGCCTGCCAATATGTTTCTACCTGGCACCGTCGGGTATGCTTAGCTAAAAGTAAAATATATACGAAACAAAGACCCACAAAGTTTGCATATTCTTGATCGTTCATGACCTGGAAGAAGAATGTTTAAAATCTAGAAAAAATTATTCATATTCTGAGGGTTTCGTCAGGAGGTCGTTTTTTTATTTTTCAGTGATATTATGTAGAATGAAGATGCTGACTCATTGTTATTATATAAAAAGAGATTTGTTTGTGTGTATGTCCAGCTAGAGAAGAAAGGACTGGGTGGATGGATGGGAAATACGGAGTTGGGAAGACAGAGTGTTAAAACAGGGGAGGGTAAAAGAGAGACGGATAGAGAGAAGTAGATAGATAGAAGTTTTAATAGGAATATGTTACACTTTTGCACCTGGCAACGTCGGTCAGCCTGTTAGTCATAATATAAACTCCAAACGTTAAATCATAGATTAGAAAATATAGGAATGACACTCATATTAGATGAATTTGTTGCTTCTGTTTCTGTGAGGCAAAACAACCAATTAATACATGCATTCGTTTCAGTTGGATATATATGTCTGTGATTAGTTTGAATTATTCACGCCAGAAAGAGACACGTGCTCACAAAAGGGAGGGTAAAAAAAGATCGCGTGTCATCAAACCAATATCTTAGTGGGATGTTGGGAGTGGCCAGTCTTGAAAGAAATGACATCTTTAAAAACATTATTATTTTTTACTTATATTAATCATTATTGGACGCTCGACGAACCGATTAGCGTCGAAACGCGCAGCGCCCTTTATGATTTTTATATAATTTTACTTATATATTCTGTCCTTATGTATTGAGCACTTAAAACATTACTGTTTTCTGTTTTTGTTAGTAGAAGGCCACTCAGCGTTGCCCGGTCGTAAAATACGCATAAATATTATATTTTAATTCATGCAGATATATGCATGCGATTATTATTTTTTGTAAACAATCCACTTCTTGTAAGTAAAAAAAAAATATTCGAGTTGAGATCGAAACCAAAACCTAAAGACAGTTAGTCAAGTATGATAACCATTAGGCCAGCTTGAGAAGTCCTTCAAGAAGTGTTTTCAAACTTACTTATTTTAACATAAAAATCTGTCATGTAAACGATTCACGCATGTGCATTCGTGAAACAGTTGATAAACAGATAAAAATCCGATGATCTCCACGTAACAATTTATTAATTCTGACCCCATAGCAACCGCTTTTTTCTGATGAAAACTGATTAAAAAGTTTTCCACATGTCTGAATACTCTATATACCCGCGTTCAAGTCTGCAGATCAAGAATTCGTTGAGTATATAGGTTGAGAAATCACTTATATATATATATATATATATATATATATATATATATAAAATAAATAAATAAAATAAAATAAAAATTACAATAAGTTTACCAAGGTAATCAAAATAGTAAACTTAAAATATATTATAAATATTAAAGAGTTAATATTTACAAGTAAAGTAATCTCAACCAGATGTAAAAACTCAATAAAACCGAAAAGGAAATAGAGCTTATAATATGAACAAATGATTAATAAAACATGTTAAAAGACATCTTGAAAAAGAGTTAAAAACATATTTATTTTTAAAAAAGGAAGCACAAGATAAGTGGATAGTCCTTAATCCGCGGAGTTTCGAAGAAATACTCTCCTTCTCATCAGAGGGCAGGAATTAGCAAAATGCGGGATCGGATTTTGCATATAAAAGTATTTAATGAAACTTCAAGTAAGTCACAGATCTTACTTGGTTAAAAAAAAGGGTGAGGTAAGGGGAATAGGAGGTAAAAGAACAATGATAAAAAGGTTTCACATGAATGGATAGTCCGTTGAAGGGTAAAAAATCCAAGAAATCCAAGAACTGAGGTAAGGGGAATGGGAGGTAAAAGAAAAATAATAAAAAGATTTCACATGAATGGATAGTCCGTTGAAGGGTAAAAAATCCAAGAACTCCGCGGATTAAGGACTATCCACTTATCTTGTGCTTCCTTTTTTAAAATTAAATATGTTTTTAACTCTTTTTCAAGATGTCTTTTAACATGTTTTATTAATCATTTGTTCATATACATATATATATATATATATATATATATATAAAATGAAAATTACAATTGAATTTACCAAAATCATCCAAGATGGTAAAATTAAAGTAAATTATAAATATTAAAGAATTGATATTTATAAACTTATCTCAGCCAGATATAAAAGCTTGATAATACCAAATAGGAAATAGAGCTTATAATATGAGCAAACAGTTAATGAAATATGTTAAAAAACACTTTGAAATGAGTTAAAAACATATTTAATTTGAAAAGGAAACACTAGGTAAATGGATAGTCCTTAATCCGCGGAGTTTCGAAGAAATACTCTCCTTCTCATCAGAGGGTAGGAATAAGCAAAATGCAGGATCGGATTTTGCATGCAGAAGTAATTGATGAAACAACAAATAAGTCAAAGATCTTACTTGAAAACAAAATAAGTTAAGCAGAGGGAATATGGTAAAGAAAAAGGTGATTACTTTTCTTTACCATATTCCCTCTGCTTAACTTATTTTGTTTTCAAGTAAGATCTTTGACTTATTTGTTGTTTCATCAAATACTTCTGCATGCAAAATCCGATCCCGCATTTTGCTTATTCCTACCCTCTGATGAGAAGGAGAGTATTTCTTCGAAACTCCGCGGATTAAGGACTATCCATTTACCTAGTGTTTCCTTTTCAAATTAAATATGTTTTTAACTAATTTCAAAGTGTTTTTAACATATTTCATTAACTGTTTGCTCATATATATATATAAATATATATATATATATATATATATATATATATATATATATATATATATATTGGGTTTCGATTGTGGCTTGAGGTAGTTGCCTGTCTAGCCGCACTGATGAGCTGTGATACAGCGAAACAGTACTGTATGTGGATGACTATATTAGAACAATTAAAGACTATGAATTATAATTTACAAAAATGATACTAAAAAACAATTATTAAAAATTCCTTAATCCACGGAGTTTCAAAGAATGCGTTAAACTGTTTAAAAATTCAAACATTGGAGGTAAAATAAATGTTTGGAACATAAAAACGACATTCATTTCTGTTCCAGGCACACGACTCGAATCGGATGCCTGAATTACATTTTTCTTTTTAATGTTCAATCCATTTTTCCTTATATCCTTATCTATGTTCATTTAAAATATTTAAATATTTAATTTATTTTCAATATATGTGATAAAAAGCAAAATTATGTCTATCCATAATAAATATTTTGATAAATATATTCCTCTGAGGAAGTGAGCGATACATCGAAAATCCACGGATTAAGGAGAGAACTTTAAATGTCATGTATTTCTTGCTCAAATAATATATTTTTGCATTGAAAATTCTATATTTTACGGAAACAATTTAAATATAAAACCTACAATTTTTAATTTGCTCTATCAAGTATATTTAGCAATTTTATTTGGCTGGGATTGTCTTATATAAAATATTTCTGCAACGCAATATTTTGTAAGACTGTGGACCACAAGATTGATTAATCTGTGATTTAATTCATTTTGTTATTCGTATATATATATATATGCATATATATGTATATATGTATATATATATATATATATATATATATATATATATATATATGTAATGAAGAAATGACAAAAGTCTATATTCCAAAGTTCATGATATTGACCATCTTATAATTTATTCGTTTAATTTAATTGAGATTTAACATTTCTGATAGTATCGGTCTCGTAGCACAAAATCAATCACTTAATTATTATATCAATTAGTGAATATATTTTGCCCTTAACTCATCAGAAGAAATAGCAACAATCAATCCATCAAAAGGAAATAAACCGTGTTTTGACATAATTAAAATCCGAAAATTGGAAGAGAAACAGTAACTACCTTATAATACGGTACCATTACGCTATTTTGAATTTAAAAAATTCTAAATTCAATATATATATATATATATATATATATATATATATACATATATATATATATATATATATAATTTATTAATTTATATATATATATTTATTTCTTTATACATATTTCTTTATATATATTTATTTATATTTATATAGATTTTTATATATATATTTATACATATTTATTTATATATATTTATTTATATTTATATAGATTTATATATATATATTTATATAAATTAATTTATATATATATATATTTATATATATATATTTATATAAATATATTTATATAAATATATTTATATAAATATATTTATATATATATATATTTATATATATATATTTATATATATATTTATATATATATATTTATATATATATTTATTTATATATATATTTATATATATATATTTATTTATATATTTATATATATATATCTATTTATATATATTTATATATATTTATATATATATATATATATAATTTTATTAGGAGATATAATATTTCATACATCGAGTTTTAGTATTTACTTCAAGATTGCTCAATACATGCGAAGTGCTAGAGAGTAAATTATGAAAATATATATAGCAATTAAGCTACACAGAATTTTAGCCTGAGTATTCCTCACAAGGATGCAACATGGAAAATTCTGTGTAGCTTAATTGCCATATTTACAGGGTGGAGACAACGATTAACATAAAAAATATTTTACAGTTGTTTTTAATCACGCACACATATAGATAAATAAAATAAAGTAAGAATAAAAATAACTAACAAATAATGATAAAAATAATTTAGCTAATCCTCTGAATGATATATCAAATGTATTAGTAAATAGGTTCGATCTCCCTAGTTAGTAAGGCGATATATATGAATAAAATTCTAGCCATTAATAATTACACAGAATTGTCCTTGATTTAGAAAGTGGATTTATTTCTCATTAAATGTTTATATGATTTTAGGTTTTGTGGGATAGTTTGAGCAAAAGACATGTAAAATAATTCGTGTTTTAAAACTTATTATTTGTGTATCTTACATTAGTTGCGAAGAAACAGATACTTTAAATAATGCAACTGTTATATATATTTTTTATAATAAAAATTGATTTATAAAACTTTCTTTGTTTTTTTTTTATTAGATTACTTACGTAAATCTTGAAAATTGTATTTAATAATTATTTTTGTTTCTGAAACTAACATAATAAATATTTTAAAATAATTATAAGATGAAAACTAGAGATAGCATCTCTTTCATGAGATGTGGAAATAGTTTTTAACGAGTACAAAACGTATTTAATTTGCAGTTGATTGATTTTTAGTTTCGTAAATTATGCTTTAGATACTTTCGATTGACTAATGACTCTAATTAAAATTCTAGACTATTTTTTTATTATAAATATTTTAGTAATAATTTTTGTAGGATTTTGTCTGACTTCTTGTTTTTAATTTGAACCTAAGTACGAATTCTTGGAAATATAATTACAACATTTTTCCAAATCAAATATGGCAGCCTAACACTTCCTTACGTATGCATTCAATTATTTTTTTCGGGGTGGGTACCTATAAACACTGCAATAAGTGTTTTTTTTTATATTCTTATGTTTTTGTAAACTTTAAATATTTCCATCTCCTTCTATCAACATTATTTTTTACGAAATCATTTTTCATTCTAAGAAAAAACGTTTCAACTCTTTTTGGAGTAACGTACAATTTTCCCTGATGAGCTGATTAATGAGCTTCCGCTATTCAACGAAACAAGTGTAAGATATATTTCATAAGAAAATAAGAATTCAAGATTATGAGTGTACATTAAATACATCTTCTAATTTTGGAATGATAACTAAAGATATACAGTCCTGGTCAAAATCATAAGACCACTTAAGAAAGTAAGAGTTTACGCATAATATCGCATTTTTAATCAAACGAATGCAATCTGCATCATTCGAAACCTTAACCCTGATCTAATAATTATTTAAAAAAAAACAAACATTTTCACTTGGTCAAAATGATAAGACCACTTTAATAAAATCGGCTAGTTTTGAAAAAATGAATACGAAATGCTTTCTATGTTACTAAAAGCAACTTGTTAGTGGATAAAAAAAAAACATCTTACTAAATTATAAATGGCAAAAGGGAAACAATTATCAGAGTTTGAGAGAGGAAGAATCTTTGAGCTTAATAGGAGTGGACTCTCCCATAGATCCATTGCAAACGAAGTGAATCGTAGCAAAACGGTCATCACAATTTTTTTTTAAGAAATCCAGATCAATATGGGCACAAAAAGAGTCCAGGTCGATCAAAAAAATAAAAATAAAAATAACTCCATCACTGGATCGCCGTATCAGAAGTTTAAAAAAAAAATCCAGTATAAGTTTGAAAACCCGATTGAAAAGCCAAATAGCAGCAGAATGTAGTCCTAAAACCATCAGAAGGCATCTGAAAATGAAGGATTTCAATCATTTCAAGCGACTACAGAAACCACTTCTTGAACAGCACAAAACTAACCGAGTTAAATATGCCACCAAATACCAGACTTGGGATGAAGAGAAGTGGGAGAATGTAATTTTCTCTGATGAGAAAAAGTTTAATCTAGATGGTCCAGATGGATTTCAACACTATTGGCATGATAAAAATTTGCCACCACTCGGCATAGTGGAGGAGGGTCTTTAATGATCTGGGGTGTTTCTCGTCAGCTAGGACCCTAAAGTTGCAAGTAGTGAAAGACATCATTGAAGTACATTTCAATGCTTGAAAATGCTTCTATCAGGACTGAAGGTCCACGTCTGTGTGAGAGAAATTGGATTTTCCAGCAAGACAACGCTGCGATACACACTTCTCGACAAGCACGAGAATACTTTTCTTCAAATAATATAGAATTGTTAGATCATCCAGCATGTTCTCCGGACCTCAATCCCATTGAAAATCTTTGGGGATGGATGGTAAAAGAAGTGTTCAAGGATGGAACCCAGTATGATTCGATATAGAAACTTTCTGATTCAGTTTCAGTACATGGGATAAAATTCCTTCGCAACTGATAAAAAACTTAGTCGCAAGCATGCCGAAGAGAATTTTTGAAGTAATTCCTAATAATGGAGGCTATACTAAACACTGAAACCCTTTTTAGTAATTTATAATTGCCTTTTGTTAGATAAATTATCAGTTGTCTTATCATTTTGATCAGGTGAAAATGTTTGTTTTTTAAAAAATAATTATTAGATCAGGGTTAAGGTTTCGAATGAAGCAGATTTCATTTTTCTTTTCATCATATTTTCCCTTTTGGCAATGGTTTCAACCATTTGTTTGATTAAAAATTCGATAATATGCGTAAACGCTTACTTTCTTAAGTGGTCTTATGATTTTGACCAGGACTATATATATATAATCAGAATTTTAATATTTAAAATGATTGTTTTTTTTTTATTAGTTTCTGAAGAATTTTTCAAATAAATTAAAAATAATTGTTTTTCAGGTTATGGTTCAGCAAGAATTGATCTGGTGTTTATAGTGAACTCCGCTAGTTCCATTGGTATCAACAACTTCAGAATGGTGAAGAACTTTATGAAATCCGTTGTGAAATACTTCCGCGTTGCACCAAGATATGTACGAATCGGCGCCATAACTTACAGCACTTCTGTAAGGGATGATTTCAATTTGAACAAGTACCGAAATCTGATGCAAGTGCTGAGAGGCATTGACAAGATCCGATATTGGAAAGGACGGGAATACACAAATCTAGCCTTGAAATATGCCAGGACATCTTCATTTACCAAGCGATTTGGAGCCAGACCAGATGTAACGAATATTGCAGTTGTTTTCAGCAATGGATGGTCAGCCAAACCAGTTTTGACCAAAAAAGAAGCAAAACTGCTGAAAGGGGACAAAGTGAAATTGTTTGTTGTGGCTGTTGGGTATGTGAACATGAAAGGAATCGAACAAATAGCAGAGAAGCCTCATGAATGGTTCATTGTGAAAATACCAAACTACACTGTCATGAGAAGATATGAATGGACGTTGGCATACAGAATATACTGGGGTAAGTAAAATACTTTTGCATAACTCTTGGAGAGCCCCTGACTGCATTGAGTAAAATAATTAGTCCATTTAAGATCTAGTGTTGAGATGATTAATAAAAATCGGAAATTGGAAAAATTGAAACTTTTGGGGTTATTGGTATCGGAATCAGTATTGGAATCGGAAAAAATTTGCGCCTATTTTCCGATGCCAAGAACAGTTCTTTTTATTGTCTTAATTATCAATTATAGTGTTAAAAAAGCTTCAATCAGAACTTGCTCCCATACTTCCGAAACTATTTAAGCGCTGCCTTAAGGAGAAGTGCTCTCCGACTCCCTGGAAGACCTCATCAGTTTGCCCTGTATTTAAGAATTCAGGTGATAAGTCATCTCCCTCTCAGTACAGACCAATAAGTCTCCTGTGTGTTATGAGTAAGTTGCTGGAATCCATATTAAATAGAGAAATAGTCAACCAGCTCAGCAGGAATAACCTTCTTAGTGACACACAATATGGTTTCCTCTCTGCAAGATCTACCACAGATGTGCTGACGGTTATATCCCACAGGATTAGTGAATCTCTAGACAAAGGCTTCCTTTCTAGGGCAATTGCTCTAGACATATCAATGGCCTTCGACAAGGTATGGCATAAGGGTCTACTTCACAAGATTTCCAGTTACAGTATAACTGGAAATGTTTTTTCAATCATTAAATCATTTCTCTCCGATAGGCTCATAAGAGTAGTGGTAGATGGACAAAAATCGGAGGCCTGCAATATAAATGCTGGAGTCCCTCAGGGGTCAATCCTGGGCCCAACTGTCTTCCTGATCTACATCAATGACCTCCCTAAACACATACTTAAATCATTTGTTGACATCTATGCTGATGACACGACCATCTACGGCAACACATCAAAGGCTGTAAATGACAAAGTTCTCTCTGATTCTCTCTCATCTGATCTCGAGCGCGTGGTTCAGTGGGGGAAGATGTGGCTGGTTACCTTTAATGCATCCAAAACCAAACTCCTATTCTTACATCATCAACGCTCTGATCCCCATCTGGCATCAATTGTGATGGATGGCTCTCGTCTGGGTGAGGCCCCGTGTTTTGACAAGCTTCTGGGTTTGACCTTTACCCCTGATCTGAAATGGAACACGTACATCAAGTCTGTTGCCAAGGTTGCTGGAAAGATGGTGGGATCCTTCTACCGCTCCAGAAGTATCTCACTACTGATGCAATTCTCTATCTATATAAAAGCCAAGTACGCCCAAGGATGGAATACTGCTGCCATATCTGGGCAGGAGCTGCTAAAAACAGCCTATCATGCCTTGACAGAGTACAAAATAGACTTCGTGGCTTAGTGGGGGATGCCCTTTTCTCTACCCTGCAACCTCTCTCCCACAGAAGAGACGTTGTGAGCCTATCCTTGTTTTATCGTAATTTCCATGGCAGGTGCTCGTCTGAACTCTAATCTCTGGTCCCCCCTCGCCAATCTTTCACAAAAAACACCCGTCTAGCTGAATCCACTGTGAAAAATTTCCCCCACTCTATATCTGTGCCTAAATCAAAACGCGGATTCCATGAGCAAAGCTTCTTTCTTAGAACTGCACGCCTGTGGAACTCTGTTCCGTCTGCCTGCTTCCCACCGGACTACAACTTGGATGTCTTCAAGTTCAATGTTAACAAATTCCTAATGAACCGCCCCCTTAAGTAAACACTTCATCAAATCTCCACACTAACGTAATGTACTTGCAATAACACTTATCCCTGAGTGGCTTCCGGGTCTTGATAAGTGGTGATCACTGTGTAAAAAAAAAAAAAAAAAATTATTTGATTTTATTTAATGCAAAATCTTCCACTGCTGGTAGTAATAATAAAATAATAAATATTTATTGGTTTTAAATTAACACTTGTTAAGTGTTGAGACATGTTGAACAGAGTGCAGTCTCGATATTGAGTGTGAACTATTTTCCAGTAACAAAGATGGCGGTATTATTGCTAGTAATAAAGATGGCGGCCAAGAATCAAATGTGGTCCGTGGCGTAGTTAACGGCGAACTGATTGAATCTAAAATTTGACAACTTTTATAGTAACTTTGGAAGATTTTCATTGGTTGGTTAGCACAGCCGGTGGTTATGAAAACGATTGTCAAAGTCATTGGTGTCATACCCCCCCCATTAGGAGTCAAAAACATTTTACAACACTAAAACTAAAATCTATGGATCACCCCCTCCCCCCATAATTCTATTTTTATGCTTGAGAAAATATCTGCACATTTAACATGTGTTTTTACGGTAATAGGGAATAAGTAACAACTTCGTTATTGGCCTTTTGGCTATGAACAAAGTGTAGTATCTGTTCTGATATTACACTTCAGCTTTTCTGTCCTCGGTCAGTGAAGGATAAATTCTTCATGACTGAGACAATTTTTATTTTTGTTCCAGAATGCCCCATTTTGGAAAGCTGTATTTTCTCACATTAAAAAGCGACCTTGGATCTAAAATCTGCAATCGTGGGGAAGCAAGCAAATAGGAACAACTCTGTTAGATATTTAGAAATTTATAAAGAATCGGAATCGGTAATTGTATCGGAACCGAAAAATGTTGGAATCGTCACATCATTACTAGACGTCATGTTTCAATGTCTCTACAGTTTTTTGGTAGCAGTTACAAAGCAGACGACCTATTGACGTCACGGTCCACAGCCGTTTTGAGTAAGATAATTCAATTTTACCATATACTTAATAAATCCTTTAAAAGCACATCAGGAAAATTTGAATTTGCTATTAGACACCATCCTCGAGTGTCTTCGATTTCTCTGTACAAGGATTTGTCAGGATAACCTGACATGAATATATCTCGTCCTTCAAGTAAACCGTGACCAAATATGCAAAATAACGTAGTATCTGACCTCAAAAAAGATCAACGCAGCATGGCTATGCACTTGATAAAATAATACTAACATAAATAATGTAATAAATAATGAAATTAGCAAACAAAATAATAATGCAATGTGTTGATCAGGATGGTATGGATAGTCGTATTCTTTAACCTTTCGAAGTAAACCTCCTTTTTAAAAAGAAAAAAATAAACAATAGCTACATAATCAGAGTCTATTTCCACAGGAAATTCAGGAAAGTACGGGATGTATGTCGTAATAGTCTTGCAAAGAATAATCATTGAACATTTATTTATGGTTGAAGTGTAAGCTATATTTTTATTATTATTATGAGTTTCTATTTAATATTTTTATTATTATTATGAGTTTCTATTTAAAAGTATTATATAATATATTTATTATTCATTTTTTTTAAATGTGCGTTTGAAAAAAAAATTGGCTAAGTTGTGATGTAGGATGAATAAGTGAGGGTTATCTTCATTAAACATTGAAATCATTTTTAAAACTAATTACACTGCAATAAATCCTAGAACATGTTTTTTCATAATTTTAATAATCGTTTTGTTGTTGTTTCAGGTATTGACAAAAATTGGATTATGCAGGGTTTGTATTTCTTAAATATCTTTGTTGAAAACATTTAAGATTAAATTAAAAAATGCTGGATATATATATATATATATATATATATATATATATATTGTATTGGTAGTAATTATTTGTCTGTTCAAAACAAAATATATAAGTGTGTCCACCAAAAGAGTGCTCAATGTTTAGACAGAGCCAAAATAAGTGAATTTAGTTTACAAACAAATGGCTACACATAAGCATACATTTTTCAGCGAAAACCCAGTAAGGGAATCGCTTCGTCAGGCCAAGGACATCTCTGGCTGTTTCAACTCAAACATTGCCAATTTATAACTAGGACTACATCATATTTAAGTGTAAAAGGGGAGACAGGACTTAAAGAGAAAGTATATACATAAAAATATGATCATCCATTATGTTAATTATATTAATTTATTTATTATTTTCTTTTCTTTTATTTATAGTGCGTAATGAGTTTCTAGTAGAGTTTCAATATTATCAGTAAATTCCTAGTTCAGTAGGTAAGTTGTGTAGAATAGGAACCCAAGATTTAAAAAAAGGGAACGGCTGTATTCAACTGTAATATGTACATCATAAGTATAATTATATATATATATATATATATATATATATATATATATATATATATATATATATATATATATATATATAATTATATATATATATGTAAAGATATATATATATATTTAGATATATATAATTATATTAAAATAATATTTATAATAATTTATATGTATACATATATATATTTATATATATACATATATATATTTAAATATATATATATATATTTATATATATGTATATATGTATGTACATATATGTATACATAATTATAAGTACACACACACACACACACACACACACACATATATATATATATATATATATATATATACTTATTATAAAAAAAATACTCCAAAATTTATTTGGAACGTTAATAATATTATTTTTCGTAGATATATTTGTACTACACTTTGATCTTAGCCAAGGAGATTCTGCCACTACCTATAATTCAATTCTATTCGCTATTTGAATGTATTATAAAAGATTATTCCCAATATTTTTGTAAATTCTCCAAGCTTTCCTAACCCCACCGATTCTTATCTTATCTTAAATATCTTGCAAAAGAAAGAAATATTAACTCATATAAAGTTTTTTTTTTTTATCTTTTCGGATTTTCTCAATGTAATTTCCTTCATATATTCGCACGCAGGTTACAAAGCGGAACTGGAATATATGGGTTTGTAAATTGATTTATGAATGCTACTATTGGTAGAGGAAATTAATTTCGCTGTTGTTTGAGTTCTTCTCTCTCTCACTATCTCTCTGGCTGTCTATCTCTGTCGATCTCTCTTTATATTATATATGCACATATACCTACACATATGTATTTTGTTTTATTACAATTTATTTATATATATCTAAAGTAAATCCACTTTTACGTTATCGGTTTATCTTTGTTCATTATCTATCTATCTATCTATCTATCTATCTATCTATCTATCTGTTTGTCGGTTTGCCTGCATGTTTATCTGTCTGTTTCTCTCTATATAATTTTTTATTTCATTTATATTCCCATAAAATATTTTGTGTTAATGTATTCAATAATTACTTGAACAGTGTTCAATAGGTAAACACGGTTTGATAGTAGTCGCATGAAAATAGATAGCAAGTAAGCTACACAGAGACATTCATGTTTCATTCTAGGCATTTATAAGTAAACATGTACGATTCTGTGAAACTTGTCTTTAATATATTATCATACTGTATATATATATATATATATATATATATATATATATATATATATATATATATATATATATATATATATATATATATAAACAAATGTATATATATTTATATATTTCATCTTACCTATCACTCATCGGTATGACTATAAATAAATGTACCATCAGTTGCTGGAAGCAAAACCTGGACTATCTTCTATTTGGCTCCTGCACCAATACGACTGTTTGTATATATATATATATATATATATATATATATATATATATATATATATATATATATATATATATATATATATGAGGGAGAGAGAGAGAGAGAGATTTTGTAGATTTGTTGCGCCATAAAGAAGCTGCACTTTAATAAAGTTGCAGTTGAAACATGTATGCACATATGTAGGAAGATGTTTCTTAATGTTTCTGCAAGATAGATAAAAATTATACTATAAATATATTTATACGGATATATATATATATATATATATATATATATATATATATATTGTGTGTGTATTTAGGATGTCTTTCTTTTATTTAAAGCAAAATTGTTAAAATTAACAGAAATCTCTACTTGATTTCAATTATTTTAATGATCATTTTTGTGTAAGTATAAAAAGAAAATATTAATGTGTGTTTATATGTATCACTAACGTTTTCGATTCCTCGTCGAATCACCTCTAACTGACAAAAACAAACAAATAAAAAGCTACGGCATGAATTCAAACAGAAGTTAAGAATGCTCGTGTAAAATGCAGTTCAAGGAAATTCGTTAAAAAGAAACAAATTTCGGGACCTAACGATTAGCATCACAGGATAAATTGACGCCTGTGTGTTTTTGTTGACAACGAATCAAAAACGTTACTGATACATATGGAACATACATTAATATTTTTTTCTGGTTTTGACACAAAAAAGATCGTTAGAGAAATTGAATAGGCAGACCCCACTCGCGCTACAAAGACATCTGTAAGCGTAATCTCAAAATGCTGGCCATCAACATACAAAGCTGGGAAGAACTTGCCCAAGACCGTGACCTATGGCGTTCCAGCATTAGGTCCAAACTGGAGCATGGGGAGAGAGAGTTTAGAAACAACTAAGACCTCAGACGCCAATGAAGTAGGCAAGAAATACCACGAAATGAGCCTATCTTCAACTGTGACAGATGCGATCGCCTATGCCGCTCAATCAGCCATCAAAGAAGCTGTAGACTAACCTAGTGTGCAATTGGGTATGGTTGCTCCGCAACTGCCAGCCATCACTATCATGATCATATATATATATATATATATATATATATATATATATATATATATATATGTATGTGTTTGTGTGTGCGTGTATATGTGTGTGTGTGTGTGTGCATATAAAATTATGTTCATTAGCTCTAGTAGCAATATGGATGCTGCCATTTTATTTAAATTTCCTTACCTTAAGAATAGAGAATTTTGCTTTCTTGCACGCAAATGACTGCATTGTGTCACTACTTTTAAGGAAACACACATACACACGTACACACGTACACACACACACACACACACACACACACACACACACACACACACATACATATATATGTGTATGTGTGTGAGTGTGTGTGAGTGTAAAAAATATTAAATACTCCCTATTATATTCTGAAACATGTACACAATCTAAAAACCAAGGAGACGTTATCATTTAACTTTTAAGTTTAATTTAGTATGTAGGAAATCGTAGTAGCTATAAAGTTACGAATGTATGTAGGTCATGGTCGTAGTTATAAAGTGATCGTTCACATTTTAAAAATTAGGCTTATGAATTAAAGGATGTGCTGTTCGGTAGTTTTATAGGAGGATGTAATTGCAGGCGAGTGAAAGTGCTTTTGTGTGTGGGATTATGTATTTGAGAGAGAAAGTTTTGCCTGATTAAATGTAATAATTTGTAAAAAATGACGAAATATATGCATACTTTTCGAGAACCATGTTTTAGTAGTTGCTGTAAGTGAAGTATATATATATATATATATATATATATATATATATATATATATATATATATATATATATATATATAGTGTGTGTGAAATTACATCCCAGTCACAACAAAAATCGATCCACAATCATTAATGTTTTTTTACTTAATTTTTATTTGATTTTTTTAATTTAATTTCTTTTAATTATAAGCGAATCCTTATATCTGATTTTTCCATAACCGTCTTACACATGTTTCATTTTATGTCTAGTCGATACGGACAGCATACAAATCATCGGAGACAGATAAATGTTAGAGATAATCCCACATAAATGGATAGAATAAATAAAGAAAAAAGTTGCTTCAGTGAAAGAAAAAATAATAATAATTTCAGAAATGTCATAACACTTACTAAACAACGATATCCGAGGAAATATTTACTCGCAAGACAAATTCACTTAATCGCATGAGAAAAACATCCCCCAGCGCCATTTTGAATTTAATTGAAATCTATCTATTCTCTAACGTGTTAATCTATCTTACTCTGTTCGTTATCTCATTATGTATCTATTTAGTTAGATAGCGATCGGAACATATTATATAATGAATATGTTTTAGTACTTTATATTTATTTCAATCCTGCATTTGGGAATGCCATTCATATATTTCTTTTGTTCCTTTACAGATTACGAACTGGAATACAGATATTTAGGTTAGTATTGTTTGAACACGTTGAGAATATATTTTAAAATCTTAAGTAATAATTTATTTAGAAAAAGCAAAATAACATGAATAAAATTAAATAATAATAAAGAAGTGCAACTGACATGGATTAGAAAAGCCCAGTAAAAAAGCAAGTTATTTTTTTTGGTAAAAATGTCTCCCATGAAGAAGATACTCTTTCAAACAGAGATTTATCAGAGGAGTACCGTTAGAATAAAATGCAATTTTGTGGAAGATAGCATTTTATATAATGGAAGAATGATGTAGCCCTTTACCCCCTTCATCGCCCTTGCCAAAGTTGCTTGCCTCCCCACGAGAGTAGAGTTAGACACAGAATCAGTTTTTAATGTGGGTGAAAAACAGCTTCCCCAAGAAGGGGCTCCCGATTGGGATAAAAAGTAATAATTGCTTTAGTTTACAAGGACTTCTCCGAAAACAGTAGAGATGAAGTGGAGTATTAGAACAGATACTACACTTTGCACCTAGAAACAGAAACAAAAAGTCACAAAGTAATGACAAAAGTGACAAAAAGTTAAGGCATGACAAAGTTCACCCATAGAAAGTTAAGACAACAAAACACACAGAGTTGGTAGATTAAGAACGTTCTAGGTGAAAAAAGAGCGTGGTTTATTTGTAACAAGAAATTGACTATTCGTTTGAATTATGACTGTTTTCTTATTTTGAACCTTAGAATTTCCTCACTGCTAGTTGTTTCTCCGACTGTAGCAACATGCAGAAATTTAAATGTAATGTGAACAAGTATCTTATTTCACATCTCCCCACTTTATGATCTTATATCTCGAGTAAAAAGCTATTTTTGTAATATAAAAATCATCCAAAAAGGCGTGGTAAAAGAAATAACTATCGTAGAAAAAAAATATCCAATTGCGAATATTAAATGTACTTATCTCAAGTAAAAATCATTAGTATCAATCAAGTCATAGGAGTTTTGAATTGTAAAGCATCCAGGTAAAAATAAAACAAACAAACAAAAAAAAAACAGTTTTAATTCAGAACCTAGTTGTTTTCTCGTGTCAAAACGAAAAACCATGACTGAAGAATTCAATGTAGTCTATTTCATAAAGCGATTCTCGTGCCTTATTCGTTTTTATCACCCCTGGCTATAAATATAATCGCCCAAATTTCGTGACCATACCCTTATAATATGCGAACATTACTGCAACAAATCTTGCCACAAATTCATAGTAGCCTTTTGCGTCTCAGTGGTGGTGAGCATTTTTTGGGCGGGGGGGGGGGATTAAAGAAGAAAAAAAAAGTTTATGTGTTTAAAACGAACCTTAAAGTATGAAGTCATTGTAAGAAAAAAATGGGGTGGGTATTTTAAGATTTTTATGATATTATTATTTTAATAGTAAATAAAACTTCTTTCTACTGTTTTGCAGTTCGAAAAGAATTGGAACTGAGAGGTAAGTCATCGATTTTTCTTGTTTCTAATTTGCAATTTGCAATCAAGAATAATATTTTATTCATGCATACAAAAAAGCCAAGTGCAGCATATTTAGCTATTAAATATTTAGCTATTAAATATTTAGCTATTAAAGATTTAGCTATTAAAGATTTAGCTATTAAATATTTAGCTATTAAATATTTAGCTATTAAAGATCTGCTTTGATGTGAAACTTATCTTTACTATTATACAAAAGGAACTTTGTGTGTCTGCGTGGGTTCGTTTCTTACATACTCGAAAACGGCTGGGCTTATTTTTAGCAACATCGTCTTTTGTTGGTTGGTTCGTTAGTTTTGTTTTACGGCATATCAACCGTTTTCAGGTTATTTAATGCCGAATCAAGTGATTTTGAAGAATAATTTTTTTAATGGAATATATTTGTTTTTTTCAAGTCAGTTTCTATTTAACCCATAACTGGGACCCTAACAGGTACTACCACCTCGGGTCAGATTGGACCTGGGAGCAACGGCAATTAAAGGGTGGCTTCACACTCCCCAAAGCCCGCAAGTTGGGGTCTCACCATCGGATATAGTTTAAGGTTATATCCAGGACCATCGTCTTGTGTGAAAAAGAGGCAGTAGAATAGATCTTCACCTACTAGATTGTGAAATCTATTTTGCACTCTGTCAGTACGCATTGTCTCAATATAAACCTATAGTAGGATGATTCATGCCAATGAAATTATATGAAAACTTTGTGTGGGCCGGGACATATTATGGCAGTTGTGAAGGAAGGCCTACGTCTGTTTAGATTTTTCTATTATCTACTCATTTTCTATAAAACCATCGGTAAAAGTGCAGAATAGTTAACATTTGAGACTCGAAAACATAAAAAAAATAACAACGACAAAAACAATACATAACTTATATAAAACTCATTAGAATGAACTACTTTACCGAATACGCTTATTTCTAACACGTTAAAACGATTTGTAAGAGTTTTTAAATGATAATATTGCAGATTAGTTAATACTCGGAACTCACTATTCCCTAAGAAAAAATATGGCACAACTGTAGCCATTTGCTGCCAAGAAGATTGAAAACAAAATTCTCACAACTCAGCGTCTCTTTATATTAAATCGTTTCCACACGTTGAAATTCGGGTTCGCTAGAAAATTATATTCAAATGCGTTTAATATAACTTGTCTGTTATTCTTATTTAAGTTTACGTCTTACCAAGTATTCACCATTCGGAACTTTTACCTAACCATGTAATTAAATATATATTTCTTTGTAAAATCTTAAATAATGTTTGTCTGTGATTTCAGGTTACAACGTAGCCCGACTTGACATCATGTTTGTAATCGACACTTCGAAATACCTCGGAGATAAGAATTTCAAGAAAGTGAAGGACTTTATTAAGTCCGTCGTCAAATACTTCCGTATTGCACCCACCCATGTCCGCGTCGGTGCCGTTACATACAGCACTACAGTGATGGACAACTTTAATCTGAACACTTACAAAGACCTTAGCCAGGTCCTCAGGGCCATTGACAGAATCAAATACGCCAAAGGAGCCGAACATACAAATCTTGCTTTGAAATATATCCGACAATTTTCATTCACCCAAAAATTCGGAGCTCGACGAGATGTGACTCATGTGGCTGTTATTATTACGAATGGCGAACCAAATAATATCGCGGAGACATCAAAGGAGGCCACCTTATTAAAGAAAGACAATGTGAAGGTGTTTGTTGTTGCCATTGGTGAAGTGTTTATGAAAGAAGAGGAAAAAATAGCCAGCGTTCCTTCCTATTGGTTTGTTATAAGAATTCCTAACTATAAGGTCCTCCAAAAATTTGCCTGGACGTTAGCATACAGGATCTACTGGGGTAAGTTATAATCAACATTTATACATAAAAAAAGAAATAACTTTGTTTTATTTACTTGTTACTACTAAAAGTTTCTGTCTATGATGGATAGCAAGAGTTACTTCTGTATGCTTGTCTGATTTTGCGGATAAAACTCTGAAACTACCGAAGCTTCACTACAAACCTTACATATTCTGATTTAGAATGTTCCCGAAAACGTTATGATAATAAATATTATTGTAACATCAATTCATTTTGGACTTAATAGAGATAAAATGAAAAGGAAATATGTGAAATAAGTCCATAAATAGTTTTAAAGTTGTCTTTGCTGAAGCAATAAAATTATAATTATAGAGGTAATGAAGAATCAAAACGGTTATATAGTAAAGTAGGTCTGAGTGTAAGACTATGAAAAAGTCTTTGTTCCTTCCTGAGAAACGATGGGACAACAGAACTACTATACTATCCCATCCACCTCCTCCTAAAAAAAGAGGAGGTAATGCCTGAGAGTATGTGTTAAATATAGAAACGTTGCGATGTACATTTGAAAGCAGAGGTGTGCACATCCGCACATTCCATTAAAGAGTCTCAAAGAGGTGGCAAATCGTAGGCTTTTCAGTGCCTTAGGACAAGAATGTGATATAGAAGGAGAATGAAAAGTGTAACAATTATGCTCTCTTGGCCTTGAAGGTAAGACTTATGCACGGGGTTGATATGCTAGGTCATCTGTCATCTGGAAGGACATTTAAAAATAAAATTATGAATCCCCGTTGGATGTTGGAAGACCTTCAGCACTCTTCTAATGTAGGTACCACCAATATCCCTAGGAAAACCCTTGATTTTTGAAACTCTTGGTTTGGAGTTGGGATTGAAAGAGTATTCTTAAAGAATGAATTTCATCTCTTTTCAAGGAGACGTTATTAAACAACATTATTATTATTATTATTATTATTATTATTATTATTATTATTTGTATATTTATTCATGCATTTTATTTTTTATATTTTATGTATAGTTTTTATTAAAAAGAAGTCTTTTTTATAGTAATCTTATGAAGAGTTTGAATGTCTTGTATATATATAAAGGAACTGCACGTGTGTGTGTGTGTGTGCACGCAGGTCATTCCCTATAAACTTTGTAACTGCTGGATCGATTTCTATGAAATTTCACACAAACCTACGTTATGTATCTGGCAGTGTTCTTTGAAAGGTTTTGTATTAGAATGTCTTCGCTAAATCTCGATATTCGAAAAAATCTGATGAAAGAAGGAACAGCCGATTTTGAGAAAAGTTAACACCTTATACAGCCTAACATCACAAGTGCATTGGAGAAGTTTTATTAACACACACGCAGAAATCCCTGGCATATAAAATCAACATAAGCTCTTTGATATGACAGGGGAGCGTTCAAAATGAATGTTTCTGTTGAGAGCAGAATTGAACCATGATACTTTACTTTTGCATTCTAAACCTTAATTCAAGCCATTATATATAAAAATAATTTTATAAAATCAACAGTAGCTTTTCTACAGTGCAATGTAGATTACAATATATTTTGGACTAAGTTACTGTGGGGAGGCATGTGAAGCTTCCTCCTGGTGCAGCGCATTGGATACTTATGCAAGGGACCACATGAAGGTTGCCAATATCATAAGTGAATGTGTTTCTGTGGAATGAACTGGATTCGAACTTTGCCAGTACGTGTTGTTAACCATCTAGCCACTGTTCCTTCTATACTTGCACTTACCAAAATGAATACATAGATCCAAAGAAATTCCATATGTCTAACTATAGGGATGGGGGGACTTTAATTTGTCTAGATTTCGTATACATTATTGTAGAATCATGATTTAAAAAGTAAAAAAACAGAAGTATTTAGGTGCCATTAGCTAGAATCAAAACCAAAACTGTAGCATTCAAAGCTGGTGACGTTACCACTGGACCAAGGTGACACACATATAAACCGATTACAATAACAATAAAAAAATAAACTCAGATGAATGCACAGAATGTTTAACGATTTTATTTTTCAATTTTCACCCATTTTTGATCCCTTGCGAACAATTTTAACTAAAGATCCATAAAAGAATGTCCCGTAAAAATCCAATCATTTGTGGTCCCTAGTTCCACTTCGACTTTTAGTTTCAAAGAAGATAGACTTGAACATATGGAGACAGACAGACAAACCGACAGACAGACATATAGCCGTTTATATATTAGATTACTTACCCCAATCCTAACTCTAATCACTTTTTTTTTTTTGCAGGTTACGATTCAAATTGGTCCATCGCAAGTATGTACTTTTTAACTAAAGTTTTGATAAGAATCTTGTTTTTTCTTATATTGTTTTTTGTTTTCTGATTTCTTTCCTAATCTCTTTGCACTGAAATCTAATGACTACTGTACGTAATTATGCACAAGATGCTTGTTTACATTATATTTACAAATGGGTATATTGGTCCAATCGGGGAAACAATGAGCACAAATGAAAATTCAAAGGCAAGCGTTTCAAAGAAAGAGGCTATTAGAGTCGAAATTTCGAAAATCTTTCACCATTTGAATATTACTACAGAGAAAGAGTGGGACCTTTTTTGACGTGGTGCCAGTGTAATAAGTTTATGAAAACACAGTCCTTGGTAATGCCTCCTATTCTTTTTTTAATTCAAAACAAAAATATTAAAGAACTGCGAAGACGGGATTGATGCAACCTTTGTGCTCCAGAATTAATTTTTCTACATAGTTACGACCATTCTCAAAGCACTTTTGGCAACAATAGGATGGTGGCTTTGCTTGGGTGTCCTGAGCATGCTTTACCACAAACATATCTGTCGCCACACTGAAATCGACGAACCCATCTCCTATTATGCTAACATCAACTGCATTGTCTTCGTAATCATTCAACAGGCGCCGGTAAATGTTGATCAGCTCAACCTTTTTCTGCATAGAGTAATTCAGTGGCGTATCTCTGCTTCTGACGGATGTTCATGACAGGGTTTGCTTTCTTAGAGTCTTACACTATCAATATCTTTAACAGAGAAACGAAATTTGCAGGTAATGAATGCATAAGTTCAGTCATCATTACAATGCAATTTTCAATCTCTTTTGATCTATTCGGGCGGAATAAAAATATGAAGCATTACATTTGGAATACCCTTTGTAAAGCAAGCACAGACATGTAACACTACAGTGATCCGACGAAGACTAAAGATTAGCAAACAGTGCAGAATTAGGTTAGTGACTCTTGTTTGCACATTATCCAAGAGGAAAAAGCAAGTAGTTGGACGAATTTTGGTTTTATAGAAATATGATACTTGTAGTCGTACAAAGTTTTCTAGCCAACTAGAGAGCATCTTTCACATAGATTTGGCAGTATCTCCTTAAGCTCCCTCTAATTTATATTGGCTGAAAATGTTAGGGTGGTGAGTTTTAACTCCAACTTGGACTCTTGTGAAGGGGATTAGAGACTATAACAATCTGTGATTAGAAAGGTTTCTTGTAATTGTTAAAGGGAAGCAGCCTTTTCTTGGTAGCATTGAATATGATCATTGAGTTTTGGCTCCATTCTACTGCAGACTGATGGTCATTTTTTTAAGTATTCGGCCAGTGTTTTCGATATTAACATTAATACCTTGGTTACGTTCTATATTTTCATCCACTGCAGGTGAAGCCCGACACAGACAATTCGATCGATCAAATTATATCTTTCGTTTTCTTAGACGTTCACAATTCTTTCAGGTCCTACGAATGACTGAGAACTCCCTACCTTTGAAAAGCGGAAGAAAATAATTTTTAAAACTTGCTTTAGATTAAATCCATCTCTTTTAGCAACTGGATGTCTTGGTCAATTGCGTGCTTCCAATAATGAATTTCAGTTGAAAAAATAGAGCGAGGACATAGATAAAGATTTTGATATTTTTTTAATTATTTATTTGTGATTTGCTTAGTAACTAAGACCAAAAATGACTAAAATACTTTTTAGGTAGTTAAACTAAATTACACCGAGAGAGAGAGAGAGAGAGAGAGAGAGGGGGAGAGAGAGAGAGAGGAGTGAGCGAACGAATGGGGTGATTTTGGAAACACACAATTTACCGAGACATCCAAAAGACGCCGAAAGAGATTGATAAAATCTAAAGTAAATATATATATATATATATATATATATATATATATATACATATATATATATATATATATATATATATATATATATATATATACATATATATATACATATATATATAAATACAGACCAAAAAGCATAATGAATTTAAAAATTCAAAAATGAAAATAAAGGTTAGCTAACCAGGTTTCGTTCCTCACTTATCAAAGCTAAATCGAGGAAAATACGATTTAAAACAAACAAAACAAACAAAAAACGTCATGAATATGGTGGGGGTAGGAAAACAACAGAAATAAACGGGGGAAAATTACATAGAGACTAAATTAAGTCCTAGAAGATTTTCTTTTAGCTTGCAAAGAAGTCTCAATGACTTAATAAAACAAGTCTCTACAATTTTCAAATGATAGGGAGAGTACGACTTACTAAGGATCGTAAACATGTCAGCACTGAAATTCGTGGCACACGCATGGTTATTAATATATATATATATATATATATATATATATATATATATATATATATAGAGAGAGAGAGAGAGAGAGAGAGAGAGAGAGATTGTATTTTTAGAGGGAATTAAACCTGGAGTCTAAAGAGCAGAGTTCATTTTAATGTATTAGTAAATGTATTATTACTTTTAAAAGAAAACAGTTCTTATTGTACAGTAGATATATAATAAGCCCCATAGGCATAAATATCCTAGAGCTATTTTAAGATTGAGTAACACGATTCATATTTGTGAGTTAAAAATCAGTTTCAAAAGGAAAAAAAAAAAACAAATGAAATCAACTCTGATCAACTTTGATTTTGTTCGTTTTTTCCTTTGGAAACTGATTTTTAACTCACAATTAGAATCGTTTTACTCAATATATATATATATATATATATATATATATATATATATATGGTGAGCCAAAAGTAGTTCTATAGTAAATAAAACAAATATTTAGAGATCATGTACTCCTCAAAAGAAACAAATCCATCTACATTTAGTCTGGTGAACGTGGCGTATTCATTCACCTAATTTTGGGTCACCCTGCATATATATATATATATATATATATATATATATATATATATATATATATATATATTATTTGGTGGGATGCTTATTTATTTATTTCTATTGTTTAGCGTTCAGATTATAAATTTTATTCTCAGAAACAGAGACGAAACGTTGACCTAAATTTACAGATCAGGGGGGAAAACTATTTTTGACGTGCCCACTACAACTATATCTGCAGACGTTTTTGGCATAAGTGTCGAATTAGTAAAAATGATAAAAACAAGGCAAAAGGTCGGAATAACAGTCACCAAAGTCACGCGACGCTAAGAGAAACCATTTTCTGGTGAGGCAGATATAAACAGAGGCTAAAGAGTCCGGTAAAGGAAACTACTTATAGGTCCCCTATAGTTTGGATTTGAAACCGACGGTTCTAGTGTTGTTCCTCTGTAACAAATAAAATAAATACATATACACATATAGTTTTCGAAACATAAACTTATAGTCCGAATATGTCGAATATAAAGTACATCTTTGTGGCTAGTGAAAACTTTATCTATTCATAATTGAAAAAAATGAATGATTTTAATTTTAGTTTAATCGATTTTTATTTCAGGTTATCAAACGAAAATTAAATTCCTTGGTAAGTAAATGATATATTTCTTTCTTTCCAAAAGAGTTTATTTCAGAAAGTATAACTAATTCACGATTTAAACACACACACACACACACACACACACACACACACACACACACACACACACACACACACACACACACACACACACACACACACACACACACACACATATATATACTAGCAAAATATCCATCGTTGACTGGGTTCAAAAACAGCCTACAGAAAATGGACTCTGATTTATGAAAGTATGATAGGTTATGAAAAGGAAGGGTTGTAAAGAGATAGCTTCAAATTTGGGGGTATCAAAACCAAAGCAAAATATGATGAAAGTAAAAAGAAAATAGATAAACCCCATAATTTATTATACCATACCTGTTCACACTGAAACACTTATCACAATATACTGTGGATCTATATTAAAAAACTTGTTAAACTTTGTGACATATTTCCATTCTATGGAGGTCAGGTGCGAACGAACACAACATAATTTTATTATACCATATTTCTTCAAACTGAAACATAATTATCAAAGTATACTTACGCAGATAGCTATAAAAATTCTTTATTAAAGTTTGTGCTTATTTTCATTTTATGGAGGCCAGGCGCGAACGCAGACCCCAAAATTATATTACACCATCCCTATTTAAGTTAACACATACTTATCAAAGTATTATTATGTACATCTATATCAAAAACACTTGTAAACGTTTTTTTTTATTTTTAAATTTTTTATTTCCATACTTTGTGGACCAGGCGCGAACGGAGACCCCAAAATTTTAATGAACCACCGTTCAGCCAGATCAAACACACACACACACACACACACACACACACACACACACACACACACACACACACATTCTTGGAAGCTTTTCAACCTTTAAAACTATATAAAAAGTTCTTTAATTAAAATTTTTTTTTCATAATTCATTGGAAAACATTTTAGTCAGGAAGTCATTCATATATATATATATATATATATATATATATATTTATATATATATAAGTCATTTATATATATATAAGTCATTTATATCTATATATATAAGTCATTTATATATATATATATATATGTATGTATATATATATATAGTTTTTGCAATATCTAAATATATTTTGTTTTTTCTTTTAATCAAAACAGCAAACGAAGAGAAATTTGGATATATTGGTACGTATACTTTTATTATTACTATTTCTTATTTGCATTGGATTTATTCCGACTAATTTCCGAACATTATTATTCATATTCCAACTAAGTTTCAGCCAAGATGCCCTCCAGCCTTCTTCACGTGTATTGTTCATTTATCTTTTGTTTTTTGTATTCTTGTAAGAAAACAATGTCAAAAAGAAAAGACAAATTTATATTTTATATTTTCTGAATTATTTTTGCTGAGTTAGCTTTCAATTTCTGAAAGCTTTTGAGTCATGTGCCTTTCTGTTGTACATCTGAGGGTTTTTTTTTCACTTTTGAATTTTATGATAATCAACCTGCATTTTTCCATTCATGATTTTGAGGCGTTCCTGAAAATTGTTGGCAACAGATTCTAAAGACAAGATTTTCATGTAACTACTTGAAGTTATTCAAGTATCCTCTAAATTTTCCCAGAACCGCTTGTAAATTTCCTTTGTTCTCAAATTGACATTAAATCATATAATGATAAAACTTGTAAATTATAAACGTAATGTTTTATTAAATTTATCCTGCCAAGGTCAATTATTTTGTTTTCAATTTTGACCTCTTAGCAGCAAGTTTTGCCGGCTTAAAACCAAATCGAAAATGTGGTACGGGTCCAAATATTTTATATATCACATTTCAACTCTGTAGGCCAAATATTTAAAGGAGTTTGATAGAGACTTTTCGCACATCGACAAGATTACTTATACAGATAAATAGATATAAAAATATTTTCGTTTGCTATAACACTTTCATCTTAAATTCTACGCAATTATGCAGAATGTAGAAACTATGCATAAATAGTATTCAGCGTAATAGTGAAACAGAACAAATCATCTTATAAAAATATAAAAAATGAATAAGTAATTAACGCCCGTTATTCAAAGGAATATGCAAATTAGTTAACTTTCACATAGTCACTCACATATCCATAATTATGTTAAGAAGTTTGTTTCAATAAATTCTAAGTAGAAAAAGTAGGATCTCGTCTTCGGGCTGAAGTTAAATTGTCCTTAGCCAATGTAAGGGAAACCGTTCTATACTAAAGCAATCTTAATTAATTTTTGCCTACTACCAAAGTGCCCCTTTTTGAGGAGCTGGTTTTCCCCCACAATAAAAACGATTTTGTGTCACATATTGCTCTCGTGGGGAAGCAATTAAATACCAATAGAAAAAGTAGGTTTTTAATATCAATGTCAGAGCGAGAAAAAGACTCAACTTCATAGGTATATAAATTAAAATAGATCAATACTTTGTGTTAAGTTTTTAGAGTAATCTCCCTTGCTTTTTATCATATCTTACTGAGCGGAAAATACAGACGGGGGTTTTGATAAACGGGTGTGTGTCTGTGATTAGAGTTATATGAAGAATAAAATAACAGCTTGTTTGACATTTGACATAACACTATAATGAATGCAAACCGATGCTCTGAAAATTAAAACCTTTCACTCGGTTGAGAAACAGTGGGAAGCAATTAAAAGCTCTATTGCTGCAGCAACTAACTGCGTCATCCACATTTCACTAGCCGGTGTGCAATATCAAAATCCGTGTGGGAGTAGCGGGCACAACCGAAAGTAGAAACCTCGCTACAACAATGCATGGTATGAACGTAACATAGCGCAGACATGCTAATGCTAACACACGTAAAATGACGTAACAGGAAGAGAAAAATAAAGACTTTAAAAAGAAGATCATGTTAGAGACGGGAATAACGTTCGAGATTCCATAAGAGGCATGAATGACACTCGAGAAGGCGATCACATGAGGGACGTAACAGCGGTAACAATAGAAGGAGGCAATAAATGCTGTTGTTCTTTTCTATTCTTTGTCTGCTTTGCGACTGACGCATACAATGTGTCGGTATCCTAATAACGTCACGTGAATACCTGATCGCTCAAACTGCAGTAACCTTTCGAGATTCATAGAAAACAATGTACGCATTTATTCTGAGCGGCATCTTCTATCTATGAAATATGTTAAACAGAACAAGCATATGTCAGACCAAAACGGTTTGATGGCTTTGTACAGGGAAATAAACGACTGTATTATTAAGTCGCTGTCCTCAGAAACACAAACAGCATACTCTCTTTGCAGCAAGAATTCCCTCAATAATGACAGGAGAAAGCAACCACTGACACCTCAGAGACACATACCATCGATGATGCTGTTGATTATCTCTGACTTGAGAAAGATTGAGGGTTAGGGTTGTACTAAGTGATTCGACAATAACAATCCTGTGTCTAATATTCAAGAAGTTATTGACCTGCCAGTGTTAATTCCATTATCTGCGATGATCATGAAAATTAATTTTAACCAAGCGATCATGAACCGCCTCCTCGTCTTTAATGCTACTGTGCATCACGATGTAGATGTATTCCTAGATGATCCTGTTTGACTAATTTGCCACTCATAGACGAGTGGGCAACAGATATCATGTACAAGAGCAAAAGTACGGACATATTGCTATTGGAATTCTTTAAAAATTTTGTATTCTAATCACTGGCTACTCCTTCGAAAACCCATACAAATTTCATCCTTCACTAATAAAATGGATTGGGTCATTCATTCACTAACATGCCTTTCATGTCCAAGTGAGTGGTGGGCT
Source organism: Euprymna scolopes (assembly GCF_053919585.1). NCBI lineage: Eukaryota > Metazoa > Mollusca > Cephalopoda > Sepiida > Sepiolidae > Euprymna > Euprymna scolopes. Next base: position 23,435,410 of record NC_136500.1, read on the forward strand.
CTCCACAAAAGTAAGTGCATGCAGTGAAGTTCTTCCATCCTCTCTCTTAGATCCAGTTCTGTTCTCATTATCTGTCAGTTGAATTGACTGCAAAGGTTGTACTCTTTGTGGATTATGTGAAGCCTGTTATCAGCAATTATGATCAAATTACAGTTAATTTTAATGGAATCCAATCCTGATTTTTTAATTTGGATTTACCTCTGAACAGATCCATCTGTTCAGAGGTAAATCCCAGTGCGAGTTATCCATAATTCTTTGGATAATCAAATGGTCTACATTGTTCTGATGGACAAACTACTCTATTTCTGAACTCTACAAAATGCAGGCAGCTTTTTATTTATTGACTCTCTGCTTACTGGCCCTGGACCATTGATTTTCCATCTCAGTCAATCAACATCGATGCTATGTTAAAGGACATTGGTATAGGTATGGACCACTCTTTTAAACTAACACATCACTGCATTGAAAGAGTGAGCAAAACGAGGCATGTTCTCTATCGAGTCAAGAAATCCTTTCAAAGCCTAACTGCAGACTCTTTCCATCCCTCAAACATAATCCTAGTATGGCCCATTCTTTAGTATGGAATCAAGCAACAAATTCTAATCTCAAAAAATACACCTGGACCGTGTTTATCGTTTGCTAACCAGAATGATTACTGGATCTTCCATGCTTACCTACAAAGGACAGCTTCAAACATTAAATCTTTCTTTACTTGGACAGCAACCAGCCTATCATCCCTTTTTTATAAGATAGAATCGCCTAATCCTGGAATACACAATAGAAGCAAGCAAGAAAACAAGCAATTTCCACAGAGTTTTATAATCATATAGATTAAATGGAATCAAATTCGAATAAATAGTTGTAATGCTTGTGACTCAGCATACCTCTGGTGTGTTTTAGTAATTATCATACATTCAATTTGAGTTTTTAATGAAATTATGTGTATTTAGTAGTGAATAATACAAGGTATGGCAGTAAAATCTGAGAATTGACAAAAAACAAAACAGAAAACAAAATAGGCAATAAAAACAAAAGTTGTACATGAAAAAAACGTAAGAGTTTATTTAGCAAACGTTAAAATTAATTATCACATTATTTTGCAATTTAATTTTCACCACCAGAAAGGACCATCTTAAGGAAGGTCTGAATTAAATCACAGACGTTGGCAACCATGTTTGTACATATAGCGATAAACGCCTCCATGACCCTTTCTAGATAGTTGAATATTCCTGTGGCATGTCTGTTGGTGTTGGTATCGATCCCACATCAGCAGAAATAATCAAAAGGTTTGCAGCCAGATGAGGAGGATGGCAGCGAGTCTGGTGACAAATGGTGAAGAACACTTGAGCAACCACACCTGGGTCTTGAAATTGTGTGAAGGAGCGGAGTACTGCTGGAGACTTAGGTATGTCCAGCAGTGATCTCGTCCAACCACGTCTTCATGATGCTCTTTAACACCTTCTAGTACTTAGCTTACATTTAGTCAAGTGTCGGATTTTGGTGCAACACCTTGTACAATATTTGTATATATTGTGTAGTCTGTTGTGGAAATAGAAGGATTTAAATGCTCACTTCTCATGATATAATATTGCCATTGCCATTTTTTTATATCTCCGCATGCACTTATTGATTTAATCTTTTTATTACAGTTCGAAGGAAATGGAAACTTAAAGGTAAGTAGCATTTAGATTATATCTATATATATCTCTCTCTCTCTCTCTCTCTCTCTCTCTCTCTCTCTCTCTCTATATATATATATATATATATATATATATATATATATATATGTGTGTGTGTGTGTGTGTGTGTGTGGGTGTGGGTGTAAAAAATAAAATACGCATCAAGTGCGCTTGAAACTAAATCATAACGTAATATTAGGAAAATTTACCACAAATATATTTCTGAAGTAGATTGCATCTTCAGTGTGTTGCTTTGTTTCTTTTTTTATTTTGCTTCTTCCTTGCCATGTTGAAAATTTGGAGAAAGACGTCTGTACAGAGCCGCACCTTGCATCTGGCGGTTGTATGTAATTGTTTTAATTTGAAATATATTTGTGATAAATTTCAAACGAATAAAATATTTGCTTATTTTCCTAATATTACGTTGTGATTTGGTTTCAAGCGCACTTGATGCGTATTTTATTTTATTAAAATTAAAACAACGTTTTTATTGAACTCTCATTCTTTATATATATATATATATATATATATATATATATATATATATATATATATGTGTGTGTGTGTGTATATATATGCACACATATATATATGTATACATATGTATATATATGTATATGTATATATATGTATATGCATATATATATGTGTATATATGCATATATATATATATCTGTATATATATGTGTATATATACATATATATATATGTGTATATATACGTATATATACATGTATATATATGTATATATATGTATATATATGCATATATATACCTATATATGTATATATACACATATATATGTATATATACATGTATATATATATATATATATATATAAAATAAAAATTACAATTAAAGTTACCAAAATGATCCAAGATGGTAAAATGAAAGTATATTATAAATATTAAAGAATTAATATTTATAAAGTTATCTCAGCAAGATGTAAAAGCTCGATAAAACCAAATAAGAGATAGAGCTTATAATACGAGCAAACAGTTAATAAAACATTTTAAAAAATACTTTGGAATAAGTTAAAAACATATTTAATCTGAAAAGGAAACACTAGATAAGTGGATAGTCTTTAATCTGCGGAGTTTCAAAGAAATACTTTCCTTCTAATCCGAGGGTAGGAATTAACAAAATGCGGGATCGGATTTTGCATGCAAAAGTATTTGATGAAATAACAAGTAAGTCAAAGATCTTACTTGATGAGCAAAAAAGATCTTTGACTTCTTGTTATTTCATCAAATACTTTTGCATGCAAAATCTGATCCCGCATTTTGTTAATTCCTACCCTCTGATGAGAAGGAAAGTATTTTTTCGAAACTCCGCAGATTAAGGACTATCCACTTATCTAGTGTTTCCTTTTCAGGTTAAATATGTATTTAACTCATTTCAAAGCATTTTTAACATGTTTTATTAACTGTCTGTTCGTATATATATATATATATATATATATATATATATATATATATATATATATATTGTAAAGTAATGCGTGAAGTTTGTCATCATTGTCTGCCTTCGAGACTTGAGTTTTATGTACAAACATTTTATAAAAAAAACAACAACACAAAAAAAACAACAAAAAACAAAACGAAAAACAAAAAAAAAACTCCAGCCGTTTCAAACACTGTTCTGTTCTATTTGGATTTATCGTCTGATTCTATGTATATTTTGTTGTAAAGTAATGCGTGAAGTTCGTCATCATTGTCTGCCTCTGGGGCGTGAGTTTTTGTGTACAATCATTTTATTTACA